>NC_088909.1:47285439-47592439 GCF_037157495.1 Lathamus discolor | reverse complement strand
CGAAGCACAAGTGATGAAGGTAAAAAATATCAAGAAAGTTTAAAGTATGGTTATTGGGGTGAGGGTCAGCAAGAGGGGTTTCTACTTTCTTCTTTTGTTTGGAGTTAAATGGATAGATAATCTATCCTATTTTATGTAAGGGAAATCACTACTTGTGCAAGATCCTGAGCTTTGGTCCTTTTGCGTATCTTTCTTAAAATCTCATAAGGACAAGAAGAGATCTGCTATGTCAAGCTCTGATTCTGTAAACACTTAAATTATCCTTTGATGTTGTTTAGTTATGAACATGTTAGTATACTTCCAAATACCATAAGAAAGGCTACTAGCATAGCAGGAGCATATGTCTTGCTTGTAGTGCAAATGCAAGTTTTTGTCTTTGGAGGATAGTGGCTGCAGCACTAAGGAGCTTTGGAGAACACTTCATCATGCATTCTCACAGAAAGAGGGTGATAGCAATTAGCAACAGCTGTGCAAGAAATACAATTATACTGAAATGTAAAAAAATAAATATGTCTCATGAAAAGAACAAGCTGTCTTTGCTAAGGTAGGCAATGTATAGGCACAGGGAAAAGTATTTTGTATATAAAAGGGTTATTTCAAAACATTTTTTCTTGAAAAAGGAAAAAGCAATGTGGCCTAGACTTCAAACTTGAAAACATTCAAATTCAGCAGTATAGATTGCATTGCTTAAGTATTTTGCTCCAAAGTCATAATACCTTCTCCTATCCAATAAGCTGAAGTGAAAGCTATATGAGGATTCACTGCTAAGCTGGTGAGAAGAATTTCACTCTAAATCCACCCATCTCTGGGCCCTGAGTCCCTGACTAAAGATTCCTAGAAGGTGTTTCCACCTCTTTGTGATTCTGAGCATGGGCCACCTCTCCACCTCTCCTGTTACTCTAAAGTACCAAGCAAAGCCTAGGTCTCCCATTTTAAACATGAGTGTGGAAGGATCTAATTGTAGATCCAAGATATCAACTTGGATGGCCTCCATGGTTAAAACTGTATTGTGGGATTAGCATTTCTCTTGGGCTGAAAAGTATCCTAAATGTTAAACTTCAGCTTCAGACTGAATGGAAGTAAACCTCAGCGCTTTTGCACCCCTGTACAAAAATCACCAGTTATTTAAATGGTTTCTCCTTGAGTTTCCATCTTGGTAATAGGGACATTTGTCCTATGGGTGGAGTGTTTATTTGCTTTAGTAACTGCTATCAGGATTGTTTATGGCCTAATTTAAACTCTCATTATACTAATTTCAGGAGCAAACAAGCTTAGAAACAGTTTTGGAAGCAGATAATTCAGAAATCCCCTGCTACCAGTTAAGTGCCTGGACTGCTCAGCTGCCTCTTCTGTGTATTCTTGCTGTAGCTCTCTCTAGTCCTAGATATCTTGAGTAAATTATTGTATAATAGCTTCTCTCCACCCCACATTGTGGTGATGAGGGAATGAGGAGGGGTTAAATTTTTCAGCTGACAGTTATAACTTTATTATTTGTGTTATTTTCTAACAATTATTTTTTTCTGTGTATGGCTTATGTTATGCTGTCCAAAGTAAATTTAGCGACATTTAAAACAAATGGTCTCTTCTTGTCAGAGGTATTCCATCCAATCTAGGCATTATGTAATAAATATAATAAACACTGTAAAGATACAGATGGGATGGAAAAATGTTATGCATTTTCTGTGTGGAGCTCCTTAAAACAGTTTAAATGACACTTCACAAAACCAGTGACCCTGGCTTCATTAGCATATTGTGGAGAGGGGTTAATGAGGGAAAAGCAGAGCAGACTACAGGAGAACATCAAATCTCCATATAAAATCATTTCTGCTACTTGCTTAGTGCTGTGTTACACTGCAAATTTCATGGCAGAAGGCCGTACTTGCCCTTTGCTCTTGTACTTCTCTTATGCCTTTTTTTTTTTCCCAATCTTTTATGCAATGCACAACACAGAGAAGTGTATGTACTTGGATGCCAGTTCACATAGAAAAACAAAATGTAAAATTAGCACTTTTGGGAGAAAGCTTCCCTTAACAGACTGCTTTACCTCTCATCATTTCCATACTACTGCCATTCACTGTCATATTTGCTGTCATTCTCATGATCAGCGGTGACTTGAAACTGATGGGAGACATAACAGGCAATGATGTGGATTTCTCCTTTGCCTTTGTGTGTGTGTGCATAGGGGTTTGTAAATTTTCTCCCTTGACAGAACATTTTTCTGCAGAAAGCAGAGCAAAACATTATTTTGAACCTGATGAACCTTACTTGGGTTCATTTGGATTGGAAGTCCCCAGTCACGTAGCATGAAAACTGACAGAGATTATTTTCAATTTATTAGAATTCATGTGATAAAGGTGTGTACCCAATTATTGGATGTTAATGTCAAAACATTGTTAATATCCTATCTTTAATGCTATCATTATATGAAATAGATTTTCTTGGGCAGCCTTAAAACCAATATTCTAACATCTACCTGATGCAAAATCTCAAAAAAAGGAAAAAAAATTGTAATATGCTTATATTTAATAAAAGGAAAAAAATGCAGGAACTGTATTGCCTCGTTTCTCATATTTTTTTCCTCATTTGTTTGAGTTACTCTAACTTAAGGGAGGGTTAAAACTGTAATCAAACTGTAATTAAACTTTTAAATGCACTAATGTGGAGATCATAATATTTTTGTTTTTCTTCAAGACACCATTGCTTTCAGAAATAGACTTATTTATAGTCTCAAAATGTATCTGGACAACTCAGCTAAAACTAGAGAACTGAAGTAAGGTTCTTTGATCAGAAACCTGCCATGTATTATTACTAATAACAGTGGAGAGGTGGTAAGAGCAGCAGCGATTATACAATTTTCTTTCTTTCATTTTAGTGTAGTTCATACTTTGGAGTAGCAACCTCCTTGTGACGCATGCATGAATAAAACACAAGAAATAAAGTGATACTGTAATGTTTTTGTGATAACAGCTTTACTTACAAGTTGACCTAAGAATTTGAATAAGAAAGAATTCAAAAGATTAAACTTCCATACCAAAGAAATGACAAATTGTAATAGGACTTTCTTCCTTTTAAGATATATATGTCTGGGTATTTTCAGGACCTTCTTGTACTTCCATGAGGCATGGGATTTGGCTTGAGAAAAGGACTAACAATATGCAAAACTCCTTAATTGATCCCACATATGTTGCAGTTGCCCCAGCAATGATCTTACTCAGGGTACAGGTTCAAATGCCAGCTAAAATAAGGTCTGTCTGCCCCTGAGAGGTCTGTGCTTTTGTAATGTTTTCCTTATGCAGCTGCTGGTGTACACAACCAGGACATTTAAAGAAGCTACATCAGCACTGAATGAGTCAGTGGTTTTGGTGGGGTTCATTTCCTTTTACTTTAGCTCCTTAGCTAATTTCCCTATACAGTCAGGTGAGCATGGTGATGGCAGAAGGAAGGTGGAGAGAGCTTGATCACAGGAGCAGAGGCAGGACTGAGTCCAGCCCAGGGAGTGGATGGAAGGCAGTGGATGTCATTGGACTGTTCAACGTAACACTATTTGTATCTTCAATGTAAAACTCTTTGTATCTTCAATTAATTTTCTCTGAGTCAAATGTGTACAGCAGATCATTGAGTCATCTGGTAAGTTTTCTAAAACTGAACAGAAAGCAAATGGTTTAAAAAAGAAAATAGCAGAAATAATTGTTTTGGAATTCACATGGTAGAACTATGAAAAGGATAATGTATTCTTTTGATATTCCTGCTTTGCTTTCATTACCCCAAAGTATACACTTCTTTTAATTAGCATTTGATGCTGAAATATGTTTTCTTCTCTGTGAACGCTGTAGAGATTTTATCTGAATCTGTGCAATTATTTTAAAATCTTTGTTAAATTCATTTGGAGGTCTTATAATTTGTCCTGCATTGTCCTGGGTTTACCAGGAGCCGTTTTGCCCCTTCTTAGTAACTGGTGCAAGCTCTGTGTTTTGACTTCCAGCCTGGGAAAAGAGCTGATAACACCAATTGTTTTTAATGGTTGTTAAGTAATGTTTATTCTGGCCAAGGACTTTCTGAGCCTCATGCTCTGCCGGGGACGGGGGGAGGCCGGGAGGAAGCAGAGGCAGGACACCTGACCTAAGCGAGCCAAAGAGGTATTCCCTACCACAGCACGTCATGCCCAGAGAGGTAAAGGGGAGTTACCCAGAAGGGCTAGGACTGCAGGGTTGGAGGAGGTATCATTCGGTGCTCGGCTGGGGGGAGTGGGGCGAGTTATTGGTCAGCTGGTGTTGAGGTGTTGTATTCTTTCCTCTTGTTATTTCCTTTATCATTATTATTATTGGTGGTAGCAGTAGTGATTTCTGTTATACCTTAGTTACTAAACTGTTCTTATCTCAACCAGTGGGAGTTGCATTCTTTTCAATTCTCCTCTCCATCGCTCCAGGAGCAGGGGGAGGGAAATAAGGGGGGGAGTGAGAGAACGAGGTTTGTGGTTGGGTTTAAACCACGACATGCATATATTGCCTATTTGTGAATTTGTGTACTGCAAATAAGAACGAACTTTCTCTTCTTTCCTTACTTTTTGACCCTGATTATGGGCCAATATTCACTTTCACAGTTGCACTCAAAGTTACTATGTTCTATCTACTTCTCAGGGTGGTAATGTAGCTGCAGTTCAGGTGGCACTGAATGCTGTAACTTTACTCAAAATACTACAAGAATCAGATATATTAACAACTATGAAATTTCATTAATTATTGAAGCTAATTATTATTTTTAAATTATATTAACAAAAATAATCATAACAGAAAAAGTCAAGTACAATATTCTGTAGAGCAACAGCAGAATGAATCTGATCTTAAGAACCAGGTAAAGAAACAAGCACCTTGAACTATAGATCTTTCAGTTAGGACAAATCATGAGAAATTTTATTCCCTTGCTACATCTAAAAATTAATTTGAGACAGCCCAATTTAGAACTCTTTGAATGTAGTATAGATATTTGATATTGTAGGATATGATATGGACTATATCCTTTTTCCTGAAGATTTCTTTCTTTCTAAACTTTGAGTTTGTAGCAGTTAAGTACCCAGTGAGAATTGTTTTCAAAAAAACCTGTGGGCAGAACATGTATTTTAAATCTGGACATCTTGACTTCTTGTGGTTGGAAAGACATACGTAGAACAATTTAAGAGTAATTTAGCTTCATAGTAATTGTGACACACTGAATAGGTCATTGAAGCAATTACTTTCAGATAGGCAGCTTTCTCTATGATTTATATACAGTTCCTCTGGCATTATATGCCTTAACTTATGAACTTCACTTCTCTTTTCTTAGATAAGAGAGTTAGTTAAAATTCCTTTATGACTCTCTGTGAACTTGACGTTTCCAGCAGAGGGGACAGGAATAATTTGTCCTTTGAAAGTTTTTTGCATTTTTAGCTGCATCAGTCCAGGTATTACAAATATGCTCTAAAAGGGTCTGAGTATTGGGGAGGTTTATACTCTGGTTAGTTTTCTTCAAAGCCAATTTTTGAGAGCTTTGTTCCATTTTCAGCTACACCTACTCACAAAGAGTCCATTTGTTGCAATAAAGTGGTAATTGTAAATGAAGAATTTCTCACCTGGGTCTGAAGCTGAAAGGCAGTTGATGCAGAACTGTATCTTTAACTGATCTTAGCTTATGTGTGAAAGTACTGGAAGAAGAGGTAATGTGCATTATGCAACTAGTTACTAATGATTAAATAGTTTTACTGACTTGAAATATGCCTAAACTGGCAAAAGTGTTATGATTTGATTGTCTCAAATACAGGTTGCATTTTTTGTCAATTGTGTGAAATGTAATTAAAAGTTAACAGTTTTAGAAGAATAATAACAAAATCAAATCTGGGTACGGCAATAAAAGATTGCTCCATTGAGTAGCTATCTTGTGATACAGTGCAAAGAAGCTGCTTTGCATGGGTGCTTTAATCTCAAGTTGGATGACTTGTTGAAACAACTTTTTATACAAATACAGAAGGAATTAAATTGGAGCGAAATTCTAGCACTAAGTTCTTGCTAAATCATCCATTAAACTGTTTGACAAGAGGTGGATGACTTCAAGTACATTAGAGACCTACAGGTGAATGGACTCATGTTTCTTATGTAACTGTGAACTTTAGGATTTTGTTGTGTTTAAGCTATATATCACATGATGTTCCTATTTCAGAGCTCAGTTAATACGTGACAGCGAGAAAGAAAACTTATAAGGGTTTAAATACATCTAGTAGATAATCTGTCAGAGTAATAGCTAGTAGGTGTGCTACTGGAAAATGTGCTGAAAGTAAATTGTGATGTTAACTACACTACTGCTTCTTAAAACAGGTATTAACACACCTAGTTCAGCAAGCACAGGGGCAAAACAACAGAACAGAGTACAGGTAAGTAACAAAAAAAAAAAGGAGGAGTGACAAGAAACAAATTTTTTCTTAAAAAATATATAAATCTGCTCTTATTTTAACAGTTTGAAGCTTGTGTTTTTATAACAAATGAAATGTTATTGAAATTAATGCAATAATGGTGATGAGTAGATCTCATGAGTAGATTTCATAAGTAGATCTCATATGCAGTTCTTTCTATTTTGTCCTTATTATCCAGTAAAACTTTCTATTTTAAGTAATGTAGGTGTTTTTGTTTGATACTGTATTAAAAGATTTTCTCTTTTTTATCATTCTTTCTTTTTCTAATTCTTGTTTTGTACATGGCCCTTAGGTGTCACGTCATTTGTATCCGATTAACATTAGAGAATAGGAGAAATAGGTTTCTAACTATAAACATAAGCAAGATAGTAAATGACAAAGATTATAAATCCTTAGGAATCACTTCTATAAGCTTTGTTATATTAGTTCTGCTGACAGCATATTTTTCAACGTTACTGTGCCCCAACTTTTTCCCTGTTAAGTGCACAGTGGTAGGAACATTGCATTTATACACCTGCAGACACATGGTAAGAGCCACTTATTCTAAAATGCTGCAGACATTATGAAATGGCTTCTGGAAAGAGAAACTTCTGAATTTCTGCTCATACTTCAGCTCTAACATTCTCACTACCAAGAATGCCTGTAAGCAACTGTGGGAGATAAGGATTCCTTCCTCTTGCTCTGGTGGATAAATTACTTCACTTTGAGCATTATTTATCATGATCCAGAGTAACTTATGTGAACTCTTAAACTTTCTAAAATGTAAATATTAAGACCTTATTTCTGAGTGATATTAGATAGCTTATATTAATGCTATTGTGTAATTGTTGCCTGTTCTCCACCACATAGGACAAATAGGTAGCTACACTTTGCATGTGTGTTCTGACTGTCTTGTGTAATTGAAGAAGATAAAAACAGACAAGAAAATACCTGTTGTAATGGAAACTCTAGTTGTGTAGCCAGCTGGGGAATGAGAGAAGGAAGAAACATCTTCTTAACGCTTCTTCATCCAAGATTTAGAAACAGCCATCATTAGCTTGTGCACTGGGTTACCCAGCTGATTGATGTTCTTTTGTGCTTTCTGGGATACTTTATACCAATGCAGAAGGAGAAAGAATAGGTTATCTTTACTTGAATGAATTCACTTGGGATTTACAGACAGATGGTCATTGTGAGTTGCAGTTCACGATATCAAGCATGTGTCTGAAAGGGCTTGGTGGAGAGCAACTTTGGGGTTTGCTCACCGTCTCTGTAGATATCAAGTTGCTACGAATCTTTATGTCAGAGATGCCTAGCAGTATAGGCAAGGAAACCACCGCTTAATGCAAGAAGAAACAAACCTTAATTAAATGGAAAGGAACCTACAAAGCTACATAAGATTTGAGCTGATAGAAATCAGTACTTGGCAAGACTGTCATGCAGTGGCTTCTTCAAAGCAACTGTGCAAATTCTATAACATTCACTTAATAAAGTGAGTGCTATACAATTCTATTGACAAATGATTCAGATATGTCACAATACAGGAATAAATACTCTTCCAAAGTTGTACTTTCCAGGAGAATTGTTGCTCTAACTTGCAGATTGTGATTTGTGGTCTTCTGCTTCTAAAACTTTACAGTGAATGCTGTTTGGTGTAGTATCTGATGAATAACAAAGTAAGCCAGAAAGCTACTACAAAGGAAGTATTTTTGCAATGAGAAAAATTTTTGCTCCTTAGATTATATGTAGCACATACATAAAGATCTTGGATTACATGGTTTCCCGTGAGAAATAAGATTTTACACAGAAGTTAGGGTTTCCAGGAGATCATCAATCAGTATTTTATTGTTTTTCCATGATGCCTGGTGTCACTAGTTGTCAATGAACCATGATTACTTATTCTCCTGAGGGAATTTATGAAGTTGCTTTATGTGCAACAAGAGTGATTGTTTGGTGTATTTTGTAAATATGCTCTTATTTAATGTCTTTTTCAGCACACATCATACATTTACTAAAGGTTGAGACCAGTGATGATAATAAATACATACAGGAATTATAGTTCTATATATTATGCACAGTTCTGTTCTTTTACTTTGGTAATTGTTACTTATATACTGAATATGCTGGTATGATTCTGATCTTTCACTACATATTTTTAAATCAATATATATTTTGCCACCAGTTGCAGAGTGGTAGGTGGCAAATTATTGTGGTTTCTGTGTCTTGACAGTGGGCTTTGAATGCTAATTGTTTCTGATTAAAACATTATTTTGCAAATCCTTATTTAAATGAGTTGGTTCATCTTTATGATGCTTTATTAACCATTATTATAAATTTAGACAAATTGCTGCTTACGCAAGAGTGAGCACATAACCACTTATTGCAAGGTTAGTGCAGAATTTTTGAATGGAAAATGATAATTTCTTTCCTGTTGGAAGCTAAGCTTCTCCTCGCAAGAGATGCCTTTCTTCAGTCAAAATCTTTCTACTTTTTTTAAAAAAGACTGTCTTGCTTTACTAAAAAGTCACTTACAAAAAAGTGAAAAGTTATTTTAAAATCTTCCAAACTTGATGAAGATTACTGCTTAATTAAATATTTTTTCCTGTCCTCTATTAGCTTCCATGTAATCCATTTGATCTTTATTGGAAAACTGTAGTTGTAAATTTTAACGAATATTAATAGTCATTTTTTCATTACAGAGATGTAAGATTTGTCTGCTAGTAGAGGTACATTTGGAAAAATTTGAAAAATTAAGGAGAAATAGATGAAATGGTATGCAAGACTACTAAAATACTGAAGTAAATGTTATCACTTCCACTCATTATCATGTTGCAGGACTGAAGAACCATAGATGTTTTTAGAAACCAAAAGAGAAGGACAAAGCTATTGAAATGTCGTGACATTAATTTAATTGAAGCCTAAATGATGTGAATTAAAATGATGTGAATAAAAAAGTGTCATCTAATTGAAGATGTAGGGCACTGCATATAATGTGAAATCAGAGAAGTGAAAGGATTCTTACTACAGTAGATTGCATTTTCTCTTGGTTCAACAGGATTAATTTGAAACTGGTTAATTTACCTTTGTGCTTAGTTATCCAGCTCTGAGGATTCACATCTTCTGACAAAGTGGCTGGAAATTGCAAGTGTCAGCATCAAAGCCACCATCTAAAATGGTGATTTGGCTAGGGCTGGATAGAGAAGAAAACTACAGCTATAGCATGAATAATAAGGAAGATGTTTCCTCAGGTATGTTGTTTAATAGTTGTATTTACATCTTATAATTTCTATCCTAGCAGTTCTAAACAAAGTTTAGGATGCCTTATTGTCGTGGTTTAAACCCAACCACAAACCTCTTTTACTCACTCCCCCCCTTCTTGCCCTCCCCCTGCTTCTGGAGGGACGGAGAGGAGAATCAAAAAGAATGCAACTCCCACGGGTTGAGATAAGAACAGTTTAGTAACTAAGGTATAACACAAATCACTACTGCTACCACCAATAATAATAATGCTAAAGGAAATAACAAGAGGAAAGAATACAACACCTCAGCACCAGCCGACCAATAACTCACCCCACTCCCCCCAGCAGAGCACCAACCGATACCTCCTCCAACCCTCCAGTCCCAACCCTTCTGGGTCACTCCAAGTTACATCCTGGGCATGACGTGCTGTGGTATGGAATACCTCTTTGGCTAGTTTGGGTCAGGTGTCCTGTCTCTGCTTCCTCCCGGCCTCCCCTCCTCCCTGGCAGAGCATGAGGCTCAGAAAGTCCTTGGCCAGACCAAACATTCGAGCAGCAACTGAAAACATCGGCGTTATCACCACTGTTCCAAGGCCAAAAGATCAAAACACAGCACTGTACTAGCTCCTAAGAAGGAGAAAAATGACTGCTGCTGCTCAACCCAGGACATTATCCACCCCTTATTCCATACCATTCACGTCATGCTCAGATCCCACATCTTCAATATGCCATCACTCTTACATATATATATACATCTACATACACACAGAGAAAAAGATCATTTCTTAGTGCATGGACCTATAAAGCTGCTGAGTCCATCTGGTCCATGATGTCAGGCGCCATCTCTTGTAACAGTCTCTCAGAGCAGGAGAGGCTGTGTGCAGTGTTCACACTAGTGAATAACCTGGGCAATAGTGTCCATTGCTAAGTCCACCCCTCGACCATGAGTCCATCTCTATGTTGCATCTCTGCCCTGATGGCCTGAAGTGTCATGGGCCCACCAGGTTCAAAATAATTCACTGTCACCTTCAGCAGTTTCTGCAGCTTGTTGCTGGGGACTCCATACAGCTGCCTTCCATCTCCAATGCTTCCAAAGCACTGGAGGGGCCCAGTGGACCAGGTACTCGCTCATACTGTCCCACACACACTGCCACTCATGGCTGTCCAGCCTTGGGGAAGATCTCCTGGTCCTCCCATATTGTGGTCTAACCCCAAACAAGAAGCAAACCTGAGTCTGCTTGACTTCTGAGATCAGACAAAATGGCCGTGGGTAGAACACACTCTGTGTGTGTGCCACCATGCTGACCCCCATCACAATCAGCAGGCAGGTCCCAAGGGTACCCACAGGCCATTCAAACCCTTCAGAACTCTCCAATGACGCTGCTGTGCTTGTCCCTGGGGCTGGTGCAGCTGCTGTGCTTGCCGGCTCTCCCACCACCGGCTTCTCTCTTCCTGGGTGCAGCTCTTCCTCCTCTGCCTTGCTGGGAAATGCTGCCGGGGCTCCTGCATCCTCCTGGGGCTGGGCGGGCGGCTGCCGGGGGACGCTCTCGGCCGCCACGAGGCTCGGCTCCTCGCGCCGCGGGGCTCGGCTCCTCCGCGGGGCTCGGCTCCTCGGCCGCCTCCTCCCGCTGCTCAGCAGCCGCCTTCCTCCCGGCCTCCGGCCCCGCTCCCGCCGCCGCCTGGTCCCCGGGGCCGCTCTCCCGGGCCGCTTCGGCCGCCGCCGGCTCCCGGGGCCGCTGCCCCTCAGCTCCCCGCAGCCTCACGAAGACGGAGGCGAGGACAAGGGCCAGGGCGGTGAAGAGCAGCGGGACGGCCGGGTACAAGTCCACGGCCACGTCCATCTCTCCCTGCTGCCGGAGCCCAACCGTATTACAAGCCATTGCCATAAAGTACAGTGAAACAAAAACCTTAGCCCAGGCCCCACACTTGATAAACACTACCACAGGGAATACCGGCTCTAAGTAATGTACTACATTCTGAAGCTCTGAGAGCAAGAGAAACAACTTTGAGAGCCAATAAATCAGCATTGTGACGACTATTAATCTGATCATCTCCGTCGTTATCTCAACCCTTCGTGCCCCACGTTGGGCGCCAAAAAGAAAACTGTCGTGGTTTAAACCCAACCACAAACCTCTTTTACTCACTCTCCCCCTTCTTGCCCTCCCCCTGCTTCTGGAGGGACGGAGAGGAGAATCAAAAAGAATGCAACTCCCACGGGTTGAGATAAGAACAGTTTAGTAACTAAGGTATAACACAAATCACTACTGCTACCACCAATAATAATAGTGCTAAAGGAAATAACAAGAGGAAAGAATACAACACCTCAGCACCAGCCGACCAATAACTCACCCCACTCCCCCCAGCAGAGCACCAACCGATACCTCCTCCAACCCTCCAGTCCCAACCCTTCTGGGTCACTCCAAGTTACATCCTGGGCATGACGTGCTGTGGTATGGAATACCTCTTTGGCTAGTTTGGGTCAGGTGTCCTGTCTCTGCTTCCTCCCGGCCTCCCCTCCTCCCTGGCAGAGCATGAGGCTCAGAAAGTCCTTGGCCAGACCAAACATTCGAGCAGCAACTGAAAACATCGGCGTTATCACCACTGTTCCAAGGCCAAAAGATCAAAACACAGCACTACTAGCTCCTAAGAAGGAGAAAAATGACTGCTGCTGCTCAACCCAGGACACTTATGTAATTTTCACAAGAACTTTTAGGATTTTTCAGTTCCTTTCCTCCTCCTCCCCCATCTATACACTGAATTAAAACAGGAAAACCCAAAACACTTAAATATATGTTTCCTTTTAGGGATGGAAATAAATGCTAAAATTAGTGTTTAAATAACAGACCTTTACTAGTCACAGAATATCAGGTTTCCCTTATCTCTCATATTTCTAGTTTGTTAGATAATTGATGATGTTCTCTTTCATGAAGCTTTTAACTGGAGTACTTTCAGTTGTTTTATTTTTCCCTTTTAGCAACAGAACTTCAAAAATTAAGGGGTTTTGTCCTTTTTTTTCATTTTATTTTTCTTCAAGTGTAATAGGGACAGCACTTGCATCTTTTTCTATGAAAAATACTATTAATTGAATTCAAATTCTCATCTTAGCTTGTATGGATTTTCTTGGCCTATATTTTGTTAATATTAGATTAATATTTTTTTCTATTCTTGAATCCACATCTTAAAGGTATATGAAGCTAGAAAAATTCTGACAATGTTAGATAAAAATTAGATATCTCTAGAAAAAATACAATGTAAATGTATGTATCTGGACTGGAATATTTACAGACTTTCTTTAATAACCCACGCTTTATTTTTTAATACAAGAAAACTGGTCAAAATAGCATTTCTCCAGTACAGGAAGTAAGGAAAGTTTCACTCTAATTATTTAGGATGAAAAGGAAAGAAAAAACAATAAATGTTGTCATCACTTTTGTCTTTCCTGTTTTAAAAATGCAGTAATTGACATACAGATAGAAACATGGTTATTTGCTAGCTATCTCCATTGTTTACTAGTAAATTGGAGCATTAATACTGCATTGTATTGATACAGTAACAAGTACTCTCATTTATTTTGGTTCTTTTTGCTTACTTCAAAGGCTCTTAACTAAACACAGATGGCAAATTATAGAGATAGCGATGTGAAAATGATGTGAAGGTTTTGCAGTTCTTGGGATTATTCCTAAACTAAAATGACAATGTAAATTTACACACTGTGCATTTTCTCGTGTGCATAGTCTCAGCAGTTATCTCAAGCTCTTGAAAAGACACTTCATGACTTTCTTAGGGTTTCAGTGTATTAGACAATCATCATTGTACTTCTCTTATCAAAGATGGCTTTGAAAACCCAAGGTGTTTCTTATTACTCAAAACCAGAATAACATCACACTTTTCCATTGCCACGTTTGTTCAGATGTTTCTAATGCGCTCTTTTTGCCATTACTACTTTTTATCCCAGACAAATCATATAGGACAATCTGACAAATCATAGATGATTTATGCAAACAAGTATGTTTATTGGTGAATTTATTTTCACACATTGGAATTATGGATGCAACTGATCTGTATAGACAGTGCTCAATGCATCCACTGCATATTCTTGGCTTTCCATGCTCATCTAAAAGCCAGGTGATCTCCCACACAGCTCAATTTACCCTGAAATGGGAGTTCGTGAATTCTCCTCCACCCTTTACTGTAAGATAGTGATTTCAAATTAATCTTTCCTAGTAATTTTTTTGAGATTTAACAAAATATCAGGAGAGAGAATTGTCTTAATACCAAAACTAGTAACCAATGAATAAGAGAATTAGTGTTTGTTTTGTTTTAATTAGAGTGTGGACTAGAACAGTAATATTCAGGCGTAATATTAAATTTACTCCTTCAACCATTCCGCTGAGGTCCTTTTATTCCCTGAGAAATTACATATATTGAATTCTTGGTTTATTCTGTGAATCTGTGTTCTTACTTCATTTTTAAGCAGTTTCTGACACACAGGGTCAGTGTTATAATCACTGTGCAGTGCATTGTGGGGTTTCTATACACAATATCTCACAGGAAGAGCAGTGAAAATCTCAGCACAGGTAAGAATGTAAAACACTGTGGTAGAAGAGGAGAATTGTGTCCTCAATCATTAAGTTTTTAAGCAAATACACTCTTGAAGGAACTGAAACTGCTTCTGTCCTTGTGCTGTGGTAGAGAGGAAAAAATAATGAACAAATAGGCAGTGGAATGAAAACAGGGAAAATCTGGAAAGTGTTAACAGAATGTGGTACTTATTTTGCCTTGCCAAGAAAAGTATATTCCACACTGAAAATATGCTATCCTCTATACTGTGATAAAGGGGGAAGAAAAGAATTAAACCAAACTAGCATAGTCAGCAAAATTAACAAATGGATTTTTATATGAAGTGATAACAGGAGTTTTAATATGAAGTGTGTCTGGTATATGCTTCTAACTTATGAGCCTCAGTTGTTATGCTATTATAAGATGATGAGGTTTTTTTAGAAGTGTTTTCTCAGCAAATTGCAATGTGGGAAGTGGAGTATATACTTAAAATAGGCTTCTGTGCAACTTTTTTGTTCAACTTAAAAAATTAAGTATGAACTGACAGACTCTAGCCTACATTACTGACCCTAGGCAGCATAAAAAACAGATGATAAATTCATGGCCTGCTAAATGGTCATGCAGTTGGGACACAACAGCAGGGAGTTGTTTTCTTTATATTTTCCTAGTAGGTGAAAAAATAATATCTTTAATAAAACCTCCTAATGCATCAGTACCTGACACTTCAGTAAACCAACACAACTAGTTTCATTACAGATCACTTTATTTTTCCCTGTCTCTAAAGCAAAACTCTATTAGCCAACTTCTGTGAGGTTTTTTTTCTTTAGTAACCCTCTTTTTCCTACCACTGAAATGAAAAAGAGAAATCTTCTCTAGATTGATAAAAGGATACACAATTCTTATATTGTGACAAATGACCGGCAGCTAAATTTTCCCATGAAAAGCTGTGTACAGCAATAAGCTCATGTGTTGCACATTTTTAATAAAATCCTGATCTTATCTGAAAAAAGTCAGATATTTTACTGAGAAGTAATTTATAAGCCATTCCACGTGTTTAGTAATGTTTACTAAACAGATATGAAGTGTTTAGTAATTTTTTTTCTTGAATGGTGGGGTGCAAAACCAATTGCGAATCACTTTGTTCTCAACGTTGAATATTCATTGTATGCCAACTTCCAAATTGCTTTGAAAGAATTCTTATACATTAATGGAGAAGGTTGTTTGGAGTGAAAACAAATTACTTGTCTGGTGACAATTATTTTTGCATGGGTAAACATGCTGTGATCTCCTTGGTTCAGCTACCTTCCTGGGTATTATTAGCCTGTTCACAGTTATCTACTTCCAGTAAGAGAGTTATTATTTTTTTTCTCTGAAAGTCTGGTAACTGCACTACTCTCCTATTTTTTGTGACGAACAGCAAAGTTGTCAAGAATAGAAAGCTCCTCTCTTTTCCTTACTCCCTAGGTTTTGTATTTTTCACTGAATGTTTCAAAGACTTGAGGAGTGTCCATGTGTGATATGATGGTGTCTTCAGTTCACTGATATACCATGAATCTGAACTTAACCTCTTCTGCTTCAGCTAATATTCTTGCTCCTAAAGATTCAGAAACTTTTCTAATAAGTGTCTACTGATGTCTGGGCCAGCTGGCCCAAGGTTTGTTGTTTCAGCTGCAGGCATAAGAAATATCTGTGTTTCCAAGGAACACCTCCTTCCCTCAACTTTTCCTCTGGCTTTGACTAGTCAGTGAGTTTATTACAGGAAAAATCCCAGCAAAAGATTCCATAAAAGGGGATAAGATTATAAAAAAAATATTACCATTAAAATTGGCCAAAAATGAAATGTTGGAATGAAAGCAATAATCTAACAAATAATAATAGACTGGTGAATTATATGAAAACATGTAGACTTGACTTTCATAAAGAAGGACCTCTTTATTCTAGTCCTTTTACAGAGTCCCGTTAAGTTGTGCCCATGTTAAGTCACTGGGATACTTCAAATGATGTCATTACAATACCTAACTGTGGAGACAGTACTTTCATCTTAATTATGCATATATTTTACATTTGTGGAGACCATAGAGTCGTAGAATCAACTAGCTTGGAAAAGACCTTTAAGATCATCACATCCAACCATTACCCCAGGACTGCCAAGTCCACCACTAAATCATAGAATCATAGAATAGTTAGGGTTGGAAAGGACCTCAAGATCATCTAGTTCCAGCCCCCCTGCCATGGGCAGGGACACCTCACCCTAAACAATCCCACGTAAGGCTTCGTCCAACCTGGTCTTGAACACCGCCAGGGATGGAGCACTCACAACCTCCCTGGGAAACCCATTCCAGTGCCCCACCACCCTTACAGGAAAGAATTTCCTCCGTATATCCAATCTAAACTTCCCTTGTTTAAGTTTTAACCCATTACCCCTTGTCCTGTCACTATGGTCCCTAATGAATAGGCTATCCCCAGCATCCCTACAGGCCCCCTTCAGATACTGGAAGGCTGCCATTAGGTCTCCACGCAGCCTTCTCTTCTCCAGGCTGAACAGCCCCAACTTTCTCAGCCTATCTTCATACGGGAGGTGCTCCAGTCCCCTGATCATCCTCGTGGCCCTCCTCTGGACTTGTTCCAGCAGTTCCATGTCCTTTTTATGTTGAGGACACCAGAACTGCACACAGTACTCCAGGTGAGGTCTCACAAGAGCAGACTAGAGGTGCAGGATCACCTCCTTTGACCTGCTGGTCATGCTCCTTTTGATGCAGCCCAGGATACGGTTGGCTTTCTGGGCTGCGAGCGCACACTGCCAGCTCATGTTCATTTTCTCATCAATCAACACCCCCAAGTCCTTCTCCACAGGGCCGCTCTGAATCTCTTCTTTGCCCAGTCTGTAGCTGTGCCTGGGATTGCTCCAACCCAGGTGTAGGACCTTGCACTTGGCATGGTTGAACTTCATAAGGTTGGCATCAGCCCACCTCACAAGCGTGTCAAGGTCCCTCTGGATGGCATTCCTTCCCTCCAGTGTTATCAACCAAACCACACAGCTTGGTGTCATTGGGAAACTTGCTGAGGATGCACTCAATCCCACTGTCCATGTCACCAACAAAGATGTTGAACAAGAACGGTCCAAACACCAATCCCTGAGGGACACCACTCATTACTGGTCTCCAGCTGGACATAGAGCCATTGACCACATCTCTTTGTGTGCGACCATCCAGCCAGTTCTTTATCCACCAAGTGGTCCATCCGTCAAATTGATATCTCTCCAATTTAGAGACAAGGATGTTGTGTGGGACAAACGCTTTGCACAAGTCCAGGTAGATCACATCAACTGCTTTACCCTTGTCCATCAGTTCTGTAGCCCCATCATAGAAGGCCACCAAATTGGTCAGGCAGGATTTCCCCTTAGTGAAGCCATGCTGGCTGTCACCAAGCACCTTGTTGTTTTTCATGTGCCTTAGCATGCCTTGCAGGAGAATGTGCTCTAAGATTTTGCCAGGCACAGAGGTGAGACTGACTGGTCTGTAATTCCCTGGGTCTTCCATTTTCCCCTTCTTGAAAATGGGGGTTATATTTCCCTTTTTCCAGTCGTCGGGAACTTCACCTGACTGCCATGATTTTTTAACTGTGATGGCCAGTGTCTTAGCAACTTCATTTGCCAGCTCCTTCAGGACCCATGGATGGATTTCATCAGGTCCCATGGACTTGTGAATGTTCAGATTTTTAAGATGGTCTTGAATCCTCTCCTACTGTGGGCCCAAGGTCTTCATTCTCACATTCCCTGTGTCTACTTTCTAAGACTTGGGTTGTGTGGTCAGAGTGTTTGCCATGAAGACCGAGGCAAAGTCATTCAGAACCTCAGCCATCTCCAAATCCTGTGTAGCCAGTTCTCCCAATAGCTTCCAGAGGGGGCCTAAGTTGTCCCTAGTCTGTTTTTTGTTTGCTACGTACCTGTAGAATCCCTTCCTGTTATCCTTAACATCCCTAGCCAAGTTTAATTCTAACTGGGCCTTAGCCTTCCTAACCTGGTCCCTAGCTTCCCGGACAACATCCCTGTACTCTTCCCAGGCCGCTTGTCCTTGCTTCCACTTTTTATAAGCCTCTTTTTTCATTTGAATTTTCCTCAGCAGCTCCTCATCCATCCAAGGGGGTCTCCTGGCCCTCCTGCTGCACTTCCTTCTAGTTGGGATGCAACACTCCTGAGCTTGTAGCAGTTGATCCTTGAATATCAACCAACGGTCTTGAGCCCCCCTTCCCTCCAGGGCTATATCCCATGGAACCTTACTAAGCAGGCTCCTGAAGAGGCCAAAGTCTGCTCTCTTGAAGCCCAGGGCAGTGAGCTTGCTGCACGCTCTTCTCACTGTCCTGAGGATCTCAAATTCGACCATCTTGTGATCGCTGCATCCAAGGCTGCCCTGGAGCACCACATTCTCAACGAGCCCTTCCCTGTTGGTGAGCACAAGGTCAAGCATGGCACCTCTCCTTGTCGGCTCCTCTATTAGTTGCAGAAGGAAGTTGTCTTCCACACAATTGAGGAACCCCCTGGATTGCTTGTGCCGGGCCATAACATCCCTCCAACAGATATCAGGGTGGTTGAAGTCCCCCATGAGGACAAGGGACTGTGAGCATGAGGCTGTTCCTATCTGTCTGTAGAGCGCTTCATCTGCAGATTCCTTTTGATCAGGCGGTCTGTACCAGATTCCCACCGTAATGTCTCCCATCACTGTTCTCCCTTTAACCCTGACCCACAAACTCTCTGTAAACTGCTCACCTGTCCCCAGAGAGAGTTCCATTCTCTCCAGCCTATCCCTAACATAAAGGGCAACTCCCCCTCCCCGCCTGCCAGGCCTGTCCTTTCTAAAGAGCGTGTAACCTTCTATTCCAACACGCCAGTCATAGGAGCCATCCCACCATGTTTCTGTGATGCCTATTATATCATACCCCCGTAGATGTGCACACATCTCTAATTCCTCTTGTTTGTTCCCCATGCTACGGGCGTTTGCATAGAGGCATCTGAGACAAGCTCCAATTGAAGCCGGCTCGTTGGCTGGAGCAGCTGGAATATATCTACATTGCTCCGAGCATTTATTATAGGTGCTGGCAACTGACTGGGTGTGTTGGGATGGAATGATGCCCCCCTCCCCCAAAACATCTAGTTTAAAGCCTCCTTGACCAGTCTTCCAAGCCTCCTACCAAAACTGTTCTTCCCCTTCTTCACCAGACCAGCTCCACCAGCCCCCAGTAGATCTGGCCTACAGACTTCAGTCCCGTGTTCAAGACACCCAAACCCCTGACTATGACACCACCCTTTTAACCATTTATTAACCTGGCTAATCCGCCTAGCTTTTTTTAGGTCCTCCCCTGTGTCCTGGAGGATTGATGAAAAGTCTACCTGAGCTCCAGAGCCCCTAACCACCTCTCCCAGGGCTCTGTAGTCTTTTTTTACGGTCCCCAGTCTACTACTATCTGTATCCCTAGCACCCACATGGATCACCATGAGCGGGTAATAGTCCGTGGAACTTACTAGAGCAGGCAGCCTCTCTGTAACATCCCTGATCCGTGCCCATGGTAGGCAGCACACCTCCCTCGAGATGGGGTCAGGCTGACAGACGGGTGCTTCTGTCCCTTTCAAAGCAGAGTCCCCTATTACTACGACCTGCAGCTCTTTCTTGGTAGTGCCAGTAGAGATCTTTACCTGTGCATCATCTGTCTGTTTGTGGTGCAAGTGCGTTTCCTCGTCAGCCTCCTGCAGGACAGCAAAGCGGTTCTGCGTGGGGACAACAGATTTAGGAGGAAGCCTCTTGCTTTTAATTGTCATTTTCCTCCTTCTTTTGTTGTTTGTCACTAATTCCCAACTTCCCGGGTTAACGGCCTCCTTCTTTTCTGCATGAGCTGGAGGGGAAGCTTGAGGCCCCTGCACAGTTTGGGGCTGTAGCAAGCAGCCCTGCTTCCTCTCAGCTACCCTGACATCTTTTAGCCCATTGACAGTGTCCCGCAGCTCAGCCCCTGCTGCAGGAGGACCTCCACCAGGGAGCACTGAGCGCAGCCCTGCCCGTCGTGCTCCTTTCCCTCATCAGACCAGGGCAGACACCCTCTACACTCCGAGCTCTGCACTGCAGCCTCCCCTCTCATCGGCTCTGTCTGGGTGCCTACGCTGGCCACCGCCGGGGCAGCCACAGCACAGCTCCCAGACTGGGCCCTGGTCATACGACGGATGCTCGACTGCCCACACAAACTGCCTCGACCCATTCTGGTCGCCACTCTCCTGGTTGCTCACGCTCCCTGGGGCAGGTTTTTACCCACTCAGGGCTGGTGCCGCTGCTCCTGGCTCCGCCCCCTGTGAGTCCCTGCTCGCATCAGCTGAGCTGCCGGCTCCTGGGCAGGTCCTGTCGAGGACTGGGGGCTCCCTCGGTGGCTCTGGCCGCTCTGAGTTGGGGCTCCTGGATGGTGATCTCTCCCTGGCTTCAGTGTTGAAGGCGTCCTCTCTCAAGCTAAATCATGTCACTAAGGGCCCTCATCTACACAATTTCTGAACATATCCAGTGACGGTGATTCCACCACTTCCCTGGGCAGGCTGTTTCAATGCCTGACTATCTTCTTGGCGCAGAAATTTTTCCTAATATCCAATCTAAATCTTCCCTGGCACAGCTTGAGGCTGTAACCTCTTATTACCTCTTATAACCTGTTACTTGGGAAAAAAGATCAGCCACTTCCTATCCTCCTTTCAGGTAGCTGTAGAGAGTGATAAGGTCCTCCCTGTGCCTTCTCTTCTCCAGACTAAATGACCTCAGTTCCTTCAGCCATTCCTCATGTATAGAAATACTGAAGACTTTTTGGATGTCATAAGTACTCAGTGGTTCTATATTGAATTATTACTGTTGCTAGTGATGGAATTTCTAAAATTATGTTTGAAAAAAAAAAGGGAAAAACCCCATATATCGCTAAAGTACTATTTTACAGTGTCAGGGTGATGTCCATAACATGACAAAATCCTGATGTATTTTCTGGGATTCAACAACTTCAAGCCTTAAAAAAGTGTTCTTTAAAGGGGCTTATGAGAAAGATGGGGAAAGACTTTTCAGCAGGCCTGTTGTGATAGGAAGAGGATGATGGTTTTAATCTAGAAGTGGGGAGATTTGGACTGGGTGAGAGGAAAAAGATTTTCCAGTAAGAGCGGTAAAATACTGGCAGTGGTTGCCCAGAGACGTGGTGGATGTGCTATCAATGGAGATATACAAGGCCAGGCTGTATGTGGCCCTGAGGATCCTGATCTAGTTGAAGATGGCACTGCTTTTTGCAGGGGGGTGGATTAGATAGCCTTTGTAGGTCCCTGTCAACCCTGTCACTGAAGGGTTGGACTAGGTATTGGTTGGTGCTTGGTTGGGCGGGGTGGGGCGAATTGTCAGTCGGCGGTTGATGAGGTGTTTTATTCTCTTCCTTTGTTATTTCCTTTATCATTATTATCATTGGTGGTAGCAGTAGTGATTTGTGTTATACTTTAGTTACTGGACTGTTCTTATCTCAACCTGTGGGAGTTGCATTCTTTTGATTCTCTTCCCCATCCCTCTGGGAGCAGGGGGAGGGCAAGAAGGGGGGGGGGTTGAGAGAGAGACTGCGTGGCTGACTAGCCGACAGTGCTCAAACCACAACAGGAGGAGATTTTTTTAAGGAATATTAGATCTACAGTGTTAGTACTGCTTATAACTTGTATTTATTCCTGCTCTGTCAGGAAATAGCTGGTTATTCTGCCTTTACGATGTGGCTAACATTCAGAAGCAGGATTTAGTGGGTTTCCCATTATGTATTATGGGGAATATAGGGAGACTGCAGAGCAATGAGGAGACAAAAACAATTTGATGATTCCCAGCCTCTTCTCTTGGACTCCCTGGTCTATTTACCTCCTGGTTGAGAACTCATACACTTACGTCTGGCAGTTTAATAGGGCTTTGGTCTACCACAAGTGGTCTATGTTTGATTTCATTCATTTCCCCCTTTTATTTGGGTGAAATATGGGTGATCCAAGGCATACTACTGAAAAACAAAACAGTTTGTCATACTGAAAATAAGTTTTTCAATTTATTTAAGTTACTTATGAGGTATTTCACATGCAATCCACTCAGAATGGTACTTGTGGTCTCTGATGCAATGCATTCTAGAAAACAATTAGGATTTCAATTAGTTTTTTCTAACTTTCAGATTTTAATATTCTAGCATGCCAGTTTCAAGGAACTACCTTTTAGGTACATCCTAGGAGTAGATGCTGAATTTATGACATGATGGGTAATGTCAGGAATTATTTAGTTTAGGAATGATTTAAAAAACAATGTGTCTGTATTTTATGGTGGGTTTTTTTTTTTTTCAGAGAAGACCTACTTTTAGATTTTACTTTAGTCTTGACCAACAAGAGAAAGTACCGATAGGGCTGCAAAGATGAGCACTTACATATTTGTCAGCTTTACCTTCTGTTTTCTACTTTAGTCTTCAATCTTAGAAAAAAAAAAAAAAAAGTCCTGCTGAAGGGAGATTATTTTTCTTATCTCATGAATTTTGGCACTGAAAGATGAATAAGATTTATTTCAGTATTTAACAATAATTTTAAAATAAAAGCCAAAAGATTGAGTTGTTCTGAAATCATGTGTCATGGTTTAACCCCAAACCGCAACTCAGAACCACGCAGCTGCTCGCTCACTCCCCTCCCTTTTGTCCCCCAGTTCCCGGATGGATGGGAAGGAGAATTGGAGGAATGTAACTCCCACAGGTTGAGATAAGAGCAGTCCAGTAACTAAAGTATAACACAAAACCACTACTGCTGCCACCAATAACAATGATAAGGGAAATAACAAGGGAAGAGAATACAACCACTCACCACTCACTGACCAATACCCAGCCTGGCCTGAGCAGTGATCTAGCCCTTCTGGGTAACTACCCCCAGTTTATGTAGTGGGCATGATGTGCTGTGGTATGGAATACCTTTTTGGCTAGTTTGGGTCAGGTGTCCTGTCTCTGCTTCATCCCGGCTTCTTGTGCCCCTCGTCACTGGCAGAGCATAAGACTAAAAGTTCTTGGTCAGACTAAGCATTACCTAGCAACAGCTGAAAACACTGCTGTATTATCAGCACTGTTCTCAGAATAAAGTCAGAAACACAGCACTGCACCAGCTACTCAGAAGGAGCAAAATGAGTGCTACTGCTTAACCCAGGACATCAGGGTATAGGCTAACAGTAGTTTTGACCTAGTGATAATGCTGCTGTGAGTAAAAGATGCTGTTTGGATATCATTGGTCTTTGTTCAGAAGTTTTTCATGTCACATTGATAAATACTACTTTCTGTGCACGTGTCTGCATACTACCTAGACCTGTTCTCCAAAGCAGTCTGGGATAGAAGAAAGGATCTAGCTCTTAAAAAACTCCAAAAAGTTAACCTAGCTCAAATTAGTCCTGTGCTAGTGTCTCTTTATCTCCTAAAGAGAGGAGGAATGTGTACATTATAAGGTCAGCAAGGACTTATTTAGCACTGAGCTAACACGCTCCTTTGATCAGGATGGAAAATGACATGGATAGCAACATGAGAACTAACTATCTGTTATGACATAGGTGTGCTTGTCTGGAAGCTGTTGTAATATGTCTTAAATGCTTCTCCTGTGTACAATATCTGCAAAGAGAATTAATTGAGCCCAACTATTAACCTTCTATTAACTGTTGAAGAGCAGAATTAAGGCCTTGTAGCTGAGTAATCTGGGTGTATATACAAGAAAGTGATGTACAAGCAGGGCAAAGTTATACCTTTCAGACACTTAAGCTACTTTTTTACCTTCAGAAGGTGCCAAGTGAAAGTAATGATATCTGCCAATACAATTCCTTCGTTAGAATTGAGCTATCTCAAAGTCAAATTACTTAAAAAAAAATACCCTAAAGTGTCTCATAAATATATTAAAAAAATTAACTGTAAGGATGCTATGGTACCTGTCTCTCCTGGTTTTTCAAGTCAGTGTAATGCCAAACCACTGTTTATATGGGAGTAGTTTGGCACAACAGCTAAAACATGTGGAAAAGCTAAAACAGTATTAGAACGTCCTCTACAGTAAGTTGCTCTAGGAGGCTTATATCACAGTCAATAGAGAGAGGTCAGTTCTTAATTGGTGTTAATGTTCTTTCGCTATTAAGAGGGTTGTTCCCTTCTTCTGATGTTCCACAGTTGTTTTAAAACGGCATAGTTTGTATGTTACTGCTAAACTAAGCTCATGAAACTGCTGGGTGAGTTTGACAGGGAATTAATTTGTCACAAACTAAGTTGATAATAGAATAAAAGAAACCTTTCATACAGATTAGTCTTCAAATCTATTTCATTGCTTGGGTGCATGAATACCATTGCTAGCAAACACAACAATATGGAAATACAGGAGAAGTTCAAGTGAAAGAGTCTGTGATTCGTACACATGCTGGCTGAAAGTGAGCTAACCCCTCACTTAAGCAACACGGACATTCTGCTAAGTAATATACATTCTGAAATTACATAGGAGTTTGTCTGCTTTTCTGCCTTATCTTTTTTGCATATGCTGTGTGTCTGGGAATAAAGCCATCTCTTACTGGCAATGCATGTAAATTAACTTCCTCTGTGGGCTAGTTATTTCGAATTGCAGTCAGTAAGCTTGCACTCATCCTCTTTTGAAAGATCTGATATAGGTCACTGTTGCAGCAGGGAAATTGTAATAGAAAGAGCACAATCAAATTTAACATGGGATTTTCAATCATAATAGAAAACCAGTATATCACTGCTCCAGGGAACACATAGAGCTATTTCTGTAAATAGCTTTTTTGCCATGCTCCGAAGCACAGTTGGCAAACACTAATTTGGTTATGTCTGAGTTATGCTCACACACTGGTGTGCTCTTCAAATTATCTGAGAAATGTTGTTTCACCTTGCAATCACATAAGAGCTGTCTTCCCCAGTCCAAATAGTAAAATCCCATTACTGCTAGCAAACAGTTCTCACACTAGCAATTTCTTTAAAGCTAACTTTTACAGTGATTTTCTAGGTAGGTAAAAGCTATGTAAATTAATTTTGCCTTATTTGCATTTCATATCCGGTGGGTAGTATCACATTTGTATGGCAAACTTATTTTCTGTGTTTGTAGGTTGACATTCAGAGTCTTTGGCAATAAAGCCCTCAGTTGAATCCAGTAACAACTTTCTGTCATCCTTCCTTCATCTGCCTTTTTGCCTGGGCTGTACAGGAAATGTCAAATTAATTGGCATAAGGTTAGTTACAACATTACCTTTCCTAAATGAGGATGTCATGTTAGCACTCCTTCAGGGTCCCGTAATATTCTTAGTTAAAGGCTTATTTAAATAGCTAGACTGAAGGGGTAGAGAGCAGAGCTATGCTGTTGAATTTATTAATATCCTCTTCCTTGGCAAATGAAGTATTTTCCCATTCTCTCATAAGGTGGGATCATCACACTGTTTAAAAATAAATAAATAAATCTCAAAGTATAAAATGCTCTTGCATGTTTAAAATCTATTTTTTCTACTGTGTCTGGCCATTTACAGTTTTTTAAAGAATAAAAATCTTGCTTTGTGCTTCTACTGAGACAGAGTTGCATATTTCTGTTCACTGAGTTCTTTCAATGATTCTGATCCTTGAGTTTTCTGAACTCAGAAATTATACTGAATTATTGCCTTCTGTTCTGTTATAAAAAATGGCCAATGTATCTCCAGACCTTCATGACACACTTGTCTGTTTGAATGCCTTAGTCTTTTCATGACTTGTAATCTGAAGATAAAAATTTATTAAAAAAAAACCACAACAAAAAAGCAAAACACAAAACCAAACAAGAAAAACAAAAACAGAAAACAAAACAAAAGTGGCTAAGTTTGGATTTAACGTAATAAGTTTGTTCTCCTTGTTCTCTAAAAAAAAAAAAAAAAAAAAAAATAAATTTTTGCTCCTGTTCCTGTTACCTCCCCTTGTGGTTTCTTCCTGTACAATCTCTTGCTCAGTATAGTTAAAGTGAAAGGAATAAGATTTCAATTCCATTTGAGCTTGCTGTAAGCACTTTCTTTCTGAGCGCCATCACAGAATAAAGTTTTTAGATGAAGATGGGAATAATTTTCACCATGAGCTGCAACTATAATGTCAAATGCTTTCCTAATTATTATTTTTTTTTTCCATGCTGTTAGAGATTTATGACTGTCAATCACTCTTGCAAAGTAAATCTAGTCTTGGTGATGTAAAATGTATGGCATTTCTTGATCTTGTTATATATGTATATTATGTTTTTTTAAGTCACCATTAATTCTGCTTATTGTCACAGATGCATGGTAGCTGGAATCAGTGATCATATTTTGACTCCAGAAGCTGTATGTGATTTACCTGAGATTGGCCTCTGAGCCTATTATTTCATACTAGAGTGTATATATGTGTGTGTGTGTGTGTGAGTATACACGTATTCAAACAGGGGAAAGTTGATTGTTGCTCTTTTTTCAGGTTTGACAGGCTTTCTGACACTAAATGTTTCAAAATGCCATTAATAAAAAGCTAATTCAGGTCTTTCTTATTTTCAATCATTTCTGTGAACGCACTATGGCATTTGTGTGTACATACAGAGAGCATGATTTTTTTTTTTTTCCTCCATTCCTTCTCAATAATTTTATTTTTATGCAGCACACAAATGGTTTGTTACTATACAGGGACAGAAATAAACATGTTCTTGAATTTTTTCATGTATTTTTGTATTGCTGTATAAAATACAGAGCAGGGTGCAGAAGGAATGTAGGAATTAAGTGAAAACAGATATATGAAATATGTATTTGCTTTTTTAAGGACTTACTTAGAAAAGAAATAAAACCACAGCCCTATACATCTTCCATTAAAGTAATGAAGATCATCAGAAGACATTAATTTGGTCACTGTTCAACTTTAATGGAGTGTACTACATCCCAACATTTGCTAAATTCCCCACTGGCTTGTAGAAAGAAAAAAAAAAGCATACTAGACACCTTTCCAGAATTAATGGATGCCAACACAACCTTTTCACTTACACTTGTTAACAGTTTTGGAAAGGCGAAGACTAAATGAGCGAGAAAATGCTTCTTCCCGGTACAGGTTTAATGAATGCTGGCAGGAAAAAGAAGGAAACTGTCCCATGTAGCTGTGTATATTATATTTTAACCATTTATTTTCTGTTATCTGAGTCTGTCAATATGTTCAAAACAACAACTCAAACTTCACATGCCTGAAAATTCAAGTGTCATTCATTATATCATTGACAGCTGTACCAGTTCCTTCCTATGGTAATTAGCTTGGATCTCTGTAAATGCTGTAAATTAGCACAGCTTTCAGATGTACAAATGGAATAAAAAGTTTGTAAAAATTTGTGTATATCCATTTATTTCTCTCTAATAAAATGGTCTTGAAGCTGCATCCAAATCAAAAGACGAAGATTTGGGTTTTGGTTTTATTTTTGTTTCAACGGTGCTTACACTTCAAACCCAGAGAAATGTCCCTGGGAATGTAAATATATTTCAGGCTTCAGTAACAACTCACAAAACAAGCATGGAATGAGAGGGGAAGGAGAGGGGAGGGAAGAAGCAGCAAAGAGGTAGAATAAAAATTACAGACATGGGGGAAATCTGGAGGCAGACATTAGAAAACAACAGTGTCTTCAGTGTTCTATTACTATAGTATGCTGACTCTTCGTTCATGACTGAAACTACTTTCACTTCTTATTTTAAATCTCATCATTAAGCACCTAGTAAGTCAAGAGATGATATCTCTGAAGTATATTTTCCCATGAGCAACTCTCAAATTAAATTCAAGAGCATTTCCATGAGTTAATTACCTTCTCAGGAAATAAGTTTACTTTTAAAGGCTCACAAAACAATTCTAGAGATTGACAGGAAAATATGTAAACATGCAGAAATGAATGTAATGAAAGATATCTTGATATTGAATCAGCTCTGTCAAACAGTATTTACTTAACTTGTAAGATAATTATGAGAATTATGTTTGCACAATTCTGTGTTCTGCAAGTGCCAAGTACTATCAAAAGTCATACTCTATTTTCGTGCCATTCCTAGGTCACAAGTTGGCAGTGAGTAGTTGCGGTGCATTTAAGTTTGATATCATTATTTGGTCATAGCAAAACAGTGCAGAAACCAATACTGACAGGATTCTCCCTTTTAATTTAGAAACAATACTGAAGATGCTATGGTTTAGGAGGGTAGATTTATAACATAAAGTAATTTAGTTTTGTGCTGAGTATATTCTAATACAACTGCTGAATCATGTGTGCTTATTGGATTTGCCTTAACCTCTTAAGTTAAGGACTTCAATAATACTACGTTAATACATTAAGAATAAAGAAAATAAAAGTGAGTTTAGGTGCATAATATGGTGAGGCATCTCTCACTATTTACATTTCTACAGAGCCATAATGTAAAAATTATGAAATAAGTATATAAGGCTATTAGTAAAATGAAATTATTGGTAAAATAACATTTAAATCCAATATTCTTGTGTGTGCCTTTCTGGAAAATTATAATGGTTTTACTGTTCCATTGGAACAGATCATCTGTGGAAAGACTGCAACCACCAGTTGAAGAGGAAAAAATTCTACAAGAAAAGACAAGGAAGAATTAATGGCCAGCTGGAGCAGAAAAATCTGGCAGTATCAGCTGATAAAACATAACTGTATTCATATTCATTTCCCAGAAAAGTTGCTCTATTCAGGGAAACAACGAGAAAGACCTCTGATGTTGGTCTTCTGCTGCCACTTTTGACACTGTAACAGTGTGATCTGCATCTGTTTTGCCTTAAGTTTGCTGGAGGTGTTGTTTAAGGGTTGCAGAGTGATAAATACTACTTATATGTGACATTTGTGTCTGTGTATCGGATATATGAAACATCCACTGCCTTACATATTTATAAACTTAGCAAGGCATGTAAGCTTTACCTAAAACAGTCACGTATTTTAAGTGGAGCATCTTCCAAGTCACAGTTCAGGAAAGACAGCTTCGGATACATGGTGTATAAAATGGTGGATTCTCTGCTATTTTTGACATAATCAATTATGGTTGATTCTTCAACCGTAAAATACTATACCTTCACAAGGCTGGGGTTCAAGGCTCTAATTTGGAAAGGAAGATGAGGGGAGGGATTAATCTTTATACTCTTGTGTCATGCTCCAACCATGTGTAATCCTTATTTAGCTGAAAATTGTTTACTTTCTCATTCAGTTAACAAGTGGCAAAATTCATGTATGTAGTTACAGTTCTGCATCTTGCTAGATACAAGTTTATGTTATAAACCTATCAACTTAAGTAAATAAAAATACCCGGGGTTTGACTTTGGTCTTTTTTTGTGAGGCTGATATCAAAGAAAACTTTCATAGCATATGTAAATTAATTCATTTTCCATTCATTACAGAAATATTTACATAAACTTTAACTTCCATGATAGAAGCAAATATTTTAAAATATGTTTACATACACTACTAACCTTGTTTGCCTTGAGGATCAAGTTATTTGGTCTTAATAAGACAACCAACTTGCAGGACAATAAATCAAAGATAACTTCTACTGAGTAACTTTGTACACTCTTACACCTTAAAGCTTCAGAGTTTCTATATCCAGTTCAGTGCCTGTCATTGTGGAATGCTTTTGCTTTCATAACAATAAAAGTTGCTGATGTAAAGTAAATTATGTATTTCATAACTACTGAGTGATGTCAATCCAAATCAGCATGTTTGTTTAACATATAATGCTACCCTTTTCTTCTCTGTTGTGGCTTAACAGTAACAGCAGTGAACCTTGGAAAACAGAAATCTTTTCTTGAGGGCATACAATGCATTCAGAATTGTAGTGCAGTGGGGGGCAGACTGGTTATGAGCAATAATCTCAAATCCAGAACAAAAAGTCATATATTTAAGCTAAGTGAATCCCTTGAAGAAATGCAGGTCTAATCTAACTTTGCTGATTATGCTAGAATGATAACAAATATCTCTATCTAATCCATTGACCTGAATGTGGGAAAGACTGTGTTAGCAAACTTTGACATGGGGGCAGGAAATCTCTAGCAAAAAATGAAAGCAGTTTTTATGCCCTGTTTTGTAAGTAAATATCAAGGTACTCTATCTACTTGGCTACTAGCATTAATCACAGCACATTGAGAATGAAGGGTAAAGAACAGGAGAGAGCAAAACATATTTAGTTTTCACTTTAAACTGCTAATTGATAGGAATTCAAAATGTGTAGAAAGCTCTTCCCTTCCCCCGGATAAGTCTTTAAAATGCAGAATGAGAACACAATTTTGGCTTCAGCTAAAGGAATATATAATTAGCTACTGGTACCTTGGGTACCTCAGCATTTGCCTGCCGTGCTGTCCTCAGTTCAGCAGTAGCAGTCATTTTCCTCCTTAGTGGCAGGTACAGTGCTAGGCTTAAACCAGCAATGTATGGGCTTCAACCATGACACCATGACACCTACAAATAACTGCAGACACTCGAGGATGGATTGGCTTAGGCACTGAATTTTTTGAGTGGTACTGATAAGTACAGTACATATATGAAAGTCTAGTTTGATATCTATAGACCTGAAGTCAGCCATCGTTTAGGTCTAGATTGAGGGTATTGTGTTTTTCACTCAAGTGGTGGGAAACAGCTGCTGGGACTTGTGACCAGATCTGCCTGACCTATTTAGAGCAGGCAATCCGTTCATCAAATGGAGCTTCTTTGCTGTGTGCGACTCGCTTTTGAGACACATTGCTACTTCAAAAAATGCTTGTTATTTTGGATTAGAGGTTTTTTCATATTCAGAATAACCGACTTTTAAACAGGTTAAAAACTATTCATTGCAATAACTGACATGCTTGTTTAAATATTAACCTTATGAAAATTACCTTAAAGAGGATATAAGGGTAATATCGTGCATTTGCTTCCTGTTTCAGTGACCTGTAGAACTTTTCAGCGCAAATATTTCAACTACAGGTTTCTTTCTGGGTGAATATTCTGCAATGTCCATTTAAAGTTTTGGTATTTACTGAAGACTGCAGTGCAGGTATCTTCAGGGACTTGAACGAATTGGGACATGAACTAATAAATGCTATGGTTTTAGTTGTTGCAATGTTCCATTAGTAACTGAAATGCCTATGAATTTGGGTAGCATTACAAACTCCTTGGTTTTGTTACCAGTGGCAAAAATGTGCTGGCATTTGCTTATGCATGGCACTAGTGCTTTCAGTGGGAGGAAATAGGATGAAAGTCTCAAATGTTTCTGACATTATTTCAGGAGAATAGGAGAGGTTTGAATATAGCAGAAGTTACAAATGTTTTCTATGAACCCACCTTGAAAAACAGACTTTCTTACAATACGACTGTTACTCTGTGCTCTTCACAAAGTTTTGGGTCATTTATTATCTTCTTTTTAACGTGGAATTTCTTCAAAGTCATAATTAATGCATCTCTTGCAAATAATATGCACCTGTAAACAATTCACTTCTGTAACACAATAAAAATAGGCAAAAGGAAGTTTTGTTTGTTGTTCAGAATCCTAAGAAATTTTTCAAGCACTGTACATCAGCAGTAGCAACCACAAACTGGATTTTTAACTGCAAGTTATGATGCATATATTTAATTCATACTAACAACTACCACCCATACACATCTCTGTAGTAGCTATTAATGCCTGTGTTTGATTTGCCTTTTGCTTGGGCATGTGTACCTTATTTGCAAGGAGAGATTTACTTTAAATATACCTGTGAAGGGTTATCTCCTCCTAACTGGCATTTTTACCCTCCAAAGGCAAAGTAAGAGACAGTTGCTGAGTGACAATATTGTTAAGATACAGGGTCTTCCCCTCCTCCACTTTTCCATGTTTCTATCCCTTTTCCAGAAAGTCTTTCTTAATCTAGAGTAATTTGGCATGGTTTGATACAGTCGCACTACTTGAATGTCTATGATGGACATTTCTGGGTAAATTAATTTTATTTCAACAATTGTGTTGTATATTAGAACCAGAAAGAAAAAAAAAAAAAAAGGAGACTTGACAAGGCTCTGAAGTACTTTAATGAATATTGATTCTATTTCATGCAAGAGAAATCTTATTTTCTTATTTGATGTCCACCAATGAACTTCTTAGCTGTGATTAGTAAGACAAATTGACATATGGAGAGTAAAGCTGTCTATATGGTTACAAAAGCAATATTAAGGGCCTTAATAAAGCTTTTTCAAGATTCAGTGCACAATTATTTGAGCACATGTTCCATTTATTCTTCCTCCATGCATTCAATATAGTGCATTAATAGAAAATACCATCGTCCTACTCCAGCATACAGTTCAGTTGGTGTATCTGTGGAAAGCATCAGTTTTTAAAAGTGAAAATTATCACTTATTTCTAAGGTAGCAACCTATGCAATTTTTTATATGGATTTCCATGTCATTATTCCGTTGAAATTGTTTATTGTTTTGTGGATTAACCTGGGATCTTCTGATACTTGATGCTAAAGTATGCTGCATTAGTGAAAGAAATTTCCAGTTGTGTATGCTTTATCTACCTCCTGCTTGTTACAGATTTATACTATTGAACTACAGTGATTGCTTCCCTTTTGTATGCATTAGGAATGGTGAAAGAGTTATTGCTGAGAGAAAAAAAAAAAATCCTTCTAAAATTTTGTGCACAGTCAGCTGGTAGTTGAGGCGATAATGAGTTTACCAGGAGTCAAATATTACAATCAGGAGCAACAGTTTTGTGGAATGGACCAAAAGAAAGAGGGAATTTGAAGTCCAAGAAGGGAGGAAGGTGAGAAAAATGAATTTACCCATTTTTAGCATAAATACTTCAATTTCCCTTTTAAATTTTTATTGGTGATTCACTCTAATTACGAATGTCAGCTGGATTCTGTACAGGGAAAAAAACCCAAAAGACAGGAGACTGATAGCTAAGGGACAGTCACAAAACATCAGAGTAATTAATTTACAGAAGCTATAACAACAGGAATGTACAATCTGAACAAAGAACATATATTATCTTACTATATTGCTTAGTAGTTTTCATTAACAGATACGTGTTATTATTCACTGGCTAAGGAAAATGGAGATATATGACAAACAAGAAGCAGGCTCGGTTGTGGGAAATTAGTCTTCCTCTTCTCTAACTGATTTTATTCAGTACAACTAAGTAGACCATTGGATTGGTCCTGTAGCTGTCATTAAAAATACGCAGTAGTACTTGTACAGAGTGCCTAAGAACAGTCACCAGCTAAATTCCTGTTTACTTATTTTATTTTTCCTGTTTTTTTCTACTTGATGTTGTTGACACCAGCAATGATACCTCAACTCTTCTAATGATTCTTACTTTGATTTAAAAGTTCTCTTTATAGTTTATTTATTTTTAATGTTTCTTCAACTGTGACATGAACTCTTGACACTGAAACTTCATTACAATTTTGCTAAAGATCTGAGGACCTAAAGATTTCATAAACTACACAGGAATGGAAAGTCATCAGTTTTCTGGTAATTGAACAGTGACCTAGAAGCATTAAAGAAGGAAGAATTATTCCTTTTTTTTAACTTGTCTACCATGTAGAAGCCAGATTTTCCGTTGTATCTTTGGCTGAACATTTGCTAGCATACTTTGCAATGAAAGAAATTAAATACATAACTATTTTTGTTGATATGGCCAGTGAGATTACATTGAAAGGAAGTATTTAGGTTTCAGTGCTTGTAGGCCACCACTTTACATGGGGAAACATACAGCTAGAAACACAACCTGCTTTGAAATCATCAGCTGCGGAATGGCACAATCCATCAAACTTCATAAATCCTTAGCTCAATTTATTTCTCATTTAGAACTTTCTTGCATGTATTTTATTTTTATGTGGTAATGCTCGAAGTCCCACCTGTAGCCACGATTTCTTTACTCAACAGCATACTAACACAAGTTGTTCTTGCCCATGCATAGTTTCCAGTTACATATTTCAGAAATTTAAACATTGCGAGATTCAGTATGTCAAGAGGCCAGTAACAAGACAGGTCACAAGCCTGAACACACTCCAGTGTGAGAGGAACTAAAATTGTTCATCACATGACAACTGATCCCATAAGAGGTGAAACCATATTTGACCATGTAAAGTAACAGTGATGGCACTGTACTCACAACACTTTACCTTGCAAGGATGGGCAATACCAAATAAGAGTTCAGAAATTACTGTGGTGGTACATCCCCTTGCCCCACTCCTGGACCCCTTTGATTCCTCTAGGAATTCCCCAGACTTTGCACAGTTGCAAGTTGTTGGACTGCTGAGTGCTCCCTGGCTGTACCAGAAACTTGGATTGCCTAGCAAAGGTGGGAAGGGCCACACAGATATCAGGAAGGTCAGATGCTCCCTAATCATATCAGGAGTTATTTTGGGATGATAAATCATTCCTTGACAACCTGAAACATATTGGCTGTGCAACTGGTGCAACTGACACAGAATTGAGGCCAGGATGAAAATTTACTGATGAATTAAGCCAGCCATTTTACAACCGGTTTTGATCTCTCCTGAACCACAGTGGGCTGCAACCCAGTTATCTCCCTCTGGGTGGAACACCTCTCATACCCTGTAAACAGGGGGATCATCTGTTTGGGCTGTTACTTCTGCTCACTGACACTCAACCCTTTGCCCATTGAGAAATTCTGAGAAAGCTGATGTAAGCATTGTGCTATACATTTACTTTTCACTGCACCTGAGAGAGATTTTTAACATATGTACGTGTATATATGTGTATATATCTATATGCATAGTCTGAACCTTGTGACTTTGTGAGAGAATTCCCTTATTTCCTATATTTCTTTCCTAAAACAGAAAACTGTCATTCAGGTCTGAGACTAAGATTGGACTCAGCTGTGCCTAGACTCCTCTCTAAGAGGAAGTTTAGGAAGCAAGGGGGTCCAGCCTGAGCCTCACGACTCAACAGAAAGGTTTCCCTTATCCTTTTCACCTTCAACCCCTCTGCCTTGTTTTCCTTTTAAATTCCACTAGACATAAACTGTTGTCCAAGTCTGAGACTAGGATTAGAGCCAGCTGCGTCTAGGGTCTGTCAAGAGTTTAGAAAACAAGGGAGTCTAATCTGAACTTTATGACTCAACAGGAGGGTGTCTCTTACTCCTTTGTATTTTCAGTTTCTATATAACATTAGTTCAGTTCATTTCTGTATAAATCACTCTAACCCAATCCTGTATTAGATCATTGCCAATTCTGACACAGTCTGGTTTTGTATGTAGCAAAGTGGACCTCACCATTGAATTCTGTTGAATCACATGTTTATATATTTCTACTAAAATTACTTTTGCTAATGTCTCTAACAGTGATTCTTTTAGCAACCCCAACACCCAGTCTTGTGACAATGACATAGTACCAAAATTTATTAAGCGTTATAACAATCCCTATCAAGCAGTCTGCCAGGCTGCATGTCTACAGAAGCATGCATCTTCCTCTCTGGTATTTTCTTGAGATTTTGAATCTGCATGTTTGGGGTTTTTTTTCAGTTTCACAGTAAACCTTAATACATTAACATGTTAATTTGCCTTTAACTCAGTATATCAACTGAATTTTCTTTTTCTAGTCTAACTATTCCAGCACAACGCTGTGATTAAGCTAACTTAACTACAAACTTCTCAAAATGTGTACTATATTGTAATCAATAAGGAAAAAAAATCCTATTCTATCATCAAATCTATGACTAATTCAAACTAATGTAAAAAATATTTCAGAGGAACATCTAGTCTGGGGAAGACCTCTTTTTGATGGTATTGGCAAAAAGTATAGAATCAACTTAGAAAATAGTTCCTACCTTTTACATCTGTAAAAACTTACCATAAAAATCGGAAGGAATGGAAATAAGCAAAAAAGATAAAAATGGCTAGGACGAAAAAGATAATGTTTCATTTGACTAACATCCACCACCTACACCAGCAAAAAAACTAGTATGCAAAAGAAGTATCCAGTTGTTCTTTATACAGCCTTTGCCAAAGAAAACTTAAAACTGGAAGTACCCTGCAGACTTCTAGGGCTCTGCAGACACCAGGTTACAGACTATTATTAGATGTCTAGACAGCAAAGAAAGTTTTTCTGGAAAGAGAGCTGATAGAAGCCAAAGTATGTAGGAATACGTGCCTCCACTGGAAAATTTGTAAGGGAAATTAGAAGTTAAAGTTGAAACCACTCTTTTTAAAATGATGCATTTTTCTTGCATTTATTTTAAGGAAGCATGCAATCACATCTCTTGTACAAACCAGTATCTACCATTCCATTTCAGTTCACAGGTTTCAGTGTATTTTTGTAATGAGTTTCTTTTGTAAAAGTGAGACTAGAGAGTGCTCCCTTCTTCTGTCCTGCCATCCTGACATCAATTTCTCTGTCATTAGGCCGGTACATCTTTTTTATTGCTCAACCCATTACATGAACTAATAGTCATCTACTTCACTTTCCTATAGTTGTCTAATGCCTGCCAACTGATTTTCCCCACCCCTACTTATCGAAACTGGAACGTGTAAAACAAGGCTTCACTATCCATCTTATTTGTCCCTGTATTCACAGATACTCATATACATGTGGGGAAAGATAACTTAAACAAAATAAGAAAAAGAGAAAGAAAAATAATTTATTGAGATCTTTTCAGTAGGGTAACAGTTCCAAGAAGAATAAAATCTATCAAATAGCATGGTCAATAATTTTTCCCATGGTGACAATGGTATCCATTGTAAGGGTCCTTGAAAATCTGGCTTCAGGAAGATTGAATGAAACCCTCCATCTGCTTTTGCTTTCTGTACAAATAAAGACCTGGGTCTGTGTTTCACACAGCCCAGCACAAGTTGTTACATCTCGCCATGACAAAGTTGTAGACTATTTTTAAACTATTCTTTTTCCATTACAACACTTCGTGTTGTTCAAAAATTCTTAAGTAGCTGGTTTTCTCCATCTTCCTAAGCAAGAGATGCTGCCTTAAAGCGAGGTACTCCAAATAAAACTGTCAGTTTTTACTGTTTGCACTTGTTTTAGATGTCTATGAGAAATTCAGTAGTATCTTTGACTTTTTTTTCCTCTCCACAACTTTTCCATTTCCTGCAACTTAAAATTTTGTTTTGGCTGTTATTGGCTGCCTGATAGCATTAGCGTTTATTCATAATTCCTCCATTCTATTCATTTCTTAAGACTGCTGGATAACCTGAAAATGTATCTCAACCCCACATTTTGTTCAGTTATGAATGTTAGCCTTGCCTGTCCTGTTTAGAACAGCTTTCATTTCTTTAGTATCACATTCTTCTGGATTAATTTTTAAACCACTATCAGGATCTATTACCAGCTCTGCTGGTCATTAATTTATTTAGTGCCGTGCTAGCTGTTTCTCTCTCCCATTTTCTTTTTGTTCTCTTTCTTTTCTTTTTTTAAAAGTATTTTCTGTCTTGAATAAATTCACACTTTTGTTCCTATCCTTCTGGCACCTCTTATTTACCAAATGTAAAAACTTTCCCTGCAGTGTCTATTTAGAAAGGTTATGAGGTTGTTATTATTACTGCTTTCAAATACACTACAGAAATGGTCTTGATTTAATATTTGCTATGATCTCATCGTGCTGCTCTCAGGCTCTGCAGTGTGGGAATGGAGGAGGTGACAGTCAGAATGCACTGGCTTCTTCCCAACGCTTTTAGCTTCTTGCTCTTGTCTTCCACCACTCCTTCCTTCTCACATGTTTTCTCTGTTACATCCTGAGTGTGGCTCATGGGATGTCCCTGCTCCAACATAGATCCTGCATAGGCCAGTCAGTTCTGGGGGTGTCCCTGTCCAGGACATATTCTCCCCTGGCTTAGCCATTCAAGAGGTATCTTTTCCCTCCTGCATGGAGTTTTGCCTTCCAAAAGTGTGTCTCCAGCCCTGGTCTCAACAGTGCTCTGCTTTCCACAGGCCTCCTCTGGTGTCCTCTCACACTCCTCCTGTGCCTCCTTGCTCCAGCAGTTTTGAACCTTTCCATAAGACTGTGTTGAGGTGCTGGTGCCACTCTGGCTGCAAAGAAAGGGAACAGTCTGCAAATGAGAATCTGATTAGGCAGAAACTTTAGTATGTAAAACAGTGCTGGCTTAGCAGTCAGGCCAGTGGCTAGAGACATACAATAAATTAAAGGTCTGTCAGGTTGTGGTTGGAGAAGAGCTGAGTATTGCTGTTTGGGGGAAAGTGAACAATGGGGATAAGACAAGTGATTGCCTCTGACTTCATTTATATAATTTGAAGCAGAAGAACTAGCTTCAACCAGTCACCTAGTGCCAAAACTACCACTAAATACTTTGGAAAAGAGAGTAAATAAGGCAATCAGCTGCCTGGTTTTGTTTTGTGATTATGCATAGGCTAACAAAAGAGAGAATGAAAACCAAAAATCCTTATTTTTGCTTATAAAAATTTATTCTGTCCCTCACTTGTGCCTTCAGTTTAACAAATAATTATTGAAGTGAACTCAAATTATTTTGGAAGCAGAATGATTAAAGATGTAATTATCTGGCTAGGCCATGGGAGTTTTTATTGTGTTTGGAAGCACTGTAAAAATGGATAAACAGAACTGTTAATCTAAAATCTGGAACAGATGATGGTGCACCAATCTGAAAATTGCTAATTCCCAAACTTAGTTAAAAAAAAAATTAAAAAAGAATCTGCAATACTAAACATATAAGTCTTGATGGTTTAGTAGTGGAAGAGGAACAATTTTTAAGAACAATAATGAAAAAAAATTAAAGTCAAAGGTTTGGGTTTTTTTTTTATAATAAAGATTATTAAATGCAACATTTTGCAACCTGAGTCACTTTACATAATTTAAAGAATGTACATCATGGAATAAAGGGTCCATTATGGTGCCTCAGACCTCCAGCTGGGACAAGCTGCATTTGACAAGTTTTGCTGTCATGACCAAATTTCAATCCTTTTACTTGGAACATAGAGTTTATTTCTGATTTCACAGAAAGGCATCTCAGTTTAATGAAGCTTTATGAAATATGTGATTTAAAATAGAATATTACTGATACCTGTTTTTTATTATTTCAGTATTTCTCCTATATCTTAGCCTAACTCTACCTACAGCTAGTGAAAAAATCTTTAAACATTTGCATTTGGGTTTTATTCACTGCAGAGTAAAGATTTAAAATACATTGACTTTGTTTTTTTTATATAACTATAAAGGTGTTTGCAATTCAAACATATAATAATGGCAAAAAATTAGTCTCTTACTGAGTGGTCTTGTACATACTTTGCAAGACTTGGAGTAAAAAGTGTAGGAAAAGAGGAGATTATTCGAACGTAGAATTTCAAGTGGGTTTTCAGTATCTAGAAAATACTGAACAGGATTTATGGTGTTCAATAATGTATTTTGAAACACTTACATGCTGTTGCTTCACATTTTTCATGGCTGAAAGCATAATTTTAATGTTATTTTTAAATTTCGGATAGGCAGATTTTTAAAAAGGGAAAGTCTATATATATAGTCTAGTTGTTAAATTAGGTGTTCCAGCATGAAAACGAGGCTAACGTGAAATCTTTAATGTAATATCATATTACATTTATAACTCTATTAAACATGAATGTTTGCTTTCATGAATACCTCAATTTTAGTGTGGATAGTAAGCCACAAAAATTTTAACAGTCGTAGTCATACTGATACATTGAAGAATATGTCATTGCCCAATTATTTACTTCTTTAAGTTAGTCTAAAGCAAGAGTTAAAGGAGTTAGAGATTAATAAGATAAAATGCATTGTGTCAAACCAAATCACACCACTACTGTGACTACAGCACATGGACTGCTTGACTCAGCTTTAGACAGGTTCTTTAGTAGGTTAGTCCTGCAAAAGCAGTGCTGTTGTAGGCTTGCATAAGTGTTTAAAGCATTGCCATAACTTGTCACTGCTGCCAGACACAATTATCTTCAATGCTAATAATTTACTATAATGAATCTAGCAATTGCAATACAAAGTTTTAGCAGACTAATTTGCACAGTTGAGAAAGACATTTAGTTTAATACTTGGTCAGGTACCTTGAGGGCCTCTACTTCAATTCCCTCTTCTTTTCTTTCTTTCTGCAACTCACTTTTGTGTTAAAGTGATTTAAAACTAGAACTATAAAAATGTAAATCTGTTGTTACTAATTTGATACTAACTGACAGAATAAAAAGTTCCTCCTCAGTGGAGGATTCTTTTTAGCCTACACTCCTAATAGAGTAAACTTTATCCAATTAATCTCTCATCTTTTTGGTAACTAAATAAACAGGTATCACTGAAGATAAGTTATTAAAAATTTTGTATCATGGAAATCAACAGGTGGTTGAAGACAAACTCAAAGTAAAACACCCATCAAGATTCGAGTCAGCTGCGATCACCTGAAAGAGGCAGCAGCCATGTGCTTTAGCTGGCCAACAAACTCATTGGTTCAAACCAGTCACAGGACACACTGCCACTTACTCATCCAAACAGGAGACAGAAGGGAGTTAGGGCATGAGGCGGTGTGTAAAAGCCTGGTAAAGATTTGCTTTGAGAAAAGGGAGAAACAATGTCTTGGTAAAATGAAGGAGACACAATTCTATATATAGACACACTTCGCTTCTCTGCTTATGTAAACACTGTCAAGTGTTTCATTTTCTGTTCTTGGTAATTTTCAAAGTCTTCTTCCGTAAAAGAGCAGGTAGGCTTGAGAACGATGTGACATGAGGCAAGGTGTAGTTCCCATCCTGGAAGTATATGCTGAAATCAAATGTGATGCAAGTATAAAAAAGGAAAGGCTAGGGGAGAAAGAATAATTTTAAATTAATAGACAACATATACCTATGATAAGCAGGTTTTCTACCATGACATAAAAAGCTAGCTTCTATAAGGCTGACAGAAGTATCCCAGGAATTTATTCTTTTCTAACTGCAATTGTATGGGAAAAAGAACAACCAAACAACCAAAAATTCTCTGAGAATAAGACTATGTACATATATTAAAAAAAACAAAACAAAACTATATGCTGATTATTTTAAAATTATTTTGAAAACTTAAATTTGTATTACTCTTTCAAAACTATTAGTGGTTTCTTGCAAATATGTTGGCAGAAGTGAGTTTACAGGAAGTGGGTAACACAAATTATGTAATAAATTTTCTGTTAAATATGATTTTGCTGAATTTATGTCTGTTCTTATACAAAAAAGAATCATTACAAGATGCTTCATCATGTAGGAAAGTGACTGCTGAGAAAACAAACTGAATTCTGATTTCATGCTGCGGCATTACAACAGAAAAAAAATTTGAAATCAATATTTTTGGAGAGTTCACACATCCATTTTCATGCTGTTATTGTTAACATTTTTCTGGATGAACAAAACATCTAAAATTTTTTCTAAGATTTGGGGGTTTCTTTATATGCACAACAACAGACAAAAAAAAAAAAAAAGTCATTGCACTTGGTATTTAAAAGAAAAGTTGAGAAATATATTACTGCAAACCATGGCTCCGCAAATCAAAATGTTAGTTTTGCACAGGAATACGTGAGTATGATCAGAGGTATAATTAATTACAATGTACATGTAAACAAGCATTTAATAGCTCAAGGGCTAGAAGCATCAGTGTGACTTAGGAGCCAGTGTTTCACTGGTTTCAAAATTATGCAGAATAGCATTTCATTGGTTTAATTTAAAAAGTAGAAGACATAAAATCTGTGCAGCGGTTAGTACTGTTGTATGATGCACATTGATAAAATTCATATTAGTTTGAGAAATCTTTGGTTTCTTTTATTTACAGAATTATAAAAGAGTAAAGAATACATGAACTTACTGATATTTTTGCTGATTATTGTGGTGAAAGAGCACAGATGCATCAGGCAATGTGCATTAGATCCTGAATTTCTTCTTTCTGCCTCTGTTCCAAGCCCTCCCTTGGTACAGCTTTCACATTCAGGACTGGATGGTCAGATAGGTGTTTGGGTTAAAGGTGTCACCACTATTGCAGTAGAAACCAATAGTCAGATATTTTTTTATCTCAAACATAGGCATGACACAACTGAAGGAGGAAGGGGGCTGAGAATGAGATATGCTTTTACTGTTACCTTATGTTTTAACATGTACCAGTTTGTAACCTTGCAAGCAGTTTAATCCTCCTAAACAATCTTTAACTTATACTTGAAAGACCAAGAAACCTAGCTTCTCCCTGGTGATGCACGAGCTAGATTTCAAGCAATTTCAAGGCTAGATAAAAGGAATAGCCCCTTATGACCTCTGTCAATTTCTGCTATTTCAGGACATCTCCTACAGCCACCTCATTTGCAGTTTCCTCACTGATCATTTTTTAAAGACAAATAAAAACAACAGAGATCATTTTATAAACACAAATAAAAACAACAGGGTTATTTAGCTTCATGACAACTAAACTTTTAACTTTTTAGTGATGATGCATCTTGGGCCAATGCCTTTTAGAATTCTCCTCCCAGATTTCAGAATTCTTATGCCCCCTATTCTTCCTGGGTAATGACTCTATTTAAGACCACCAGCTGGAAACTGGTATTATTGTGATTTCTAGCATTTGCATGAGACTAGCTGATCTACCATTTCCCTCAATGGCTTGTGCTTTCTTCTGCAAGTTTCAAATATTTTAAACAGAGTAAGATAAAATAAGATACAGACTGCTTAAAATACTTCAGTCAGTCAATGCATTTACTTGAGATTGCATTCTAATTTTGTCAACTACTCAGAATTTTTTCCATGATTTCTCAAATACATATTCATTGTTGAGTGCTTTGCGATACATTCAAATGCAGATATGTATCATATGCACTAACACTGGTAGACTTGTTTTTTGTGGGATGGATGCAAATTATGTTAGAACCCACTTGACAGTTTTGGCAACTTTACTGTAGCTATTTCACCTGTAAGTATTTGTTTTCTCTCACAAATGACAACTATCTTTTAAGATATTTTGGGTGTATGTCTTAACACTTTTTTTTTCCCTTTCAAGGGCTTTTTAAAGGAACTAAATCTTTAATTCAATACATATGTTCTCTGTTTTGAAATCCCCATCTTTAGATGTATCCCATGATGTTGCATTCACAATATAATCTAGTTTTAAAAGGTGGAATTTAGTTATCTGAATTAGTATATAAATGGTTTTTTACATGACAGAAACGTGTCCATGCAATTGATTTGTGAGGAAAAAGTAAAAAGATGGGTTAAAACTGTGTTAAATCCTATTTGTGTAAAAGATTAATTCATGTATTATAGGACTTTGTCAATACATTCCAAACTCTGGGGAGCTCAAAGATCTGTTTTATCTCCAGCTACTCTTCCAAAATGGAAAAATAAAAAAATAAAAAAGGAGATAATTGCTTAATATGAAACATTTTGAACAAAGATAATCCTCCTATTTTAATAAATTCAGTAATTATTTGAAAGTGCATAAATACAGCTACTATTTGCAGAAAATGAAATTCCAGAGGAATATTAGTTTGTATTTCCCAGATGCAGTGAAACAAACACAAAACCCAAGGTTTTCCCAAGTCATGCACTTTTTTACAATCTTGCCTTCCTCCTGAGTCACAAAGGACCCTTTTTCGTAGAAATACAGTAGGTAAGTTCAGACTATAACAATGCTATGACTATTAGAATTTAACATAAAGCATAGAACATTTCCCTTAAAGCTTCAATTTCAAGAATTAAGAATTTAATCCTTTGGTTCAGCTTTGGGCACATATAGGAACAGAGGATTAACTGAGTATTACAATGACATCCAATAATGTATCTGAACCAAGCAAAATGTGCTGCATTTTTTGATTTTAATATATTTCATGTTATCTCATTAAATTTATGTTATTCCCCCATTTCCTTCAGACAGGAAACAGTTTGCAAACAGAGTAAAGGGACCTGCTTCAGGAAAGGTTTACTCTAGTCCTTTGCTAATGTAAGAACTATAGAGATATTTGTTCTGCTGACAGGCAGGGTGAGCAACAAAATGCCCACACGTTAGCTGTATAACATGTGCAGTTTGTTAAACAAGCATGCTAAAGCAAATAAGCACACTAAAGTGAACAAGCACACTAATAAGAATCAGGTGTAAATGTCTCTCTATGCAGTAAATAAGTACAATAAAGCAAATCATATATATATACATATATAAGTAAAGTACAGAGGAAAATTAGCAAAGCATCAAATCATTACTGCATAGAGAGAACACAGATTAAGAGGAAAAACATCACCAATTACCACTGAATCATGACTGAGGCCCACACTTCCAGATGGGAAGTCACATTGCAGCTGATGCCAAGAGTCTCAGGCAATTGGGTAAACTCTTTCGTGGTGCATCCACCCATAGGTGAGGCTTCAGATTTGTCTACAAGAGGGTCTTGCTTTTGTATTCTTAGAAAACAATCGGTTTTATGCCAGCTCTGTCATTGTTTACTTGTGGGGCTGCACAGTTTCTCATGATCTTTGTTGTCCATTCTGAGAGCTTTGGCCAGGCGCCCCAGTGCGGCCAAGTATGAAGGTCGTAGAACAGCTGCACACCCATGTTTTCCTGCCTCTTTCTGACAGTCACAATGAACATAACATATATACCCTACCAAATACACTGGCAAAAACATGCTTTGTTACGTCTCTCAGTCGTGAGGACCTCAGCTAGGTTCGCATCCATTGCTATATTATAGTATACATCTAAATACACTCTATGGAACTTTCTGAATTTCTTTTTTCAGTTGACAATATTTTCTAAAGCTACTCCTGCTATCTTATCAATTTCAGAATTTACTTTTTTTTCTTTATAACGGCACTGTACAGCTCTAAGTGCAAAGAGTCCCTCTATAAACTTAAATTATGTCTCCTTTCACTCATGTAACAAAGAATAGCTTGGTTTTTTTCATTTACATAAAATAAATTAATTGGAATAAAAAAGAAAGTATCTATTATAATAAAAGCATTATTCATTTAAACTGGCCAAGAACATATTACTTTAGCTTCCTAACACTGAATTTGGATGAATACGGCTCACAAAGCAATGAAAAGAAAGAAAAAATCTTTTTTCAAATAAATTGGCAGCATTTTACTAATTTTTGCAAGCCTTGTGTAATTACCTTCAGAGACATGTTCACTCAGGAGCTGAAGACAGCAGATTATTTTTCTTTACTGAAGTAGATATTGTATCTTAGAATTTAGAGGAAAAAATAAAAGGTATTTTCAGAATAATTATGGATGTCAAGTTCATTCCGCTTAAGAGTTCTTAGCAGACAACTTCCCATACTGTCGTTTAGGTAAAGTTTGGTGACTTTAAAGAAGGCATTGTTAACCTGCATTTCAGAGAATTACTGCTTTAGAAATACAGGAATGTGAATGAAATTTTAGTATGCAGGCAAGGAAGTGAATATTATTGATAAGCAACTGAACAACTATTATACTAGAGAGACAATAATTCCAGAAACTAGTGCAGACCTGAATTTATTATAATTATCAGTATCTGCAGAGCTACTGTCTGTATGACTTTTTACTGCCTAAACATATTATCCCAAATTTATTTGAAATGTATCCATGGATGAATTTTACAGAATTCCACAGTTGGTCAAAGAAGTCAGATTTGTGAAGCACCAGAGAATTTGAGGGTCTGAAGCAATGGCAATGCCCATGGCAGGGGGGTTGGACTAGATCATCTTAAGGTCCTTTCCAACCCTAACTATTATATGATAATGGAATAATATAATGATGTGGTTTTTAAAATCTGTCAATTTCAGGGAGTTATTCTAAAGTTTCCTAAAGTATGGCAGAGGTCCTTAGTAGAAACAGCATATAATTAAAAACTGTCATGACACATACTCACAAGCTGGCAGGGACACTCAAAATTTATTTTTGTCCATACCTGAATATTTTGTGTTCTTTTTCTCAACAAAACTGATCATATATTTTATACCCTTATGTTTTCCAGGATGACTAACTTAAAATGGAGGCATTAAATATTATATATTATATTCAAAGTCATAATAAGACTCAAAAGATTTTCTGTTGTAATAACATTGTAGTAAATCACAAATTATATCCTGTGAATGTCACCCATTGCTATGTTAGCATAAATTTGGGCAGAGATGACAATTTCAGAGAATCAGAATAGGCCGCTTTTCCCCATCTAATTTGTGATCTTTACAGAATTTTTAGGTTCCATTGCCTGTTTTTCCAAAAGGTTTTTCCAGATCAGACTTACTGTGGTTTAACCCCAGCCAGCAGCTGAGACCCACAGAGCTGCTCACTCACTCACTCCAGGAGGGCAGGGGAGACAATCTGTAGGGTAAACGTAAGAAAAATTAGGGTTGAAATAACAACAGTTTAACAGGGAAAGAAAAAGCTGCGCATGAAAGTGAAATAAAATAATGAATTCATTCACCATTTCCCACTGGCAGGCAGGTGTTTGGCCATCTCCAGGAAAGCAGTGCTCCATCACACCTAATGGTGGCTTCCGAAGACAAACATTGTAACACCAAACGTACTCCCTTCCTCCTTCTTCCCCCAGCTCTTATTGCTGTGCACAGTGTATGGGATATCCCTTGGGTCAGTTGGGGTCAGCTGTCCTGGCTGTGTCCCCTACCAGCTTCTTGTGCACCTCCAGCCTACTCATTTGTGGGGTAGGTGAGAGGCAGAAAAGGCCTTGGCTCTGGGTAAGCACTGCTTAACAGTAACAAAAATATCCGTATTTTATTAAAGTTATTTTCAGCAGAAATCCAAAACATGGAATAATATGAGGTACTATGAATAAATTTAACTGAATTCCTGCCAAAACCAGTACAAGACTTTAAGTGCAAAGAGAAATCACTTGAGGATATTATTTAAGATGCCTGTGGAGGAAATGTATATACTGGAAGTCTGTAGGAACCCAGTATATTATTTGATTTCTATAATAAGGAATGATTATTGAACATCATCCTGGCCCTGCTGAACTATTGATGGAAAATTTTGCCATTGAATTCCAGGATGCCGTATTTGTACTTTTTGAATTTGACTGACAAAATCATTGAAATTATTTCATTTTAGAGGACTTTCAGCAGTACCTTGTTGAACATTAATTCATTTTTTATTATGAATACATATTAGAAGAGTGTATCTGTATGTAAAGAGCGCACTTACTATTTTTACATACAGAAAAGTGTTGAGTTTGTTGGAGCACATGAGTGGATGAAACTAATTATTCATATATGAGACCACATTGTAACAGTCCTTGAGCATCTACTATGTTTAACTGGAAGCAATCTTTATGAATATACTGTGATGAGCTTTAGAAATTCTGCATTTGAAATGCATTAGGCTTATTTTCCACTTGCTTGCTTACATGACAAATGCCCTACAATTACTGAGTTTTAAAATAAATCAGCCTAATATGTTCTATTTGCAGAGTGTTTCAATATTAGCATATTTTTTTATGTCATCTCTGTGCTTTCCCAGTGTGTTCTCTTCTACTAAGGTTTGCAACCCATATATATTTCTCAGTAAAACCCTGATGCTTTTTCCATAGAACCATAAAAGCCCTTCTTGGAAGGGACTTCTGGAGGTCACCTTGTCCCACCTCCAACTTGAAACAAAGTTATTGCCAGTAGGTAATTTATGGCTTTTTCTAGCTGAATCTAAAAAATCCTCCAAAGACAGAAGTTCCACAGCCTTTTTGGAAAATCTGGTTTAGTACTTAATTGTCTTCCTTGTATTCATAAGGTACATTTTAGACTTTCATTTTGTTAAAAATCTCAAGTGTTACGTCACTAAGCAAACACAGCACTGATTCAAACCCTTTTTTAAATTAAATTCAGCCTGTAAACTTTGAATCAGACAGCATTCCTCAGCTGAAATGGCAAAACCTCAGTATCATAATGCTGATGTTGCACTGAGTTCTTAAAATAGTGATTTTCTGAGGAAACTGCAGAACACACCAATTCTGACTTAAGATTCTTCAAGACTGTCATAGAAATAAACATTGCCAGTGGGGAACCCTAAAACTAGTTGCCAAAATCCTGAGACTTAGGAGCCTCTAAAACAGTCTGATTTTCATACATTAATTTTGTTGATTAACCAGTACACAAATCTAAGAGGATTTACACGTCCATAACTTTTCAGCTTGTCCTGATGGGTAAATCTCAGTGGATAGATTTCCAACAAAAGTTTCTTTAATCAAAATGCTTCGTGAATGGTATCAGCTTCGGCAGAGTTACATTGCAGAGAAAAGCTAGGAAAAGTTCTCCCCTAGTCCTTTTTTTCTATATTCTTCAATATTTTAATTCTTTAATATATATTAAAGTGTCACAAGAAGCAAATCTCTGCAAATAATTTGTTTCTACTTCAGTTTTTTCTGTTTTCTTCAGAATTTGGAAATCAACAAATTTCTGTCTTCAAAATCTGCAAATCCTTACCCAAATTGGATTAGATTTCTATTCCACTGTAAAGTAGTTTCATACTGTTTAGATGAACTGTATTTTTTATCACATTAAGGACATTTATTTACCCCTCAAGGTGAAGAAAACACACGTTTGTGCTTAAATATAAAGGGAAAAAAACACATGACCAACGCACTGGGCAGTGTCCTAATGCAATACGCTATTCTACATGGAGTCTACAAAGGTGCATCACGAGCAGTTCTGTGTATACACTGGCACCAGCACCCATGCCAGGAGCAGTTACGTAGAGCACCTCAGCCTAGCCCTGGATCCAAACCCCAGCCCAGCTCTGCTGTACACAGCAAAGTGCCCCCTGGGCACTTTGGTTTCAGTTTGGCACAAGACAATGCTGAGGTTTTACTTATCTTGAAAGGAAACCACTGTATTGCAAAGGAGTGCCCTATATCTGGTATTCCTGCTCCCAGACAGTTCAGCTGCTTCTTGCACTCGGGACTTCTTGCCCTCCCTCCATGCCAGATAATTCCTCAGTTAACAATTACCACTGCTGAGCAGTTACAATTAGAATTTCCCGTTCAATTATTAGAGATTTGTATATCACTGTCATAAGCCATTGACACTGCAACAAAGAACTGAATGCAATTAATAAGCTCTCAGCATGTTACTGTCATTTCTTTATGGACACATGTATCTTTTCCTAACAGACTGTAAGTTGAAGGGAGTGCTAGCATTTCCCAAATAAAGAAAAGGAGATTAGACAGTTGGTCATACAAGAAGTTGGTTAAAATACTTTTCTGACTCTAACTGTGTAAGGTAGTAATAAAAATTGTACATTATATCTACTGCATTGCTTCATGTATAATTATGTGCCTATGACAATAGTTCTGTATCAGTCATCCCTAGGCAAAAACATCCAACTAGTACTGAAAATAAATAAAAAAATATTTTTGTATTCATATTTTGGTTTTACAAGTGAGGCTGTACCTGGTTTATCTGTGCTAATGGTCTAGAGTAATAATTTTATTTGACAGACTATAAGAAAATATTTTCATATCCAGGAGAATTAATCCTGTTTTACCAGGACAGCATACTGTGGATTGCAAGTGGGATGTGCAACAGGAGCTGACAAGAGATTGGCATTCACACTATTTCTTGAAGAATTAAGATAAATTACAAAGACTTAATATATAGGAATGGTGATACCAGTAACAGTACTGAAGGAACACTACACAATTCGCTTTAAAGTTTATGAGCAGCCAAATGAAGGAGTCTTTTATGAAACTGCTTCATGTTTTTTTACTTTTGAAAATTTCTTTAAAAACTTAAGTAGCTACCATCCCAGATAGCTGCTGAAATCAGGAAATGCCACCTCACCACAGTCACTGTGAAGAGACATATGCTGATGTTTGATACCAATATAAGGAGGGCACAGTGGAGGCTCAGCCTTGCCTGGATTCTGAGATGTCAGCTGTCAGCAACCACTCGAGGCTGAGACAACCTCTTTAAAGAAAGGGAAACAAGAATGTGAGCACTCTTGACAGGGAGAGAAATTACAGCACGGGTTCTCCCTCCATCAAACCTTACAAGAACCACTACAGGAAAGAACCAAAACAGGTTTTGGAGAATATTAGAGACTGGTCAACATAAAACAAATTTTCAAAGTGGTGAAACAAGATGGTAACTACATGTTCGCAGTTTCAGATTTCTTTGGTTTAGAACTTAGTACCTTCAGAACTAAAACAAATTCCATCCACATTTTTTCTTTAGAAGGAAGTGCCAAAATATTTTTATACATTTGGTATGTGGGCCATTTGGCACTTTTATTGGTTTTGGCTCTCAAAATGTATGAGAGAGGCAACGGACATGAGAAATTATTGGCTTAATGTCTGGCGTATAGAAAATAAATAACAAACCGTTCTGTTTTGCTCAGATTTTAAAGTAGATGTAAATTCTTCTGGTATATACTGCCAACAGCGGTTCTTCAGAGATTTTAGCAAGATGTGAACTTCCTTCAAAAGTTTAAGCTCATTGTTTCTGGCATGAGTCTTGATGGCAGCTTATAACCTCATGCTCTGAAGTTACTTGTGGCCCCTGTCAATGCTTTGAAAATGAACATATAATATGATGTAAACAACATCATGTTATTGTGGCCAGTAATCCAAAGGAACAATAAAGGGTGTAAACTGCAGGAAAATATGCTTACATTCAGTCTAACTACAGCAGTTCAAGCACTGTTTTTCCACTAAAAAAAGTTATGAGGGGGGCTGCATATTTCATAGAGAGTACTTGTAATTATAAACATTCACTGGAAATTTCTGCTGAGTAGTAATATTTTTTTCTAAGCAGCAAATTACAGTGTTGGCAACTGATATAATTTACTACCATGAGCATGAAAATATGGATAACCAAAATTTATAACTTCTGTTTCATAAGAAATAAGAAAAAGGAGGGTGGGAATTACTGTATTTCAGAAAACAGTGTAAGTTTTCCTTACCTTTCCTTTAAAACATTTTTTTAGGTTTCTGTAGAACATCAAATTATGTTAAAGACAAAACAAAACAAAGAAAAAACAAAAAACAAACACAAAACATAATGACTTGCAATGTTGAAACTCTAATTTAGAGATTATAGTGAGATATGCTTCCTGTTAATTCTAAATTATTAATCATCCAGAGAGAGCTGGAACGGGAATGCAAAAAACTTCTGTTTTGTGAGTCAGGCTTCCAGCAGTGGCATAAATACAGACTTCCTGTGAATCTTTGTGTGGTGATCCTAAACACACAAGTTACCAAAACAGTAACTGTAGCAGATCCATGAACTGAAGAAATTTCCACAAAGAGCCTGCTATACATATATATACATAAACCAGTACGTAACAAGGTAGGGGTTTGAGAAAGTTGCTTGTATTTCCCTAAAAGGTCACTGAAATACCTATCTTCAGCACATTATATTATTTTATATTATATACATATATCTTCAGCACAATATATTATTTTAACCATCCTAAGTTTTGTCAAAGCATTTTTGACCTGAATATTTCCAAAGCACTAAGAAGTATTGTTTTGTGTTACATATGAATGATGTGTAAAGAGCACCATCACAGAAGGTTTCCCTTTACCTTTGATTTCTCTGGCAGTCTGTTAAAATACACTTCCTCTTTGGCTGACGGTTTTTTACTCTCTTCTTGTACATTGTCAGTTTACTGGAGAAAAGGCCTTTCCTCATGTATCTGATCTTTTAGAAACTGTCACATCAAGCAGGTTTCTCTGCCTTATGAGACTAGAGGTTTGAATTTGGATCGGGATTTGAAATCCTTCAAATCTTTGGTTAAGTTTTGTAGAAATACACAGTAATGCTTCCATCCAGCAAAACATAATAGAGGGAAATGCCAGCACAGAATCTGCAAGCCAGTTAAATTATCTGATGCTGCCTGGAAATCTTCATTACTGTAGAAGTAATTTCAGAAAGGTAGCTGTACAAGATTATAGTCTCACGGAATACATTGGGATCTGAGTTTCCTCCATGGGCTGCAGCGTGGATGTCTGCTCCAGTGTGGCCTTTCATGGGCTTCACCATGGTCTTTCAAGGTGGTGCAGTGGAATGTCTGCTCTGCACCTGGAGCACCTTCTCCCCATCCTTCACCATGACCTTGATGCCTGCAGGACTGTTTCTCTTACATTTTTTCTCCCTTCTCTCTTTCAGCCTCTGCACAACATTTTTACCCTTTCTTACACATTATCACAGAGGCACTACCAGAGTCACTGATGGGCTTGTGTTCAGCCAGCATGGAGTTCATTTTGGAGCCAGCTGAAACTGGGCTTGTCCAGCCCAGGGGCAGTCCCTGGTCACTACTCACAGAGGACACCCCTGCAACCTTCCTTCTCCCCAGCTTGCTACGTCAAGACAACCTGCCCTTCCCATCCCCCATCTCTTGAAGATTAAATGAATTGACAGACGTTATGAAGATGTGGCTGCTATAGTCTCTAGGCAGGTCAGCCCAGTAAGCAAGTGTTTGCTGACCCTAAGGAGGCAGTTGACTGATTGTCTTACAGAAACACAAAGAGGGTCATATGGGTGACAGCAGAGGAGAGAGTGTTGTATAATAAACACCACTGCTTAGCAACTGTAATTACTGCTAGACTGGTAGCTGAGGCAGAAGTATTAATGTCATGTAGAGTTCAAATTGGGAAGAGATGGCTTCAGTTCAGCTTTGAAGCTGAAGATGAATATAACAAGGGGCAGTGGGTCAGAGGCTGTAGCACTTCACTATTATAACTAGCGTATGTGAGAAATCAAGTAGTTTAGAACACTTTTTGTGCCCTAAATTAGAAAACAGACTTGATTCAACGCAGTATTACATGCAATCCTCCATCCCACACTGCATGTAAGTAGCTGTATGTCTTTTGCGATCTCTTCTGCTTTCAGCTGTTTGAGTGGTAACAATAAGTAATACATTATTAATAAGTAAAAAAAGAAAACAGATAATATCAGAATAATGAACAAGAGAGAATGATTTCAGAGCTAACTTTCAGATGGAGACAATTTTCTAAAGATTTAGCCATTCTTTTCTGTTCTACTTTTCAGTTCATCAGACAGTATATGGTGATTTCCGGCATCTGTATGCAAATGAATTTGTGAATTAATCTTAGGTCACTGTATATCCTGACACTAAGGGAAATCCATGGCACAAAGTGCAGACTCCTGCTTCAGATTAATCATATTTTTTCTTAGCAGATCCTTCAAGTGAAGTTCACTGGGAGTATGCAAAAAATATCAATAGATAATTTAGCTTTTTCATTTTTTCTTCAGTCCCATGAGTATTTAGTACACAAATGAGATTCAGTGGATTTAAATAACAAGATTTACATGAATATTAATACAGCTGCCTCTTGTGTAAGTACTTAAATGTAAAATGGCATAAAGTCTAGTCCAGTAATTTAAAACTATAAATTTAAAAATATATTGCCTTGCATTCAATATATAGCCTCTGGTTTTGTATCACCATTTATTTCATATTTTTACCATTCAGATTAAGCATTTATATAAATCTACTTACACTAATTTTCACTGCCTTAAACATCTTAAAAATAGAGGTTAAGATGTTTTTTTCCAATGAGTTGACAATTGTAATTAGTTTTTAATTATTTTTGAGTTTTTAAAGTAGTAGATGACTAATGCTTGAATTGATTAATCACTATTAGTCACTAGGAAAACTTACTACATGCAGCCATTATGTTAAAGCTTTACCAAGAAGTACAGAAAGTATTAATTAGTTTAATTTCAAAATATGAAAAATAAAAAAGTTTTACTTTTTATAACTTATAAAAGAGCAGAAATTTCTAAAATGAGACTTGCCAAGATTTCCAGTGAATGGAAATAATTGTATAAAAGTTAAGTATATTGTTTTGGGCAGGTGGCATTGAATGTGACAATAATAGAACATAATATAATATCTTTCTACGCAAATGCTCTTTTAGAATCCTAGATTTTGAAAATTATTTTTCAGTCAATGTTAGATCCATTTAAAACACTTGAGCGTTTAAAAGGCTTACTAAGTTAGTTCTAGCTAGTTAGAATGAGGTGTGTATAATTCAAGTCTCTCATTTTTGGTGATGTTTTCCTACTCAGATTATGTTCCCACAAAAATTCCTTTAGCCTTTTATTTACAGTGTCTCTCACATAAATCATACGTGTATTTGCAGACACCATTTGAAAGATCAGTAAGAAGCTAAACTGAATTTAACTGATATCTACATAGGGACCTGAAAGGTCATTAGGCAGTAGTTAGATGTTCCTTCTGCTGATGTCATGTGTTGGTGAGGACTAAAGCATACTTATTTATCTGTCTCATGAGGAAGCAATATCTATACAATAAAATTACTAGTACGATCCATAGTTATTTACTTTTTTCTCTGCATGCATTTTAATGTGTGCACAAGTACGCAGACAATTATGAATTGAGTAAGAAGGCAGGAGGGTCAAATTTATAAAATTAGAAAATTAACATCATTGTGCAGTCTGGCTGGTTAGTCACTGACAGAAGAGCAAGCATTGCTGTGGATAAAATGCTGTGCTTCAGGAAGTTTTTTCTTCTATGAAAACATAAAAATTTTCATTTTTATAGAATTAAAAAATAAACAGCAAAGGAAAACTATGGCATATAAGTAACATAAGTGGCACAGTCTGAATGATATATGTCATATTGTCAGAAATTAATTTCCTTTGAGAATTAAAATATGGCCTTGCATAGTCTGGGAAATATGTTTATTAAGTGCAGTGGTTTTCATTTTTCATCTGAGAAGTATATGAGTTGTCTTGTTCTTGAACACTCAAGAACTAGGAGCCACTCTTCTTCAGTAACTGCTGCCTTTCAAAATGTGTCTGATGTGTTAGAGACTTTAGCATGCCACACTTTGTAACCTAGGTAAAAAGATGTGGTAGACTTAAGCTTCTCTATTCTTCCCAAGGAAGGAATTCAGGAAATAACAGCAGTAAAGGAAACTGCATCTAAGCTGCTCTTACCTTGCATTATTATTTAAATAGGATTGCTCTAGAAATTCCAGTGAGTTGAATTTAGCTGATTATAGTACTTTGGTATTACAAGGAGAAATCTGTCATTCCAAGTAGCTTTGAAGACTGAAGGAATAGGGCTATTTGCTAATTTGTTGTTGCTGTTTGTTACAGCAGTGATCAGAGATTGCAATACTGAGGTTACAGCTGGTGTATTGAAAATGCATGGATCTAGATAATGGACTGTGTCTTGAAAGGATCTGCCTGGGCAAGGAGATTAAGTATGAAAGTTTAAATATTTCTGGGCAGTTAATCCCACTGTGTCGCAGTTCCCCATCTAGACAGAATATTAGCATGTCATTGACTTTCTGTTAAGAAAACAAAAGAATAGTTTGTGAAATTGTCAGAAAATGAGTATGTGAACTTTAAAAATGAATATATAAAGAAAACTATTGGATTAATTTATTTTGAATACTTTTGACTCACAGAATGGTTTGGGTTTGAAGGGACCTTGAAGATCAAGGGGGCTTATAAGGATGCTGGGGAGGGACTATTCATCAGGGACTGTAGTGACAGGACAAGGGGTAATGGGTTAAAACTTAAACAGGGTAAGTTTAGATAGGATATAAGGAAGAAGTTCCTTATTGTTAGAAGCATTGGAATGGGTTGCCAAGGGAAGTTGTGAATGCTCCATCTCTGGTAGTGTTCAAGGCCAGGTTGGACAGAGCCTAGGGTGGCATGGGTTAATGTGAGGTGTCCCTGCCAGTGGCAGGGGGGTTGGAACTAGATCATCTTAAGGTCCTTTCCAACCCTAACTATTCTGATTCTTTCACCCAGTTCCAACCCCCTGCCACGGGCAGGGACACCTTCCACTAGACCAGGTTGCTCAAAGTCTCGTCCAATCTGGCCTTGAACACTGCCAGGGATGGGGCAGCCACAGCTTCTCTGGGCAGCCTGTGCCAGTGCCTCGCCACCCCCACAGGGAAGAATTTTTTTCCTAATATCTAATCTAAATCTCCCTCATTTTTTGGATTGCTTGATTGGCAATGAAAGCTTTAGGGTCTGTTTTGATGTCTTACAATTTGTCAAGCCCTCAGATTTCTGATTTTAATGAGATGTGTCAGTTGTAATGCAGAATATCTATCTATATTAAATTCCCTTTGATATAATTAATTTCTTCTTGTGTGTCACAGTCCTTTAGAAATATTAACCCATTTTTCTTTAAGAAAATTTGTTTGTATGTGATTTTTTCTTTTTAATTCTCTAAGAGGTTTTTTGGGGTTTTGTTTGTTTGCTTGTTTGTTTGTTTTTTCTTATTCATTGTACCTCTACCTCAGTGTTCACACGACATGGTACAGAAGGGGGAGTTGATGGACTAATTGAAACATCATTCGTTTGGCTTTGAGGAAGATTTTCTATTACCTTTTTCTTTCACATTCTGTCCCCAGACTATGGTGTGGTAGTAGGCATTATTTGCTGAAGAGAAGTATAGAGAAGACCCCAAGGGATGTCCCTTTGTCCAAAATTACCATCTCATTGTGACATTTGAAGTAGTTCAGATTTTGGCAGAGACTTATATAGTCACAAAATATTGTTATGTAGAATTTTATACAGTTTGGGCTCTGTGCGTATGTATTTATTTATTTATTTTTACTAGGAGTCATGGGGAGATGGGGATCATATTTTACTACTGTTTCCATGGATACTCCTTCCATTCCAGCACTTGCTGAGTTTAATAGGTTACCAAGAAGTCATCATCTGCTAGTATAGAATAGCCGGGCAGGGAACAAACTAAGTTGAATAGTGTCCAAAGAAAAGCAGGGGTGTGTTTTTGAACTCTTCCTGACTCCTAAAACTCTTCAGCTTAAGAAGATGCCTATTAAGCGTCAAAAATAAATTCCTAGAAACTGAGATTTTCTTGGGTATTCTGTATGAATGTCTTCACAGCTGTGATAAGAAAAAAAAATCATCCTTCTGTTGACTTTATTCTACAAAACCAGAGGTATTCTTATTAAAAAAAAAAAAAAAAAAGAGGAAAAAACCAAGAAGGTTTTGCTATTATTATAACATGACATTTATTTTCCAGTTATATATTATTCAAAGAGTGCCTGTGGCATGCAAATTTGTTTTTCAGGATTAGGAATTCTGTTTCTTGTTAAATAAATAAATAAATCATTTTCCCTTAGATTTCTCAATTCATGCAACTTCCCGGTCAATAATAATTAAAAATTGTGAAATTTCCTTTAAAAGCCTTAAACATTTTAAGAGCTGCCTCACAACTTGCTTCAGTCTCTTGTTTCATGATCTGCAATTTAATTGTGTCCCTTTGCTTTATTTTGTGTTGTTACTGAAACTGAGATAAATTACAACGAGCAAGCAAGCTCTACGATCCTCCCTTTGGTAAGACACTAATAAAAACTAAGAAAATTACTTCTTTTCATGGCAAAATTGTAGGATGCTTTGCCAACATTGTTGTTGAAAGCCGTGTTCTTGAATTGTGACACATTTCTAAGAAGATGAAAGAAATAAATTGTTACTCACTGGGTTTTTTTCACTGCTTTAGGCTGTGATCTCACAGATTGTGTTTCAATAAAGTCTAAATCCACAGCTATCTTCTATGAAAACTGTGTGTTATTTTTTTTAAACATCTTTCTAAATCTTTCATTTAAGAAAAAAAAGTGTGCATTTTACCTCTACATATTTTACACACTTCAACAAACATGTTGTAGCAGGGTTATTTTCCTTTCCACATAAAGGATGTCTGAGAAAAAAATATATCCTAGAGTGAAGTTACCACAAATACTTTCAGACTTGACTGAAGCATATTAGTGTGCTGATGTTGCTTCTAATTGCTCACTGGTCTCTATAACATGCACGTTGTAAGCTGAAATTAGTAACCATTAGCATTTTAACTTTTGCTGCTTTAACACCAATTATGCATAATTTATCTGTGTGCAGGGAAAATCATTTAAAGACTGATTTAATTGTAAATATTAAACAGTATTAAAATTTAATCAGTAAACATTCACTGAACTCTTTTGCAGTTTTAAGTTAGTTAATTGCATTATTTGCTATGTATTTGCATTATTTACCATATATTATGCCAGATATAAAATAAAGATGATTTACTGATTTAGGTACAAATTATAAAAAAATACTGTTTATAATTCAAAATAGTAAAATAATTCAGTCTGTTTTGAAACTCCATACAATGTAACAAAAATTACTCAATTATCTTTTCTTCAACTAATTGTTAATTTAATTGGTTCATATGAACAGAAACCCATAATTTTTTAGGTCAACTCCGCTTTTTCTATTGCTTTAGTAAAAAATCATTAGAATAAAGAAGACCGCAGATAGGTCAATACTTCTTTCCATTTTCCTATGAAAATTACTTTAAAATTTGCTTTTATCCTCCTTTGAGAGAAAAAAAAAAAAAAAGAATAATATATATTTTGCTTTGCTATATTGCATATGATAAATAACATGCAGAAAAATAGTACTTCAATATAACAAAAGACAGAAAGGGAGATACTAGTGTATGTGCAGCAGACCCAGCACAGAAAACATGTGAGCACTTTGTTGTGAATGAAATGCTGTGTAGGAAGCTTATATTTTTATTTTTATAGAACGCACAAATGAGCAGAAGAAAAGGCTGTGGGGCAGCAAGTAAGTGTCTGTGCAGGTGCTTGACTGTAAGCCAAGCGCAACCCACCAGAACATGGAAACAATTCAATCTTTTTTTAATTCATCTTTCATCATCCAAATGGTGGAGTTGGGAGGAAGACATTCCTACTTTTTGTAGTGGAGATTCTACTTTTCTGTAGTTTCAAAGAAACAGCAATTTAATCTTAATGTGCTTCCCCTTACATACTAAACCAGGTGTAACCAACTCTAAACTTGTTTCTACATAGTTATCTTTCATGGAAGATGAATATTTAAGAGTCTAGAGACCCAAATGAGTCCTTCTATCATATCTACTGAGATGATTCTCTACTTTGAAAAAAGCTTTGCCTGAATCATTTGTATTCAAAAATATAACATACACTGTCCTGATCAGCAATGCCCAAATAATAATAACAGGCATTTTATGTTCTCTTTCACATTACTGGGCTATCAAGGTGATGTGGCAGTTGCCCTACACATAAAGATGCTTGGGTGGTTTTTTTCTTTTTTCATTATAGCTATATAGGTTAAAATGCATGACCTCAGGACACAGATTTGCTCAGTATGCGTTACACGCGCTCCAAATATGCTCAATGTTAATTGAACATTAATTTAATGATCTGCACATCCTTATGTTAAGAACAACGAACAAACATTTTATTTTATTTAGTTCAGAATCAAAAACACACAGAACTATTTTGGCCTTTCATTAAAGCAGTTTCAATGACAAAGATACAAGACTGTAAACACCCTGATTTTGCATGGCTGATGCTTTTTTTATCTTGATATGCAGCTCAGCATTTACAAATGCAGATCCTGTAAGAATTCTTGTGGGTCAATGCAAATTTACAGGTTTAATTTTTGAGTCACTCATTTCTTTTCATTTTTTCAGTAACAGAAAATATGCTGCTTTTGACAGTCATCTGCTTACATTCAGTTCCCACCACTTTTCCAGATGGCAGAACTCTAATATTTTAATGGCCAAATTGTCCAAGATGCAGATGTGTGCAAAATGTATTTTCTTTCTGTCAAAGGAAGTAAGTACATTATGCTTAAACAACACCACACTACACTTACATTGGAATACTGGTATCAATACCCAAAATGCAGATCTTTTAAATAACACTCTCCATGATGTTCTTTCTTTCACTTTTTACAGCAGTCAGTACTTTCTTTGTGCATTATATTAGTGATTATGCAAACTACTTGCTGTAAAGATGTCCCTGTGTGTCTTTGGAGTTCCACATGGTGAAATCCAGCACACTCAATTGGAGCAACTGTTGTGTTTATGTCCATTTTGTGCAGTGGACAACAATGAGTGGATTGCCAAATGATAAAATACTGTTGCATATAAAATTGCATCACAGTGCAGTTGTGCAGGTGGCTGAAATGTATGAAGATTCCCAACATAGACAGGTTTGTCAGATTTGTAGGAAAGGAAAGCCACAATTCACTTTCCAAATTGTGTGATCTTACACAAAACTCTTGAATCTTATAAGGATCTTGCCCACTAACCATCAGAATTCAGAGTTTATTCCTGAAATCAGTTATCTTTCAGCTAAAAAGAGGGAGAGATAAAATAGCCATGCCAGGTATATTACTAAGAGCACAGTCTCTTACGTATGCCAGGTATATTACCTAAGGCACAGCTTTTGCTTTGCAGGTTGTTCGTCAGCGTCCTGATACTAAAATACTCTCTAAATACCCAAGATATTAACTTCTACAGCTAATAAGATTAAAAAGTATGTGTGCCAATGTGCTGATCCCCATCATAATCAGCAGGCAGGTCCCAAGGGTACCCAAAGGCCATTCAAAACCTTCAGAACTCTCAAATGATGGTGCTGTACTTGTCACTGGGGCTGATGCAGCTCCTGTGCTTGTCGGCTCTCTCACCACCAGCTTCCCTTTTTCTGAGCCCAGATCTTCCTCCTCTGCCTTGCTGGGAAGTGCTGCGTGGTCTCCTGCATCCTCCGCTTGTCCCGGGTGCCCGAGGCTGGACGCAGCTGAGGCTCCTAAAGGTGGTATCTTGCTCTCCGCATCCTCCCTGGGCTCAGGCTCACAGGGCTCAGCGGGTGGCTGCCAGGGGATGCTCTTGGCCGCCATGGGGCTGAGCTCGGCTGCGGGGCTCGGCTCCTCGACCGCCTCCTCCCGCTGCCCGGCAGCCGCCTCCTTCTCCTCGACCACCTCGACCTCCTCCACCAGCAGCCGCTCCCTCCCGGCCTCCGGCCCCACTCCCGCCGCCGCCTGGTCCCCGGGGCCGCTCTCCCAGGCCACTTCGGCCACCGCTGGCTCCCGTGGCCACCTCCCCTCGGCTCGCCGCAGCCTCACAAAGATGGAGGCAAGGACAAGAGCCAGGACAGTGAAGAGCAGCGGGACGGCCAGGTACAAGTCCACAGCCACGTCCATCTCTCCCTGCTGCTGGAGCCCAACCGTATTACAAGTCTTTTCCATAAAGTAGAGTGAAACAAGAACCTTAGCCCAAGGCCCCAGCCAATAAACACTAACACAGCAGATAGTGGCTCTAAGTAAGGTACAACATTCTGAAACTGTGAGATCAGAGGCAACAACTTCGACAGCCAATAAATCAGCATTGTGACGAGTGACTGTTGATCCGAAACAATGAATGCTTATCACAGATACGATTAGACACACTCTGGTCAGATCTGTCGTTATCTCAACCCTTCATGCCCCATGTTGGGTGCCAAAAATGAACTGTCGCGGTTTAAACCCTGTCGTCAAGTTAGCCACGCAGTCTCTCTCTCACTCCCCACCTTTTCTTCCTCCCGCTCCCGGACAGATGGGAAGGAGGATCAAAAGAATGTAACTCCCACGGATTGAGATAAGAACAGTCCAGTAACAAAAGTATAACACAAATCACTGCTGCTGCCACCAATAATAATAATGATAAAGGAAATAACAAGGGAAGAGAATACAACAACTCACCACCCGCCGACCAATACCTCACCCCTACCCAGCAGTGAACCAGCTCTTCCGGGTAACCCTCAGCTACATCCTGAGCATGACGTGCTGTGGTATGGAATACCTCTTTGGCTAGCTTGGGTCATATGTCCTGTCTTTGCTTCCTCCCGGCTTCCCCTCCTCCCTGGCAGAGCATGAGGCTCAGAAAGTCCTTGGTCAGACCAAACATTTGAGCAGTAACTAAAAACATCGGTGTTATCAGCTCTATTCCCAGGCTGAAAGTCAAAAACACAGTGCTGCACCAGCTACTAAGAAGGAAAAAAAATTACTGCTACTGCTGAACCCAGGACAAAGCTAAAAGAGAAAGATTTTCTAAAGAGAACATTGAGGTTTACATGTCTGTGTTTTGAGAACGCAACTTAAATCTTGGAAGCTGGGCTCCTTAATGTTTTCTGAGACCAGGATCCTCTAATGCTTCTGTAGACAATGTGCCTATGTCTGAGAAGATCAGAGCTGGCAGTTCACTCAGAAACTCTTAACCGAAGTGTTGTTACTCCCTGTTTTCTTCACCATCATCTCAGTATGTCCTTGGCAGTAACAATGTTGTCTTCCAAGATTTTTCAAGCGCATGGACTTAGCAGTACTTTTTTGTTATTCTAAGTATAAATGTCAAAGATTGTTTTTCAGCTAATTAAACAACACTCCTTTTAATACAAAAAAAACGCATATAAAGATATGTAAACTGCAACTACGATGAACTGATGCAAAAAAAATTCAAAAAACATGAAAAATATCCTTGATTCTAGAGAAAGAAGGGGTAGTAATACACTATCTACGCTGATGCTGTGAAATGTAAATGATGCATTTGCTCTGCAACATTGAATAGCATCCCTACTTTTTAAAACCATGACCATTGGAAGACCCAAAGAATGCTTTGTTCTGACTGCTTGGGTTTTGGTAAATGGTATTAGACATTTATAAGTCTAATATAATTTGTAATATCATTTAGGTAAATGATATTATAAGGGTGTCAACAAAATTTGGTGCCCTTTTGATTTTACTAACTCTCCCAACTATACCTGATAAGAAACGACTCATCAGAGTGCTGTGAAATCTCTATCTTACGTTAGGAATTATGTTAGCTATTCCTTCTGCTGGCAGCTGTTTTTCCAACACCTGTTTGTTCAGGTGTTGGAAAAGATCTAGATTCTTCTCTCTGCTCTGTGTGATAGGATTCAATCTCTCATCTTTGCTGAATCACAGAATCACAGAATCACAGAATCCCAAGGGTTGGAAGGGACCTCAAAAGATCATCTAGTCCAACCCCCCTGCAAGAGCAGGGTAACCTACAGTACATCACACAGGAACTTGTCCAGGCGGGCCTTGAATATCTCCAGTGTAGGAGACTCCACAACCCCCCTGGGCAACCTGTTCCAGTGCTCTGTCACTCTTACAGTAAAGAAGTTCTTCCTGATGTTAACGTGGAACTTCCTATGCTCCAGTTTACACCCATTGCCCCTTGTCCTGTCACTGGATATCACTGAAAAAAGCCTAGCTCCATCATCCTGACACCTACCCTTCACATATTTGTAAACATTGATGAGGTCACCCCTCAGTCTCCTCTTTTGCAAGCTAAAGAGACCCAGCTCCCTCAGCCTCTCCTCATAAGGGAGATGTTCCACTCCCTTAATCATCTTTGTGGCTCTGCGCTGGACTCCTTCAAGCAATTCCCTGTCCTTCTTGAACAGAGGGGCCCAGAACTGGACACAATATTCCAGATGCGGCCTCACCAAGGCTGAGTAGAGGGGGAGGAGAACCTCTCTTGACCTACTAACCACTCCCTTTCTAATGCACCCCAAGATGCCATTTGCCTTCTTGGCCACAAGAGCACATTGCTGGCTCATGGTCATCCTCCTATCCACCAGGACCCCCAGGTCCCTTTCCCCTTCGCTACTTTCCAGCAGGTCACCCCCCAACCTGTACTGGTACATGGGGTTGTTCTTCCCCAGATACAAGACTCTACACTTGCCCTTGTTAAATTTCATCAAGTTTCTCCCCGCCCAACTCTCCAGCCTGTCCAGGTCTCGCTAAATGGCAGCACAGTCCTCTGGTGTGTCAGCCACTCCTCCCAGTTTTGTGTCATCAGCAAACTTGCTGAGGGTGCACTCAGTTCCCTCATCCAGGTCATTGATGAAAATATTAAACAGCACCGGTCCCAGCACCGACCCCTGAGGAACTCCACTAGTCACAGACCTCCAGCTAGATTCTGCGCCATTGACCACAACTCTCTGCCTTCTTCCTTTCAACCAGTTCTCGATCCACCTCACTACTTGATCATCAAGCCCACACTTCCTTAGCTTATCTATGAGGATGCTGTGGGAGACAGTATCAAATGCCTTACTGAAATCAAGAAAAACTACATCTACCGCTCTACCATCATCCCTCCACCTAGTCACTTCCTCATAGAAGGCTATAAGGTTGGTCATACATGACTTCCCCCTCATAAAACCATGTTGGCTGTTCTTAATGACCCCCTCATCCTTGATATGCCTAGTGATGGAGTCAAGAATAAGTTGTTCCATCATCTTTCCAGGGATGGAGGTAAGGCTGACCGGTCTATAATTACCCGGGTCCTCCTTCTTGCCCTTCTTATAGATTGGTGTGACCTTTGCCATCCGCCAATCCTCAGGCACCTCGCCCGTTTCCCACGACTTACCAAAGATGATGGAAAGTGGCCTAGCAATGACCTCCGCCAGCTCCCTCAGCACCCGTGGGTGCATTCCATCCGGACCCATCGATTTACAGATGTCTAGTTTGCATAGCTGATCCCTAACCCAATCCTCATCTACCAAAGCAAACTCCTCCTTTGTCCTGACTCCTTCTGGGGCTATAGAAATCCGGGGCCCTCGGGGAGAGTCTGCAGGAGTAAAGACAGAGGCAAAGAAGGCATTCAGCACCTCTGCCTTCTTTATATCCTCTGTCTCCAGGGTACCCACTTCGTTCAGCAGTGGGCCTATATTGCCTCTTGTTTTAGTTTTATTTGCTATGTATTTGAAGAAGCCCTTTCTATTGTCTTTAACCCGACTAGCAAGATTGAGTTCCAAGGAGGCCTTAGCTGTCCTAATTGCCTCCCTACATCCTCTAACAACTGTCCTATATTCCTCCCAAGCGGCCAGCCCCTCCTTCCATAATCCATAGATTCTCCTTTTCCACTTGAGTTTGCCCAGCAGCTCCTTGTTTAACCACGCCGGTCTCCTAGATCCCTTACTTGACTTCCTACTCATTGGGACGCTCCGATCCTGAGCTTGGAAGAAGCGGTCCTTGAATGCTAACCAACTATCTTGAGCCCCTTTACCGCCTAGTACACTTTCCCATGAGACTTCCCTTAGCAGTTGACTGAAGAGGCCAAAGTTGGCCCTTCGGAAATCCAGAACTGAAAGCTCACCTAACCATTTTCAAAGGCTATTTGTAGATGTGCTACCTTCTTCTTAAGTCTGAACTTTGTATGAATAGTATAAATAATTGAATATTCCACTCACAAGTCCAGTGCATATTTATTCTGCAGAAAAAAAATACTGATTAAAATTTTACTGTCCTTTGTTCCAGGCCTCATGCTTCTTTCCCTTTTCACAAGCAATTCCCATGGTTTAGTTTGTGGTTTTCCTCTCAAGACGCATGAATTCCTGCATATGCTCTGAATGAGGAACAATGGGTGCCTAGGTGTTCTTGGAAAACATGGAGAGCAAGTGTGTGTTCAGAATCTCTGTAAGAGCCCTGACATTTTTTCCTCAGTTCTATCTTCTGATAACCATCTGGCATAAAGAAATTATGTAACTGGGTTTTGTAAGAGGCATCTGTCATTCAGAAGATGGTTCTCATATTTTTCTAAAGGTGGTTTTATTTAACTGATTTTCTCAGAAACCCACCTAAGAGCAGAAGAAGTAACCAGAATTGTGGTGGTCACTTCTGGTCTGAAAATTGTTTATCTTCTACAAGGCATCAAGCACTCACCTTTAGAATGATAGACAGAGGTGCTTGAAGCTTTCATACATTACCTTGGAAACAGTGACCTCAGAGGAAAAGCATAAAGATACCTGAAGCTGCTGCTCCATGTGTAGCTATAATAATGCACGTGTTATTATTCCACAATGTGTATACATTGTATTATTCAGGCCAACTGATGATGCATATCTAACTGATATAATTTATTTAATCTATTGCATATACTTTACTGTGTTTATTGACTAGCAACAGATTAGCAGAAACAACAGCAGAAATGATAGATGGAAAAACATGTAATGTTTGTTTCTTTCTGTGCTAGGTTAACCTTGGCTGGAGATCAGGTGCCCACTAAAGCTGGTCTGTCACTCCCCTCCTCAACCAGACAGGGGAAAGAAAAATATAACAGAAGGCTTACCGATCAAGATAAAACCAGGGAGACATGGGTCCCAAAAGACCAGGGGGAAATCACTCGGCAATTACAGTCACAGGCCAAACAGGCTCGACTTCGGGAAATTAGTTTAATTTATTACCAACCAAATCAGATAATGATAAATAAATGATAAATAAAGCCAAATCTTAAACCGCTTTCCTCTCACCCCTCCCTTTTTCCAGGCTTAACATTTCTCTACTTCTCCCCTGCCTCCACCCCTCCAGCACAGGAATAAGGGGAATGGAGGTAGCAGTAAGTTCATCACACGTTGTCACTTCCGCTCCTTCCTCCTCAGGGACAGGACTCCTCACACTCTCCCCTTGATCTAGCATGGGCTCCTCTGTCCATGGGGCCACAGCTCCTGCCAGGACCTTGCTCCAAGGCAGGTTGCCCATGGGGTAACAGTCTCCTTTGGGCATCCCCCTGCTCCAGTGTGGACCTCCATGGACTGCAGGGGGATATCTGCTCCACCGTGGACCCCTATGGGCTGCAGGGGCACAGCTGCCTCACCATGGGCTGCACCATGGGCTGCAGGGGAATCTCTGATCCAGCACCGGGAGCACCTCCTCCCTCCTTCTGCACTGACCTTGGTGTCTGCAGGGCTGTTGCTTTCACAGTCCTCACTTCTTGCTCCAGGTGCAATTGTGAAGGGGTTCCACCCCCCCTTAAATATGTTATCCCAGAGGCACTACTACCACTGCTGTTGGGCTCGCCCTTAGCCAGCAGCGGGTCCATCTTGGAGCACACATGGGGGAAGCTTCTAGCAGCTTCTCACAGAAGCCACCTCTGTAGTCCTCCCACTACCAGAACCTTGCCATGCAAACCCAATATATTCTGCCCTGCAGGAACCCAAACTGCATCTGAAGACATGGTTGAGATAGGGACCTAAAGACTACAGTAATTGCACTAGTAGTGAAAAAGAAACAGGTGGACAAGGAGAACAGCAGGTTCACATAATCAATTTGTAAGAGATCGGAAAGAAGGGGAAAGGTTTGGTCAAGAAGCTGGCTCTTTGACAAAGAGATTGGAAGAAGGATTGAGAGAATTCAGACAGGAAGTGAAAATAACCTGGTCCCTCACTGCATCAAAACCTCAAGAGATGCAGAAAGATTACAGCTGCCAGACAGATGAGTGGATTTACTGCCTTGCTGCTCTGACGCTGTGATAACATGGCCAACAGTCAGCAATCAGAAGGTAAAGAAGCCCAAGAACTGGGATCCATTGCTAGAAACCAGGTAACGGAGAGAGGCGTTGGAAAAGAGGCAGTAATTTTCAGTCTCTGGAGATGGCTCCTCTCAACTGCGTGGTGAACATAGCCATTCAAGGGAGATCTTGTGAACTTCCCACAAAAGAGGACTACCATAGATGAAGGCATCCAGTACATGAGAGAACTAATGGCACTACAAGTCATCTTCCATGATCTCAACTGATGTAAAAGTCTGGAGATCCAAAGGACGTCCTATACACATACACCATATACACCAAAGTGTCTCAAAATGCCTCAGCATCATATTCTAACAGCTTGGCAGTGAAGCACTGCCTGCATATGGATATACCAACTGTGGAGAGTATCTTCTGGGCTCCAAAACTTTGAAGAAAATTAATGTACCTCTTCTTCCCTACAGGTCAACACCTTGGCTGTCAGGGGCACCCCAAGAGTTCAGTCCTCTCCTGCCCCTGTCAGAGGGAAAAGGAGCCCCAGGCACATGCTGCATGGTGCACTCTTCCTGCATGACCAAGTGGAAGACATAAGGAAGTGGGATGGTGAACCCACCTTGAAGCTGGAAGCCTGTATATGCAAACTGAGAGGGAGGACAGCTGTCAAGAAGATATTGCCCAAGAAGGCTGTCAGTGTAGCTGCTGTACAGACACAAGAAGGCAGTGATCTCCCAGTCATGGAACTGACGAGATCACCTCTCTTGATCCCAGTGATCAGACTTCTGGTCTGGCACTTCAAGCACCAGACAGGGAATATTTTAATGAGGAAGAGAAACAGAGTCCCTTACTTTAGCCAGGAGGAGGAAAGGGATGACTGGATATACTAAACTGTGTGGGTTCAATGGCCTGGCACATCAGACCTACAGAAATATAATGCTTTAGTAGACACCTGTGCACAGTGTATGCTGGTGGCATTAGGGTATAAAGGCACAGAACCCATCTGGATTTCCGTAAGGACTAGAGATACCAAGAATTGTTTGTATCGGGGGCTGAACCAAGTTTAACAGGAGACAAGTAGGAAAAGCACCATATCATGATAGGCACAGATGTCCCATGTATCCTTGGCATAGACTACACCAGGAAAGGGTGCTTACACCGGGAGAGGGTGCTTCAAGGGCACAAAGAAGTACTGGTGGGCTTTTGGTGTAGCCACTGTGGACACAGAGATGATGAAAGGGCTATCTATCCTACCTGCTTTGTTGGAAGATCCCTCTGCTGTGGGGTTGCTGTGAGCTGAAGAACAGCAGGTGCCAATTGCAACTAGGATAGTGCGCTAGTGGCACAGTATCACACAAACAGAGACTCCCTGGATCCCATCCATGAGCTGATTCATCTACTTGGAGAGCAAAGGAATAATCAGCAAGAGTATCTCACCTCTTAATAGTCCCATATGGCCAACACAGAATTCTGATGAAGAGTGGAGGTTAACAATAGACTGCCGTGGCCTAAAAAAAGGGTCGGGCTAGGGTGGAGTTAATTTTCCCCATAGCAGCCCTCCTAGTGCTTTGTATAGGTAGCTAGAAAGGTGCTCGTAACATACCAGTGCTTGCCTTGTGCTTGCAGTGTTTGCACAGCATCAAGGCTACCTCTCCAGCATTCCCTCCTCACCACCACGCTGGAGGTGAGCAAATCTTGAGAGGTGACATAGCCAGAACTGCTGACCGAAAGTGACCAAAGGGATATTCCAGACCATATAAGATTTGTGTAGCAATAAAAGCTAAGAGAAAGGAAGAGAAAGCGGAGGGCATTCATTATTTATGACATTTGTTTTCCAGAGCAACCACTGAGCATACTGAAGCTCTATTTCCTGAGATTTCATTTGCTGACAGCAATTAAAGAACAAAATCTTTCCTTTGACTCAGCATGCGACTTTTGATTTTGCTTTATTAAACTGCCTTTATCTTGACCCACTACTTTTTCTCCATCTTAACGTCTCCCATCCTGCTGGGGAGAGGGATGACACAGTGGCTTGGTGTGCACCTGCTATTCAGCCAAGGTCAACCTCCCACACTTTTTGTAGACTAATTGTTCTACATGCAAAACACCATTAGGTGATGAATGGCCTTGGTCTAGAAAAAAAACCAAATTAACTCAGTTTTGCAAAATATGTTTGCTGAGCGTGCCTGTGAATACAATTACTGTTTTGTAAATCTCTTAAGTCGCATGTGAGGGCTTGTATGTAGGCATATTAATACACAGAGGTGATTTCAAAGTTCTTTTTCAGTAAGCAGTGCATGCAATTACTTGAATTAGTGGCTTTACTTATTCTTTTCCCACATTATATCCCAGTAAAATGTGATAACATCTTTCAGTTAGAGGTATCTTAAAGTTCCAAACAAGTTTTTGGTATTTTTGTATGACGAATAATTAATGTACATGTCCTTTGTGAACAAACAATGTATGAAAAAGGAGGGAATTATGTACCTTAAATTCTGTGTATCCATGCTGAATGGTATGTGTTGATGTGTTCATACTTGCTTTAAAAGTGACTTGCTGCCAGTCTGTGCCTTCACATTTGAAGGTAAAGAAAATCAGCTCAGACAACCCCTCTGATTATGGTATGAATTCTACAGAACTGCTGTATTAGCTATAAATTCCTTTTTAAACACAACGGACTTTACAGTCACTGAGGCTGTTTACTTCCCCTACCCTAGTGCAGTTCTAACATGAAACAGGGAGAATAACACAGCAGGTGTTCTCAGACACCTGTATTGTGCTGACCAGATAAACTTGTGACATGATATTGAAGGAGGGTGAATATTATGGATCTGTACAGGGCTATAGTACTCTCCATATCTTTGGCGTAAGTGTAAAGAGTGAAGGTGAATTTGAAATGCTGCATGATGTGAAATATATGGTTCACAAGGACTGTAGAAAGGGACACAGGAAATCACAGGGGAGGCTGAAATTCCTCTCTCCCTGTAAAACCACTTTATTCTTAGTTTCTTGCTCATTTCTTCCCGTATCTTGCTTATTTCAACCTTTATTTCTCAGCTGCAATAGTTATGCTGGCTTCCTTGGGATATGTCTTGCTTCTATGTAGTGTAAACTATAGATTCTGATGACTCAGAAAGGAAAGCAAAAATCATAAAGCCCAAGCGATTAGAGTGGACATGTGAAATGGTACTTTTTAGAAACTTCCTGACTCCTTGTCACATCATAATGTTTTGATGTATTTGATCACAGAATTTCTCTACAGGAGTGACTATATCACAAAGGTTTCTAGTGTGCTGTCAGAATTGAGGCAGAAGAGAAGTTCGACAAAGTTCACAGATATAAAATGATTGTTGACAAGATAAGGAAAAAACCCCACACAAAAAATGTCAATGCTTGTCAAGTAGACTTGTAAGTAAGTATGACATTTATTGATACTACTAACATGAAGCAACTGAACTTCTAGTGCTATGGCCCTGAAATTTTTACAGCCCCTACCATTAGCACAAATGCATTTTGCAATTGTAGCTATTACCGGAAAACATTCACCACCAGAATTTATATAGAAATACTTGTACAAGTGGCAGAAGCAAAACTAGAAAACACAATTCAGCACTCCAAATGGAAATAAACTGTAAATAAGCAACAACTTGATGCTTGTATTAAGTACAAAAGTCTAATGTATATATTAAATACAGAAGTCTCTGCAGAAATACTTTAAAACTTGCAATTTTTGGATGATAAAAATGCTAAAAGCTAAGAAAAAAGTTAAAAAAAATGTTATTTTAAAGGAATGCACTTGAAATAATCGGCTTATGGGGACTTCAATCAGGTCCCCATCCCTGACATCCACCTCAGGGCACTGAGCATCATGAGGATAGTTAGTTTGACTATTAAACACAGAGGCAAAGGTGGCATTAGGTACCTCAGCATTTTCCTCATCCTCAGTCACTAGGTTTCCCCCAGTATCCAGTAAAGGATGGAGGTTCTCCTTGGCCCTCTTTTTATTGCTAATATATTTGTAAAAGTAGTTTTAGTATCTTCTATAGCAGTGGCCACATTCAGTTCCAGCTGTGCCTTTGCCTTTCTAATTTTCTCTCTACATAACTTACTTAACAACATCCTTGTACTCCTCGTGGGGTGACAGTCCCTTCTTCCACAGTTGATAGATGCTCTTTTTTTTTTTTCCTGAGTTCCAGCAATATCTCCCAGTTCAGCCAGGCTGGTTTCTCCCCCACCGGTTCAATTTTCAACACAGGGGGACTGCCTGCTCCTGCACCTTGAAGGTTTCATTCTTGAAGAGTGTCCCCTTTTTCTGCACCCCTTTGCCCTTCAGTAACACTTCCCAGGGGATTTTTTCAACCAGTGTCCTTAACAAGTGAAGGACAGCCCTCCAGAAATCTAAGATGTAAGTTTTGCTGAGCCTTTTCCTGACTTCTGCAAAGATCAAGTATTCTATCATTTCATGATCACTTTGCCTAGGATAGCCTCAACCATCACATCAGTTATCAGTCCTTCTCTTTTTGTGAACAGCAGATCTAGACAGGCATCTCCCCTAGCTGGCTCGCTCACCAGCTGGGTTAAGAAGTTAACTTCCACACCCTCCAAGAACCTCCTGGATTGTTTCCTCTCTGCAGTATTGTACTTCCAGCAAACTTCTGGTAGTCTGAAGTCCCCCATGAGAACAAGGGCTAGTGATCATGAAACTTCTCCCAGTTGTTTGAAGAATGCTTCATCCCTATCTTCATCCTGGCTAGGTGGTCTATAACAGCCTCATACCAGGATATCTGCTTGATTGGCCTTCCCCCTGATCTTCACCCACAAACATTCAAGCTTCTCACCACAACATTGTGTTTGAGGCAGCTGATGCACTTCCTGACATACAACGCACCACCACCTCTCTTTCTTTGCCTATGCCTTCTAAAGAGCCTGTAGCCACCCACCGCAGCACTCCAAACATGCAAACTGATACCTTGCTACTCTAGCTTTTTGTTTGGGAACTCCTATGATGAGAAGATGTAGCCATAGAAACCAGCATAAAACAAGCATAAATTTTCTGTGGTGACATTCAAAATCTCTAAATATCTATCTCCTTAGTTATTATTTTTTTTTAATACTTTGCATTAGAATGCCATTTATTGGATTCATAACAAAAAGAGATGATGAAGATTAAAGGCTGCCAGGCCACTTTAGATATCTTTGGAATTAAATGAGTGCTATTAAATTTTTATTTTGCGACAAAGTACAGTTAAAATTTGGCAATAATTCTTTAGATGAAAATGCAATTTACCCTGCCTCTGGTGTCCTGGGTTCAGCAGTAGCAGTCAATTTTTCTCCTTCTTAGTAGCTGGTGCAGCACTGTGTTTTGACTTTCAGCCTGGAAACAGAGCTGATAAAACTGATGTTTTAGTCTGACCAAGGACTTTCTGAGTCTCATGCTCTGCCAGGGAGGAGGGGAAGCTGGGAGGAAGCAGAGACAGGACACCTGACCCAAAATGACCAAAGAGGTATTCCATACCACAGTACATCATGCCCGGGACGGTAACTGGGAGTTACCCGGAAGGGCACGAGCTCTCTTCTCGGTTGGGCTCGTTTCAGCGGGTGGTATCGTATTCTCTTCCCTTGTCATTTCCCTTATCATTGCTATTATTGGTGGTAGCAGTAGTGATTTGTGTTATACCTTAGTTACTGGACTGTTCTTATCTCAACCCATGGGAGTTAACATTCTTTCGATTCTGCTACCCATCCCTCCGGGAGCGGGGCAGGTGGGGGTGGCAGGGGAGAAGAAAATAAAGATGGGGGGGAGTAGAAACTTTGTGGCTGACTGGGTTTAAACCATGACACTCTGGAAAAGAGAACTATTCGCAATTCAGCGTCTGAAGGTAGAATTTACCACCTGGTTAATTAACAGATGCTGATGAATGTAGTTTTTTGATAGTTTGTCACTAATATGATGAACCTCCTGTGTACCAGTGTGATTAAATTTCTACCAATACATGATTTCTCACTGAGCATCCACTTCCAGAGAGCTGTTGCTTAAGAAAGAGTAATAGGAATTTTTAGAGAATGATAGTCTACTAACCATTATAGTTTTCTGCCACTGCTTTTCATTTTAGGTTCCTGATCTGCAACCCCAGCGAATGATTTTGTACCTTTTCTTCTGTGAATGACACGTAGTTTGCAAAACTTATTAGTTTTATTAAGCGTTTCTTGAGTGTCACTGTGCTTTTAGTCTTTTTTTCTTTAGTCTTTGTTGCATCTACTTAGGAGGTGGTGATCTGAGAAAAAAACATGCCTTTTTGCATAATGTGGCAGTTGGTCTACTAATGTTAATATAATAAACTGAATATATAATGATTGCCAACTGAAAAGTTGACTAGCCAAGACTATAAATAAGCACTTCTTCCCGGGCACCCTAGGCAAAACAGATGGCTCACACTGTGTATTGTTTAAGTTCACATTGGTTCACCTGGTGTCAGACTAGTTTGAGCAAGGAAAAAAGCCTTCTGAGTGGTAAAGCTCAGAAAGGCTGGTTGGAGTCCTAAAAAAATACAATGCAGCCAGCTGATGGTTTTGCCCCTACAGATTAGTAATGACCAGAGCAATTAAACCTACAAGGATGATGCAGTCACATTGCCTCAGCTTGGAGTTGACTTGGCTGGTATTTCTTCAGGAACCCCCACAGCAGCACCATGTGAAAGACACATGCAGTGTCTCAGCCCCTTTCACCAACACCTGCTTGATATCAGCATTGCTTCAGTGGGAGGAATGTATGTATGTGTCATTTATCTGGGTAAATGCCCCCAGAACCTGCTGTGTCTGTAGTTTTGTGCTTTGTCAATATCACTGTTTACAGTTTATTGTTTTCTTTTGGTTATTGGTACATTTTTCACAACCTCAGTGGGAAAAGTAGCTTTCAGTGTTGTAAGTGAGAAACATAAATGTAAACAACACATGGCTAGTGAAATACATGATGAACTGAAACAGTGGAATACAAGGGAGATGTGACGTTTAGGCCAGCCATACTGAAAAAATTGGATATAGCTACTAAACACCAAACTTTTGACATTTCCAATAGATATAGTTATTCTACACTTTGAACAGTTCCTGCAAAGGCTAATTAACTTCCATGCATTATCAGGTTTGTATTATCAATCACATTTTCATTACTTCTTATCTGAATCTGTATGTGGTTTTGAGGGGCATTTGATTCTTAGAATTCAACCCTTAAACTCTCAGGGTAATAGGAATAAAAAAACTTGCGTTTAAAAAAAATTAAATAACCACGTAGATTTCTTTACTCAATTATTTTAAGCAACTTTAAGAATTTTAGGATGCAGCTATGTAAGTTGTCTTTGAAACAGTATTAATTTTAAGGTATACTTGAACAACATATGCATGCAAGATGAAAAATATAAACAAATGCTTGGAAACAATGATAAAATGCTGAAAAATTGAGCATTTTCATTTGCATAGCGATTTATTTCGCTAAATTCCACAGATATTATTTTCAGACGTAATGAAATAAAATAAAGTGCTCAAATTTGTTTGTTCCACTCACAGTCTTTTTTTCAGTTACTGTAAGATTTATTAAGGCAGCTGTCATTTTGGTTAAAATGTAGGACAGTAATATGGAGTTTTGATGTATTGAGGAATGACTTGTACATAGCATATAGTTGCTCATTTAGCAATCATCCTCTATTCTGATAAGCAGATTTACTTTAGAAAAGGACTTCAAATATGGTGCATGCATTCTCAAGTGTTTATCTATCCATTAATTTTGAATAAATGGAATCACATATGCTCATGCCATTACAGGGATACTGCTATACTTTGTGAAGTACAGAATCTATGTTTTTGTAATCAAAGAATATCCTTAGCTAGAATAAACCAGCATAACTATACTATACTATAACAGAAGTGCTATATGGCTGATATCTGCCAGCAATAGCATTAAAATAGTCCCTTTTCCAGTGTCCCCACCCAAAGCTACCTGAGTTAGACAGTTACTTTCTCAGTGTCATGGCTTAGCCTCCTGTCCCTCCTTTCAAAACTGTTCCATACAGCTGTGCACTCTCCTTGCCGTATCTCCTGTATTTTCCCCCTGTTCCATTCTGTTATGAATACACAATGCAAAACATGGCAAGATTATGTTGCAAGTTTTGTGCATTTTCAGTATCTCTGTCTGTGTAACAAGCAAATATTATTGAGGTGTGTGTCAAAAAAGCTGGTTAAAAATCTTGCATGTGACTTTCCTAACCTGTGATTGTCACAGCGATTCATCTGAAGGAAGCACAAAACTTAGTGCTCCTAATGCATTTGAAACCTTTTAATTTTACATAAGGCATTAAAATCTTCCTCATTTGAATTGTACAAGATTAAGTTTTAATGTCACTGTCTTGTGAAAATGCATTTTCTTGTAGTACTGAACTTCTGGGATCAAGAATTAATAAGGTTATTTTGCTGCTTATCATAAATACAGGAGCATCCTGTGTCTATATGAGGATCAGGGACACACTGTGATAAGTATGCTGTGGAATTAAAAGGCATTTCTGCTCTGAACTACTAAAAAGCTTCATTATTAACTTTACTATCTGATATTAAATGTGCCCTTGTAATAGTAATCTGCATCATCCTCTGCCACAATGTTGCTTTTTACTGATTCTTTTTCTTTATAAATTATTTTGAACTGTAGGAACAAGTTTTGCCATTTTTATGGAAGTGTCACAAAACATCATAAGGCTTCTCTGTCTCTGTGTGTCTGGGAAAGGGCAACATCTGGAGTTTATGAGATTAACAAGGCAATCAAAAATAAAAATCTCTGCTATAGTTCTTATGTTCTTAGTACCATAGTTTCTAGGCAACTGGCAAACAGTTTCATGTAGCCATGTTTAAAAAACTGTCTATGAGAGCACATGAAATGTCACTGAGATGAGCTAGATATTAGGACAAAAGAGAGGTGTTTTTCCACTTTGACCTAAGCCTCCTGTTCCTTCAATGGATTTTCTTAGAAGGCTGAGTCATTTCCTTTTTTTCCAACAACTGATTTATTGGTGGTTTCTTTACTGTCAAGATCACACATATTGTGACAATTAAAAATTTCTGAACTTCCAGTGCTTCTTTCTGAATTAGCTCTTCAAACAGCCTGTTCTTTAAGTGATCTTGTTCATTACCTTGTATTACAAATGAAGGAAAATACGCAGTCCTGTCCCAATTTTTCATATTATATATTTTTTAAATTACACTTTTCAGAGTGACATTAGTGTGCAAACACTCTACTTCTTCTTTTATTCTGGATTTACTCATCACTATTTTGAAAGTTTATTATTTCCCTCACCAGCAAAAAAGAATTATCTAATGTCCCAAGATGATCTCATCAGAGCTGCTCCATGTGTTAGTTTGTTTGCTGTGATTTGTACTGTTATGTCAAGCTGTCTTACTTTTCTTCTTTTTTTTCCTTTTTGTAATATTGTCCAGAGTCACTGCACAATTAAAAATATCAAAAACGTGTGGTTTTTCCTTTTATTTTTGCTTTGTATCTTTGCAGAGGGAAAAAATCAGGAAAACAAATAAATAAATTTTAAAAAAGGAGGGAGAGAGAATGCCAGATGGAAATGCTCTGCATTATAACAGCCAGGTAGCTTAAGCAAGGGTAGCAAAAGAGCAGGCTTTCAGGAGGCAGCACATTGTTTCAGTTTCAGCAGAAGCAGTGCTCATGTGCTGTGTCCCTGGGAGACAACAGCTAACCGTTCTGGTGTGTGGAGGAAAATGCTGCAATTCTGAATTATGCAAGTCTTGTACTGGTAGTATTTACTAAACTAAATGCTCGGATATCCACTTATGCTATAATATCAGTTAGATTTATGTTCATTCTGCATGATAAACAATACCTTAGTGTGTTCTGTTGAATCTGGAAAACAAAAAATATAAAGTAAATAGTGTTATTTTTTTTAAGTCTATAACAAAGATTGATTAGGCAGTGAAGAGCAATTTATCGTTGTGAAAAAGCACACAGAGAATCATGCCTGAGGCGCTCTTCATTTGACAACTCTGCCAGCAACAGCACTTTGTGCCAGTGCAGTCTGACAACACACTATCCATCTCAGCTACAGGTATTAACTCTTCACACACCTGCATCAAAAGAAATCTTTAGCACCTGACGAAAGACCTTCAACAGCACAGTGAAATGTCAGAATGGGAAAATTTCATTGTAGCGCTGTGCAGTCCTGCGTCAAACATCTTCCTAGTGGGTTGACAAACTTGAAAATATACTTGCACCTAATCAAAATATTAATCATCAAAGGCAAGAATTCCACAAATAACTTGTGTGTTTCATTTGTTTCCTCTTTTTAGCTCAGTAGCTATTGCTATTATCTCTACCTAAGAAGAAAAACCCTGCTGATTCGTTTTGATGAATGTGATTTGTATAGCTTACAAAGTTAAGAACATATTGAAAATGCAGTACACAAATATTTTTGTGTGTAGTTGCTTACGTTATCATGTCCACATCTCCAAATACTGGCATTTTTGGCTTAGTTGTTTTTCTGCAGAAACGAAGCTTGCATATAAAAAGCCTATTTCTGACTGCTAACAAATGAAATTTCCAATTAAATACACAGAAAACTACTGCATTCTCATTTATTAGTAAGACACATATTTTCTTACCAAATATTATCAAAGCAGATTTGCATTCTGTATGTTAAAAGGAGAACTGTTTTTTCAGGTCTATGTTTTCTCCTGTCATTCTCAATCTTACTTTTTCAAATGAAGGTAGATGTGGGGCTCTTTTCTTTCCAAATACTCACAAGTCTGCTAAATGCATGGGTTTTGTTGTAACAACTAACCAAGATAAATGATCTTTTACTGTTATTTCTGGCAGAGCCGCATGACACCATTGGCCCCATATCACTACATTTTAATATATTTTGTGCACAACTTCACACTCACGAAACAAGACATTTATATACTGAGTGTGACTTACATAACCAAACTATATAAATCTCATTTTCTGTCCACACAAACTTCAAACTCAAAACACACTTCCTCATCTCAACGGTATGTGAGATGCAAATGTGACAGAATTGGCTGAAGAGAGCTTTGCGTTGGTGACACAGTAATGTCTGGAAAGGGAAAATCCTGAGAAAGGTTTCAAACCTGACAGCTGCTAATTAGAATGACTAAATTCAGAAATACACATGTATGCTTTTAACCTCTTCTTGACTTCTAACATCCAAAACTACGTACTGTTTCCTTATACAGAGAATAAAACTGTAAGTAAGCACAGGATGGTTTGAGGCCTGAAACCAGACTGCACTCTGTTAAATCTGCTTAAAAAAGCAGACTTGTCACAGTGAGATCTTAAAATTCTGGCCAAGGGATTTAAAAAACATTTGATACTCATGCATTCTTTCTGTTTTTTCTATTTCTGTTCATTCACACTCCCTCCCACTTGCAAGTATGTCGCAACTCCCTTACTTGGGGAGATAACCCTCTATCTTCATCTCTCTTTATCCTGGTTTATAATTCTCTCCAGACAGAAGAATCATTCATTTTCTTTGTTTCTTTGGTCTTGGCATGACATTACTTTCTCTCTTTTATTCTGGGTGCTCTTTTTCTCCAACAGCATATGGATCCTTTCCTTAGGACCAGCTGAGTGTTACAGTGATTCCTGCTTTTTCTTCAAACCTTGGAACCTTAAGAAAATAATGAGGAATGCTTCCCTATATGTTTCTATGGAACAGGAAATTTTATTTAGATGGATTGTAAATGCCAGTTCTCTTAAAACAGCCTGCAATTAAAGGGGGGATAATGGTTATTAATTCACTCCAGAGAAAAAAATTGCATGAAACAGGTATTCTGGTTAAAGGTTTTCAATAACCACTTCAAATTTACGAGAGATTTCAAGTATTGCTTTGTGAACTTCAAACAACTTTCTTTTTTTTTTTTTTTTTTTCCCCTCAGGATAATAATAATGTTGAGTTAATAAGACATCTGCTTCCAGAGATTATTTAGATTGTGAGTATGATTCCTCTAGGTATTCCAAGTAGTCTTGCACTTGCACAGGAAAACTGCATTCACTATATGCACTAGAGAACTCAGAAATGATAGTCAGCATCACTGAATAAGGCTGACTTCTAAAAGCTGAGAGGAACATAAAATGAAAAAAAGATTAAAAGTCAATGAGTGGATCTTGTTATTGCGGAAAAGTGAGCTGAAATAATTGTTACTGTTTTCAGTATAACTGAAGATGAGTTTTCTCCCAAGTAATCCTATGGATATGATAAAAAGACTGGTCTTTTCAGATGTGCAATAACAATTCAGAAGTCCATGAACTATTTAAAGGCTGAGAAAAAGCATGGTCAGAAGTTTTATGTTTTTTTTTGGCTGGTTTTGTTGTGGGGTTTTTTTATTTATTTTTTTTTTCTTTTAAATATTATCATAGCATCATAGAATAATTTGGGTTGGAAAGGACCTTAAGATCATCTAGTTCCAACCACGCTACCATGGGCAGGGATGCCTCACACTAAACCATGTCACCCAAGGCTCTGTCTAACCTGGACTTGAACACTGCCAGGGATGGGGAAGCCACAGCTTCTCCTGGGCTACCCATTCCAGTGCCTCACCACCCTCACAGGAAAGAAATTCTTCCTTATATCCAATCTAAACTTCCTTTGTTTAAGTTTGAACCTATTCCTCCTTGTCCTATCACCACAGTCCCTAAAATAGGAAAGAAAAAAAATAATCTTAAATTATTGCACCTAAAATGTCATGTTTCATAAATATATTAAAATCCCAGTGGTTAACCTGTCTGTTGAAAACCCATGACGGCACATTGTAAATGCATCAGAGCTAGGAAAAGAATAATTAGAAATTAGATGTCTATGTCTCTAAAAAGATTTTAGAGTCATTTAACATTTATTCAATTAGTCATTTAGCATTTATTCAATAAGATATGGAAGCATCCTGCGGTGGAAAAGGGAGAATTCATTGCACTGTAAAGGAAAAGAAAAACAACTCATAAGCCGAAACAACCAAAGAAGCCCAGTATGTGTCATTCCACAGCAGAATATTTGTTTTCATTCCTGCTACGAAAACCTAGTATAAAAAAGAGAAGAAAAAAAAATAATAAAAAAAATCACATATATCACTTAAAATTCTTTGTGCAGAAGTCTTGAGGTATAACCTGGCAGTTCTGTTATGACCCTACTGGCTGAAAAATGTTTACTAGTGTGTCTGAAAGTGTACTACAATGTTACTGTACTCAGCAGCATGAGAATCCTGTATTCCAGTTACAGAATGCCTGAGCTCGGTAGGGACCTTATGAGACCTTCTGGTACAATCCTTGTGCTCAAGCAGTGTCAGCCTGCTTCACAATGCTCCTTCCAAGATTCCCTTCTTCTAGAAAATTTTTAAATGACTGCTTGGGTAGGAAATGGCTACTCCTTTAGGCTAGAAAGTTTTGCAACAGATTCCACCTTCATTTATGCAGTTTTCTGGCAGTTACATTAATGACTTTCTAGATAGATTTTTCAAGCTGTTCCACACAGGTTTATGTGGACTATACTACACTGTGAAATTTAAAGACTAAACTTTCCACAGAGTAGTAATTGAGGGAGAACACAAACTAGGAAAATTGGAAAGTAAAAGAAACATGTAACTATACCTGGAGATGGTAGGAATACTCCTACCCTAATGAGGAAAAAGCATGCCAAATCATCAGCGAGAACTAATAGCATAATTACTGGTCTTAAAGTTTCCCACCTTGCCCTTAACTTTCACCTGACCTGCTGCTCTAACTCCTCACAGTATTTCCATATGGAAACAATATTTTACAATGATGTAATCAAGTGACAGACCTCTAAGAGAGGTCATAGAATCGTAGAATACCAGGTGGGAAGGGACCTCAAGAATCATCTGGTCCAACCTTTTTAGGCAAAATCACAGTCTAGACAAGATGTCCCATTATCCTGTCCAGCTGAATCTTAAAAGTGTCCAGCTTTGTGGAATCCACCATTCCCCTGGGGAAATTACTCCAATGATTGATTACTCTCAGTGTGAACAAGTTTTCTCTAGTGTCAAACTGGAATCTCCCCAGAAATAACTTGTACCCACTTCTCGTCTTTTCCATGTGACTCCTCCTAAAAACTGAGTTGCCATCTTCTTTGTAGCCTCCGCTTAAGCACTGGAGCCTGGTGCTAAGGTCTCCCCTGAGCCTTCTTTTCTCCAGGCTGACCAAATGGAGGTGTCTCAGCCTTTCCTCATGAGGCGTCCCAGCCCTTGGGTCATCTTTGTGGCCCAAATCTGGACCCTCTCTAGCCTGTCCACATCTTTTTTGAATAGCCATGACCAAAACTGAACACAGTATTCCAGGTGTGGTCTGACAAGTGCTGACTAGTGTGGGATAATTACATCTTTATCTCTGCTGGTAATGCCCTTGTGGGTGTAACCCTGCATTCTGTTGGCTTTCTTTGCTGCACACTGTTCACTCATAATGAGCTGGTTGTCCATCAGGACCCTGAGGTCCCTTTCCACAGAGCTGCTTCGCAGCCAGGCAGATCCCAGTCTGTGCTGCAGTCCTGGATTGTGTTTTCTCAGGTTCAAGACCTTATACTTGTCCTTGTTGAACTTCATCAGGTTCCTGTTAGCCCAGTCTTCCAGCCTATCCAGGTCATCCTGCAGGCTGGCTCTCCCTTCTGAAGCGTCCAGTTCCCCATGCAGTTTGGTATCCTTGCCAAACTTGGTCTGGGTAGATTACTCCCATCTTCCAGATCATTTAGGAAGATATTAAACAGCATTGGGTGCAATACTGGGGGGACCCTACTGCTGACAGGTCATCAACTGGAAAAGGAGCTGTTCACAATCACCCTCTGGGTGAAGCCAGTCAGCCATTTCCCCACCCACTGTACAGACCACTCACTGAGACTGTAAAGCATTAGTTTCTCTAGGAGAAGGGTGCGGGAAACTGTTGAAAGACTTGGAGAAATCCAGGTAGCCATGTTCACTGCCCACCCAGCATCAGCTTGAGCATAGAAGGCAATCAGGTTTGTCAAGCACAATATTCCCCATGTGAATCCATGCTGCCTTTCCCCAGTCACATGCTTTATTTGACTTGCGATAACTCCCAGGAGAATTCATTACATAAAAGTGCATAGCAGTCTTAAATTCAAATAATCTGTGCTCAGACTAGTCTATGAAATCCCAATTTAATTCACCATGAATATTGTTTTCAGCATAATTGAGCTATTTTCATTATTTGATTGTGTTTTGTATCTCTGGGAAGGCCTACAAATCCCTTCCTGAATTCATGAAAATCAAGAAGCCTTGTGGGAAAACTGAGACTTAATAATTGCATGTTTAGCATAAGACATTGTTAAAGGACTTGGAATAAATTCTGGCTCCTAATGGCATCTTCATGAGTATAAATGTAGAAGCACGGCAGGGAGCTTTAGCTCAGCTTCAAATCAAGCTGATTTTCGGATGCATTTTACCACAATAGTAGTGTAATGCAGGCTTTATGAAAATCAATTCTGGACACTTTGATTTGATTTTAAGGAAATTGATTCCGGGTACTTTTTTAAAATGGTTATTAGTTCACAAAAATAATAAATGTCCTGGTTTTGTAAACAGACAAAACTGATGATAATTAAGACTTTTTAAGTATCTTACTGAGGACATATACATATTTAAAATAATAGCACTGTAAGAACTATGTGGTACTCATGTAATTTCAGCATCTTCATTTTTCAATTTTGTACCAGCAAATTTTACATTAAATTGAAAACCACGTATCGCTTGCAACACTTTGTACTTGATAAGTTAAGGAAAAAAACCTGGAAAGCCAACCTGGAAGGTGAAATATGTCTTTCTAGACTCGGCTGTAACTGAAACGCTCTTTAACACAGAGTTCTTGTCAATGCTAGTTATGCCTTGTCATATATTAAGTCCACGTGATATTAAGTCCACCCAGGTACTGATGCTTAATCCACATGATTAAGTCCACCCAGGTACTGAAGTCTGCGTGACTCTTAACAAACATAGGAAACCAACCTAGACATTCTTACCATGATATCTACTATAGCTGGACTAGTGTTACAACTAATTGCTTCTATTCAGGTATTAATTCACTAAGCTGCATGCATGTTTTGCAACTATGTTGTCCAGTTACAATAATCAGAAGCCACTGGTAGAGAAATATGTTTGTTCCTTACATAACCACTGTGATACAAAAGACCATAACTATCACTAATTTTGTAAATGGCCAATATTTAACCCACTGAAATCTGCAGGTATTTATGAATTTCAAGTTGCCCACTGTCCTATCAGAGACAATGTCAGATTCTGTGTCACCAAGTTTACGGACCCTGGGGAGCAGTTCTGGTACAAAAAGAAATGAGTATTCACAGGCACATTCATTCAAAAAAAGAAGTTACCTACTAAGGTAAAAAGTCAGCAAAGAATATTGAGGAGAAGAAATGCAGACGTCCATATTTTAAGTCCCATTCTTAAAGCGTCACCTGAAACATGAGCTAATTTGAGAAAAAACTTTTATCAAGCTCATTTTAAAGCTTGCATTGCAATTTTCTCATGACCTGTTTCTAATGATTACTGATTTTTAAATCTCAGCCCATAACATGGAAAAGCAGGAGATCTGAGTCCTGTCACTATCAGAAGTGTGACTCAGCAGTTGATCTATTCTGATTGTATGTTATTGCACGGATATTTTCTTAAACTTAACAGACAAATTTCGTGTCTAGGAAGGTTAACAAACAAAAAATGAGAAATCAAGATCACTACCTAACTTATATCACTAAATTCAAGTCACAGATTAGTAATAGTTATCTGCTAATAATTCAGAGACATTCCTAACTTTATCAGTTGTTTGGTAACTCTGGCAAATACTACATTGATTAGAAAATCAGAAGGCCTTGTGTTTTATTGTGATTAAAAACAGATTGTCTCATAAAACTGGACCTTATATACACACATTTTAGAGATAGTGAAAATATCAGTTACTGCAAATTAATTTCCTTTTGAAGTACAAAGACTAGAAGTCAGTGTCTTAATGGTACTTGGTGTCTGGAAGCAAAGTATTTTGAGTATTTGGGCACAAAGGATTTACTTTCCACATTCATTTTAACAGCTAGTACCACTACTACACTGAAAGGCTAATACCAATGTCAGAGGGAAAAACATGTGTAAGACCAATTTTTTCAGCAAAGAATGACTTCAGCAATGAATGTGGTTAAATACCTAGTCATGGACCACAAGCCCCGAGTAGTTATACTAATTTCGGTGAAACAATAAGCTGCATCAAAAGGAGCACGACCATCAGGTTGAGAGAAGTGATTCTCCCTTTCTGCTCTTGTGTGGACCTGCCTGCAGTCCCACATTCAGCTCTGAGGCCCCCAACACAAGAGGAATATGGATGTGTTAGAGCGAGTCTAGAGGAGGCCACAAAAAAGATCAGATGGCTGGAGCACCTCTGCTATGGAGACAGGCTGAGAGAGTTGGGGTTGCTCAGCCCGGAGAAGACTCCAGGGAGGCCTTATAGCAGCCTTCCAGTATGTGAAGGGGGCCTACATGAAATCTGTAGAGGGACTTTTTACAAGTGGATGTAGTGACAGGACAAGGGGGAATGGCTTTAAGCTGAAAAAGCAGGATTTAGATTAGATATCAGAAAGAAGTTCTTCACTGTGAGAGTTCTGAGACACTGGCACAGGCTGCCCAGAAGAAGTTGTGGCTGCCCCATCCCTAGCAGTGCTCAAGGCCAGGCTGGACGGGACCTTGAACAACCTGGTCTAGTGGAAAGTGTCACTGCGTATACTGGGGAGATTGGAACCAGCTGATCCTTAAGTTCTTTTCCAATCCAACCATTCTATCATTCTATGTTTAATATGCATATATCACAGAAATTAATGACCAGGGTCTCTTTGGGTTAATTGGAATCTGAGGAGACTGAAAAGTGCATTGCTATACTGATTTTCATATCTATAGAGTAGCACTTACACACTGATCAATCTGACATTAACTTAATTTGAAAAATTGTAAGAAATTTCCTGATTGATTTTTCTAGCAAGTGATGTGCTGCAGTTCCGAACTTACAGAAGTGTATTAACAGCTGTTGCATGAAAAGTAGGTATGCTTTTGCCTTTGAGGATGACGCAGAAAAAAAGCCCTTCTGTAGCCATTACTAACATAGAATCTAACACACTATGGCATGTAGATTGTAGTGGTACATGAGAAAAATCTGTAATTTTAATGTATTTGTTTTATTGCACCTTTTGGCAGTTTTAATTGTTGGGTATGATACCCCTCTGCTTGTGTAGTATCTGCTAAACACTGGACTTCAGATTCGTAAATACACCAACAGAAACACTGTCAGAAGAATAGTATAATATTGCAGCTGGTTTGACTGCATTTGAGCTGTATTTGACTAACAGTAGGTGTTCATTTGATACCTGGGAATAAAGGGTTAACATTGTGCCTGGTTGCTGAAGCAGTCGCTGTGCTTGGTGAAGCAGAACCGTAGGAGTCAAAGTTGCTAGAATGGTGAAGCAGAATTGTCGGAGTTACAGCTGCTAGGCAGAACTGTAGTAGATAAGATTCATAGCTTAATAGTTAAGACATTCTTGTTTAAATAGTATCTTTAGAAAGAAAAGGAACAAAAGACAGCCAGAGTAACAAAATTTGCAAACTTGACAAGTTTCTGCTTTAAGATACGTAAAACCGGCTTGTACCGAGCCTGAGGTTTGGATAGGAGCCGAAACCCTATTGAGTCTGCAAGTGAAAGCAAGAGGTTACTCGCGGTGATGAAGAGGAACTAGAGGCCTTCATCCTCACGACCCCCTAATGACCACCACCAGGAGGCACTGCGCAGGTGCACCAATGGGACTAATGTCAGAAAATTAATTATAATACTAGATGGGAATAGGTTTTCCACATGTATTAGGTGTGAAGCAATCTCATGTTTAGATAATCATTATACGTAACATAAATGAACTGAGTGACAGAGAAAAGGCAGGCATGATTTTGGAGGAGTGATCCCCATGCGCCTCAGCGCTGAATAAATCATATCTACTTTACAACTCTAACGAGTTGCGGACTCAGTCCACGTATCACATTCACTACTGAAGTCTGCCAGTATGCAGCTGCTGGAGGAAAGGTGACTTCGCCAACTGCACAGAATGTGGTGTGCTAGCAACAGATCTGGAAAGCATGTGACCTCAGCAGCTGTATCAGTTTCAGAGGTGTGACCTGTACAGGAATTTCAGCAAGACCTTTACAATAAGCACATAAACATACCTGAAAAAATTCAAGCAAAGAATAACCTTTGCCATTTAGAACCAAACAGCAGCAAAACTCAAGGAAAAAATTAAATTAATTGTGTTACCCTGTATCACAGCAGGATTAGTTGTCATGTGGTCTCACAAAAGTATCCATAAGCCCCGAAGTATCAAATGTAAAACATATGCTAATAAAGAACATTGGTAATCTTACACCCATTTACTCTTCTCTCATTAACTGAGACTGTAGGAAAAGAACTGATGAAGGAATGGAGTCTGAACGTAATTGCCACTGATCCTACCTGCTACTGCAAAGTCCTGATGAAGACAAGGAATCAATTGGACCTAATTTAGGACTTTCAGTCTCAAAATGACTTGCAAAAAAAGGTGATTAACTTCCATTATACTCTAATTATTATAATTACTTTGTTCTTAACCTATTATTATTTCAGACTGTTCTGTGTGTAACTGAGATCTCTGTGTTTTACAGTTACCTCTCAGAATTCTTTACGTGGCATTTTAGAATCAGAAGGTGATTATATGCTGAACTCAGACATGCAGGAATTTTATGCCCTGGCCCTTCAAATTATTTTTAGCGTTGCAAAGTTGCCAGTATCAAACAGATCACCGACTACTTATGACTGATGGCAGAGGATAAAATTTAATGTATTTTAGCATCTTCTGCTACATCTGATATTTCCTATTTCTATTAAACTTACAGATAAGTTATGTAGTACTTTTTTTCTCTTACAGTTTATTTATTTATTTATACATACAATACCAGAGTTTTTCCCAGTTTCTCATAAAGGTAGATGCTGTTTTAGTACTGAACAAGGTAAATTTGTGAGACTCAGTGAGAGGAACTGCTCATCTTGATTTGTCAGCTGAGGAAATGCGAGGAATGTTTGCTAAATTTATGAATAAACATCTATCATTCAAATAGAATCTACAGTCTGTATTACAGTAGTTCTAACTGCTTAAGAGTATTTCACATCTAAAGACCAAAACAGAGTGAAATAGAATCTGTGTAGGTTTTATGGTCCTAAAGGAGTAGTTAAATGACATGACCCCAGACTACATCCTCAAAACTGCAAATTATTGGCTAAGTTTTTGGCCAGCAGAATCCCCAAAACTGCTTGATTTGACAACACCAAAGAGCTAGCTGCCCCTTTCTTGTGCAAGGTTCTCTGAGAGTCATAAAATAGGTATTTCCCATGCCTGTCTCAAGCTGACAGGGTGCTAAGCTTTCTCTCTAAAGAGCCTGCTGCTTTGAGCTTTGAAAAGCCACGGAAGTACTGGGCCCGACAGTCTTTCTGCTAAATAGGATTATGTAGGATGCAAGTTAAAAATACTGCCTTGCCCATAGGTGACTGAACAAACTCCTGCCTCTTGGGAATGTGTCTTACCAATGACTACAAGAAGAATTTCTGTGATGTGTTCAAGCTGTTTGATTTTGCGTGATACAAGTATTTATTTATGAATGCATTGATAGTAAGAGCACTCATATGTCTGGGTTTCCTGTCATTTCTAGTTTAAAAAATATTTGGGCAGCCCAAAGCTGAGGTATCTAACCAAAGTGGGAGTTAATTTTCTAAAAATTCTCTTACAGGCAGAAGAAAAAGAGATATGTGCCCCCAAAAGACAATGATTAAAGTAAACTTTCGTATCTCCTTATTCCTCCTATTATTACAGGAGTGTAAGCTCTTGTCCCTTGCAATTTGGGTTTACATTTCTACCAGAGAGACAAATGCAGGAAAAAAAAAAAGTGTTTTTTTCTCTATTTTTCTTTCTAGTGCGCAGTTAAGCAGACACACAGCAGATACACGAGTAGACAGTAAGTTTGCTAGGATTCATGAAAACTCGTAAATAAGCAGGATAGTGTTTCTAAAGGCAGTCTGCAGTGATATTTCTCTTCTTACACTTGAAGTCAACTGGAAGTCAGTGACACATTACAGCTAGAAAATTCTTTCTTTACTGATTTTAAGCCTTCTGCGTATCCACCTAGCTAGCTTAATTATTTCTTTCAAGAAATGGGAATTTAGTACACTCTTCTTAAGCTCTCTGCAGACTGTGCAGAAGCTGCAGTGCCAGATGCAGCTGAAAATTCCATTCAGCAGCAAAAGTTTAACGTGAAGTCCCTGTGTTTTGGGTTGGTTTTTTTTTTTTTAATATAGTCTAATAAAAACATTTCCTAAATCTCTATTTCTTACCCCCCCTCCCCCCAAAAAGGATGGTGAAATTTGGGAGTTCTGTACAAAACTGTGACCAATTTGGTATTTAAAGATACATTTATGTGAAATAAGTCACTTTGCCTTCCTAATTATTGAATACTTCAGGCTCTAGTTTGTTGTACCTTGCATAGAACAGAACAAGTTTAAGTAAGCAAGTTTGAAAACTTAAAAAGTTTGAAACAAGTTTGCTGTCATTAGATATCAATAATAATTAGTTCTGAATTTTTATATGTCTATATATATATACACACACTAGTTAAGAAACAACATTACACAGCCAGTCATTCACAGTCTAGGAGGTTCCTCGAGTGCATTGATGATAATTTCTTAATGCAAATGGTGGACGTACCAACTAGGAGAGCAGCGCTGCTAGATTTAGTACTCGCCAACAAGGAGGGTTTGGTCGAAGTGGTGACGGTCAATGGCAGCCTTGGCTGCAGTGACCATGAGATGGTGGAGTTTAGGATCCTGTGTGGGAGGAATAGAATACCTAGCAAAGCCACAGTTCTGGATTTCCGAAGGGCCAACTTTGGCCTCTTCAGTCAACTGCTAAGGGAAGTCTCATGGGAAAGTGTACTAGGCGGTAAAGGGGCTCAAGATAGTTGGTTAGCATTCAAGGACCGCTTCTTCCAAGCTCAGGATCGGAGCGTCCCAATGAGTAGGAAATCAAGTAAGGGATCTAGGAGACCGGCGTGGTTAAACAAGGAGCTGCTGGGCAAACTCAAGTGGAAAAGGAGAATCTATGGATTATGGAAGGAGGGGCTGGCCGCTTGGGAGGAATATAGGACAGTTGTTAGAGGATGTAGGGAGGCAATTAGGACAGCTAAGGCCTCCTTGGAACTCAATCTTGCTAGTCGGGTTAAAGACAATAGAAAGGGCTTCTTCAAATACATAGCAAATAAAACTAACACAAGAGGCAATATAGGCCCACTGCTGAACGAAGTGGGTACCCTGGAGACAGAGGATATAAAGAAGGCAGAGGTGCTGAATGCCTTCTTTGCCTCTGTCTTTACTCCTGCAGAATCTCCCCGAGAGCCCCGGATTTCTATAGACACAGAAGAAGTCAGGACAAAGGAGGAGTTTGCTTTGGTAGATGAGGATTGGGTTAGGGATCAGCTATGCAATCTGGACATCTGTAAATCGATGGGTCCGGATGGAATGCACCCACGGGTGCTGAGGGAGCTGGCGGAGGTCATTGCTAGGCCACTTTCCATCATCTTTGGTAAGTCGTGGGAAATGGGCGAGGTGCCTGAGGATTGGCGGATGGCAAAGGTCACACCAATCTATAAGAAGGGCAAGAAGGAGGACCCGGGTAATTATAGACCGGTCAGCCTTACCTCCGTCCCTGGAAAGATGATGGAACAACTTATTCTTGACTCCATCACTAGGCATATCAAGGATGAGGGGGTCATTAAGAACAGCCAACATGGTTTTATGAGGGGGAAGTCATGTATGACCAACCTTATAGCCTTCTATGAGGAAGTGACTAGGTGGAGGGATGATGGTAGAGCGGTAGATGTAGTTTTTCTTGATTTCAGTAAGGCATTTGATACTGTCTCCCACAGCATCCTCATAGATAAGCTAAAGAAGTGTGGGCTTGACGATCAAGTAGTGAGGTGGATCGAGAACTGGTTGAAAGGAAGAAGGCAGAGAGTTGTGGTCAATGGCGCAGAATCTAACTGGAGGTCTGTGACTAGTGGAGTTCCTCAGGGGTCGGTGCTGGGACCGGTGCTGTTTAATATTTTCATCAATGACCTGGATGAGGGAACTGAGTGCACCCTCAGCAAGTTTGCTGATGACACAAAACTGGGAGGAGTGGCTGACACACCAGAAGGCTGTGCTGCCATTCAGCGAGACCTGGACAGGCTGGAGAGTTGGGCGGGGAGAAACTTGATGAAATTTAACAAGGGCAAGTGTAGAGTCTTGCATCTGGGGAAGAACAACCCCATGTACCAGTACAGGTTGGGGGTTGACCTGCTGGAAAGTAGCGAAGGGGAAAGGGACCTGGGGGTCCTGGTGGATAGGAGGATGACCATGAGCCAGCAATGTGCTCTTGTGGCCAAGAAGGCAAATGGCATCTTAGGGTGCATTAGAAAGGGAGTGGTTAGTAGGTCAAGAGAGGTTCTCCTCCCCCTCTACTCAGCCTTGGTGAGGCCGCATCTGGAATATTGCGTCCAGTTCTGGGCCCCTCTGTTCAAGAAGGACAGGGAATTGCTTGAAGGAGTCCAGCGCAGAGCCACAAAGATGATTAAGGGAGTGGAACATCTCCCTTATGAGGAGAGGCTGAGGGAGCTGGGTCTCTTTAGCTTGGAGAAGAGGAGACTGAGGGGTGACCTCATCAATGTTTACAAATATGTGAAGGGTAGGTGTCAGGATGATGGAGCTAGGCTTTTTTCAGTGATATCCAGTGATAGGACAAGGGGCAATGGGTGTAAACTGGAGCATAGGAAGTTCCACGTTAACATCAGGAAGAACTTCTTTACTGTAAGAGTGACAGAGCACTGGAACAGGTTGCCCAGGGGGGTTGTGGAGTCTCCTACACTGGAGATATTCAAGGCCCGCCTGGACAAGTTCCTGTGTGATGTACTGTAGGTTACCCTGCTCTTGCAGGGGGGTTGGACTAGATGATCTTTTGAGGTCCCTTCCAACCCTTGGGATTCTGTGATTCTGTGATTACTAAAGGTGACACTTTAAACAGCAGAGAAACACCAAGGTTTTGTCATTGATACAGGAAGAAAGGTAAGATATGCTTTCTTGGACCAGCCTTAAAACATGGTTCAGTAATGTGATATTCCCTAGACCTTTCATTTTCCCTTAAATTTCTTCCACACAGTTCTTATAATTACTTAGCTTTGAAAGTACACTTTTCAGATTTGGGCTTATCCCTACTGTGCTCTTTTGTGTGAAAAGCTCAGTTATTGAAAGTCCAGATTTAAATTTTTAAATTATTCAGAAGCACTTTAATTTGCAGTTTGCACATAAAAGGTGTGTGTTGCCTAATTAGTGGCCTGGTGTTCTATTCTAACTATATGTGCTGTCTGGACCTAACATTATTTATGTTAGGCTGATTTAAATAAACAACTTGAGTTTTCAAATTTAAAAATCTGTGTTATAAAGAAGTTATCCAACCTTTTTAATTTTACAGCTTCACATATGTTCTGGCTTAAAAAAAAAACACTTTTTTTTTTTTTTAATATATACATATGCATGTATTCCACAAACAAAAATAACACGAAATCACAGAACTGCTAATTTCACTGTTGTGTGCTAACTTACATCCAAGGCTCCTGTTTAGCTTGTTTCACCTGAGGAGACTCCAATGTAAGTCATAGTAATGCTGAAAGTGTATTTGCAGTGACTGTATTTTTCATTATCAACAATGTGAATGATTGGCCACCAGTCATACAAAGGCATGGAGATGCAGAAGAGTAATGTTGTTCATAATTAAATTCACATGACCACTAGACAACAACAGCTTGCATTTCATTAGAGAAACTTAATAGGATGCATTGAGAGACAAAAAGTAATACATGGCAGCAAATATCATTAGGATTCACACACAGTGCTGAGTGGAAACTAAAGCTGATTTCCAAACATGCAATTAAGAGACAGGATTTACTGTGGATGACTTTGTGCATTGGGCTGCAGTTTCCAAGCAACTCACTGTCTTTACATTTTTTTACACTATCCCTCACTGTGAAAAAAAGAGTACAAAAATCTGACTTTAAAAGCCTTCTTCCTAATTCTAAGATCTCTTGTAACTTCACCATAATGTTTTAATTCTACCTGCTAGCTACAAACAGACAAAACAAAAAGAGCCCAGACAACCTTCTTCTGTGATGTGGTGTGGCTAAAAAGTATTTGCTTCCACTGATACCTTTTCCACACTAATGATCACACAATCAGTGAGATATGTTATTTTTGTGACATGGATAAATACTGTTCTATCTTTACTGCTATTACTCAACATAAAAAAAGCCTATTTCAGCCTGAATGAGAAAGATGTTTTACACTAAATGTGTGTTCTAGAGCAGAATGGTTATTTTAATTGCATGCTTTTGTTTTGCAAGGCTCTTTCTCACCTGCTGCCTCCTGAAAAATGGGATTCATCTTCTGTTTTAACTAGCTCTATCTAATGGCAGGATATTTTGCAAAAATAATGTCATTCGTTTAAATGTCTCATAAGATATGAACTGCATCTTGGGGATTTGTCTGAGGGGTTTTTGTTGTGTTTGGTTTTATTTTTTAATCAGCCCATGTCATTTCATCATTTTGTTTGGATTGTGAAAGGAAAGATAAATTGGGTGATAAATCCACAAACTCTCAGGTAGTATGCTATGAATTTCGAGCAGCAGAGGACATTTAGAAAGAGTGAGACTCTCATACAGAAAAGTTTCCCATGCAGCGCTATCTGAGAATGACTCTGAAGCATGGGAATTAACTGGGTTAAATACAGTGGTAAATTTTTACATTTTTAAAGCTGAAAGTGATTTTAAAATATTTTTTTTTTTTAATATGATGCACACACATTTTGAGGACTGAAAAATCCTACATGGATTTATAAAACTAAATACAATAAACTTATGTCTTTGTAACTGTTAGCAAAGTGTGGCATATGGATAAGCAGGAATCAAGTAATTTGTACTGTCCTTACCCTTTACAGTCTTTGGTGAGTGCCCACATATGCTGGTTTTCTCTTTCTTAGCCCAAAGCTTGTTCTTCAGTTAATCAAACTCTTACAAGACAGCATCATGCAGCGCAGAATCTGGTGAAAAAAACATCCTGAAATCTGCTCTATCTTCTTAGGTTTCAAAGTTGCTCTCAACAGCCATATACAACCTGGATTGCTTCCACCTACTAATGAGTAAATAGACTTCTACCTATTCTTGCCTGGTTCTTTCTGTCCTTTTCTAGCACAGCACATGCACAATGTATAAGGGCTGGAGACAGCCATCTGAGAAAACCAGCCATCTATGTAATACCCAGTGTTATTCCTTCCTCACTATGCAAAGTAATCATTAAGCAGTTTTAAAATGCTCAGTTGAACTGATTTAAGGTTTGAAATAAAAGGGACATCCAAAGTCACTTGTATGGATAAAATTTATGCGATTATCTCTTAAACAATTCTTCCTTTAAAAAGTTCTAAAGCTCTAATGCTTAGGGCAGAATCAATTATTCTTCACATGGTGATCTTATAAATCAGATTTATCCGCGGACTGACCTGAACATGATTATTTATACAGAGCTATTTATTGAACTTGCATTTGAGGTGGGAGTAGAGGGAGTTATATCAAAGCAATCCTTCAACTCTATCAACAATATACCTTTTTCCAAACTTTTAATCAAATTTTGTCTGTCATTATGGTTGAGTACTGATATATTGGCTAAAGCAATAATGTGAAATACAATTATCAGAAACAATGTGAGCTTATTTCTATCAAGCACTTCAGGTCCCAGTGTTTTGACATTCAAAACTTCAACCGTAGAGCTGTCAGTTTTGTTCATCATTTTAGAGGTAGTATATGTGCTGCCACATATAGCTTTTAAAATTAATTGCTAATACTCTTTAAAAAGTCTGATACTCATATATTAAAATAGATTACTGATTACTTTGATAGATTCAAAGGCCTATTTGTTTCTACTCCAAGTCCAGAAAAGGCATTTTTAGAACAGGTAACAGAAAGACAACAAAAACCAAAACAGCTGAGGTTAGCAGTCACCATCTAACACCTCTGTCTCAGGTATCATGTGTACCAGATAGCATTCTTAATTTTTTATACCCTACTGATCATTTATTTACATCATAAGAGCATTCAAGCACACCTATCTAAGTATAGATGTGCAGGAAGACACAGCGTCTTTCTTCTGTACTTTTAAAAACCAAAATATCCTACACTAGCAACAGCAACAATGACAAGAGTACCAAGAAAGACAGTAAAGATAAAAAGAGAGAAATAAGATCAAGTGTCAGTATGGTTAGCCAGCTTCACTGCACACCTCTATTAATAACCTTAGTCCTCTTCCCATCATTTCTATGCTAAATATGTGTACAATCCATGTTCTTGGCCACGTCTTATATTACCTGATAAATAATCAAAGCCCTAAGATGGTGTTCATCAGCAGATTACTCAAAGTATACATACTAATGATAGACCTTCTGCGTGAACTTCTGAATCAAACTCTCTGTATTTAAGTACCCTTTGCTCTTATCAAGCATTTTTGACAACCTTGTGTAAAGCAACAATACATATATTTGCTAACTGTATACAAAGACAAATACAAATGGTTCTCATCATGCACAGTGTTCCAGTAATATTTTTAATTGCTCTCACTTAATATATTATCAAGAATACTACTAAAGCTCTTGAAATTAATTATCTTAAAAGATAATTAATACTGATTTGGCAGTTTTTCTCAACATCCTTGGTTGAGAAATAGTACTATGTTGTGGGCTCAAAAAACGGAGCAAAGAAAGTATTTTTGTAACAGTGGAAAATAGACCCAGCTTGTTTCTGCTCAGATCTCTTGCAATCTGACATGGGTTTAACAGTAGCAGTCATTTTTTCTCCCTCTTAGTAGCAGGTGCAGCGCTCTGTTTTGACTTTCAGCCTGGGAACAGAGCTGATAACACCTATGTTTAGTCTGGCCAAGGACTTTGTGAGTCTCATGCTCTGCCAGGGAGAAGGGGAGGGCGGGAGGAAGCAGCGACAGGACACCTGACCCAAACTAGCTAAAGAGGTATTCCATACCACAGCACTTCATGCCTGGGACGTAACTGGGAGTTACCTGGAAGGGCACGCGCTCTGCTTGGTCAGGCTCATTTTTGGCAGGTGGTATTGTATTCTCTTCCCTTGTTGTTTCTTTTATCATTATTATCATTGGTGGCAGCAGTAGTGATTTGTGTTAAACATTAGCTACTGGACTGTTCTTATCTCAGCCCCTGGGAGTTATATTCTTTAGATTCTCCTCCCTAACCCTCCGGGAGCTGGGGCAAGTTTGGGGGGGGGGGGGGGCTAGACTGCGTGCCTGACTTGCTGACAGAGTTTAAACCATTTGTTTGCCAGCTGGAAAGACTCCTCTGGCAAAGAACCAAGAGTAAAGAACAGAGTATCAGCTTAATTTATTTCAACAAAGAGCTCCAGATGCAGTTGCTGTATTTCCAATTCACCTAAGTACCAAAAAAATCCAAAGCCAGGCTAACAACAGATGAGGGATGTGTCCTGAGTTTACCAGAAACCGTTTTGCTCCTTCTTAGTAACTGGTGCAAGCTCTGTGTTTTGACTTCCAGCCTGGGCAGAGAGCTGATAACACCGATTGTTTCTAATTGTTGTTAAGTAATGTTTATTCTGGCCAAGGACTTTGTGAGTCTCATGCTCTGCTGGGGACGAGGGGAGGTGGGGAGGAAGCAGAGACAGGACACCTGACCCAAACTAGCCAAAGAGGTATTCCATACCACAGCACGTCATGCCCAGGGAGGTAACTGGGAGTTACCCGGAAGGGCACACTCTCTCTTCGGGAGGGTCGAACTTGTTCGGCGGTGGTATCGTATTCTCTTGTTATTTTCTCTTATCATCATTGGTGGTAGCAGTAGTGATTTGTGTTGTACCTTAGTTACTGGGCTGTTCTTATCTCAATCCGTGGAGTTACATTCTCCTGATTCTCCACCCCATCCCTCCGGGAGTGGGGAGGCTAGGGGTGGGGGGTGAGTGGACGAGCTGTGTGGATCAGTTTAAACCACGACAGGATGCTAAGGTCTCTCAGGCTCACAGGCTTATAATCAATTAACTCCTCCTTTTTCCAAAAAAGTCTTTTCAATTTACATAACTGTCGTGGTTTAAACCCAACCACAAACCTCTTTTGCTCACTCCCTCCCTTCTTGCCCTCCCCCTGCTCCCAAAGGGACGGAGAGGAGAGTCGAAAAGAATGCAACTCCCACGGGTTGAGATAAGAACAGCCCAGTAACTAAGGTATAACACAAATCACTGCTGCTACCACCAATAATAATAGTGCTAAAGGAAATAACAAGAGGAAAGAATACAACGCCTCAACACCAGCCGACCAGTAACTCACCCCACTCCCCCCAGCCAAGCACCGACTGATACCTCCTCCAACCCTGCAGTCCCTCTACCCCTTCCGGGTCACTCCAAGTTACATCCTGGGCATGACGTGCTGTGGTATGGAATACCTCTTTGGCTAGTTTGGGTCCGGTGTCCTGTCTCTGCTTCCTCCCGGCCTCCCCTCCTCCCTGGCAGAGCATGAGGCTCAGAAAGTCCTTGGCCAGACCAAACATTCGAGCAGCAACTGAAAACATCGGTGTTATCAGCTCCCTTCCCAGGCCAAAAGATCAAAACACAGCACTGTACTAGCTCCTAAGAAGGAGAAAAATGACTGCTGCTGCTCAACCCAGGACAATAACTATCACTTTATAAAAGAAGTGAGGCTAATCACTTTATAGCAGTTTAAGACGTGATAATGTATCTAAATAATGAAAAAAACAGGTATTCATTTACTTTTCTTCTCCTAGCTGTCATTTAATTGTTTTTTTCTTCTACTCCTCATAGCTTCTTTTGTACATACACTATAAAAAACCACTCTCCTATACGCAATGACAGGCCAAAATTAATATTAAAGAAATAAAAACTAATAATCACACCGAGACAAAACTAGCTTAGAATAGAGTTCTCAGGAATTTTCTGTACCCTTACAGTACCTGTAAACTATTGAAAACCAACAATTTTTCTCTGGTTTGCTCATTAACTTTCTCAGCAAATCATGGTTTTGGTCTATTAGCGCCCCAGGAAAGCTGAGACCTTTGTGCCCGACCAGTCTTTCAGTGGTCTGTTATAGAGATCCTTCCCTGAACAGCCCCGCTGGATCGGAGGGCAGACAGGATTTACCTTTAGTGAAGCCATACTGGCTGTCACCAACTGCCTTGTTTTTCATGTGCCTTATCATGCCTTCCAGGAGAATGTGCTCCAAGATTTTTCCAGGCACAGAAGTGAGACTGACAGGTCTGTAATTCCCTGGGTCATCCATTTTCCCCTTCTTGAAATTGGGGGTTATATTTCCCTTTTTCCAGTTGGGAATTTTACCTGACTGCCATGATTTTTCAGATAGGATGGACAGTGGCTTAGCAACTTCATCTGCCAGCTCCTTTGGGACCCGTGGATGGATTGGATGTTATCAAGTCCCATGGACTTGTGTATGTTCAGGTTCTTAAGATGGTTTCGAACCAGATCCTCTCCTACAGTGGGCCTAGGGTCTTCATTCTCACAGTCCCTGCGTCTGCCTCCCAAGCCTCGAGCAGTGTGGTCAGAGCATTTGCTGGTGAAGACTGAGGCAAAGAAGTCACTGAGAACCTAAAAATTTACATTTTTTTAACAAATACAAATGAAAACGCCGGGCCTGGACAGACCACATCCCTCTCCACCCTTACCCCCTGAACCTCGCAACCGACGGCTCCCCCCGAAACGAAAGGGCTGGGAGATATGATCCACCCCTGGGGCACCGTGGGCCGCCAGTGCCGGCGGGCTTCGGAAGTGGGGGCGAGGCAATCCCTGGGAACAGCCCAGCTCTTGTCCAGCGTGGCTTCGCACCCTACCCCGGCTGACGGAGCTGTTAGAGCTAATCCTTGTCCTTTCATTTTTTTTCAGAGGACTTCTGGGAGGTGTCAGGACGATTTAAAGCACTCTTCATTCTTTATAAAGAATTCCGCAGAGCCTGTAGTGATTTCTAGGAGATGGGAGGGCATACTCCGATTCTGTTATTATCGAAACCTTGTAATAGAAAGTAGTTCATTTTTTTGTAACGACATGTACATACTCAGTTGTGGAGCTTCCATTAAAACTAGTAAAAATCAACTGAATAAATAGTAACTTGTCAGGCAGTTGAATCCATGTTTTATTTATAGAAAATATTCATCAGTTAATAATACTAGATGATTAATAGAAAAAACAAACTAAAAGCCTTGCTGGCATATTAAATATTTTCTCAAATTCTTGTGATATTATTGTGATATTATGCTTTAACTGCATCATGATCTACAAGAAACTGGTAGACAGCAATGCAAACAGGCAGTGCAACTCAGCGAGCCGCTTCTAGCTTTCAAGGTGATCAGTTTGACCCTGAAGGAGGACTTTTGAGTCAATGGTCTAGAGAGTTAACAATAATAAACAAGCTTTCACAAACACCTTTAAAAAGTTAAAATTCTGTATCCTGGACAGACATGAAGAGTATAAGCCTAATTCTGATTTTCCATGAGTATGGAATCAGCTTGAATCAAACATTTGTGTTATGGACATAATAATATGGATATGGATAAAAACAAGAAGAGGAAAACAAAATTTTAAAACAAGCTCTGAAGTCCAAGCATCTGGTGCTTGCTAGGTATATAGAAGATTCAGGGGAGGTAAGTACTGCTTATGCTGAATAGAAAATAATCAGAGATTAGGTTTAGTCTTCCATTTCAGATGCTGTTCGAAATTATTCATTCTTTTACGGATGTTGGCCCGTACACAGTAAAAATACTTAATCGTGTTCAGTCCAATGGAAGCTAAGTAGGCTTGTTCTTTCCACCCACTGTCCACCTTCATTAGTACAGCATCAGATTATGTTACTTTTAAATTAGTTTGCATCCTGAGCTACAGTACCATGGGATAGTGCTGAGTCAGTAGGTTTCAAAAATTCTCTAGCTGCCTCTGGAGGAAGTTTTGTGACTCAAATGAATCTCGTCTATCTTTGACTTGCAAAATACTTACTTGTAATGTCAAATACCACTATCATCAAAAAAACAAATCCACCTAGGTCAGTGATACAACAAAAGAGATACTATTTCTTCCTACAAAACACATCCTCCCAAAACCAGGTATTTATCAAAATAGCATGACAAGAAAAGTAGAGAACAAGAACTGCTCAAAACTTCTGTATCATTTGGAATGTTCAGTGGTATGTGGTTAGCTGTATTTCAGTATAATGAATTTTTGTATATTGAATTGCTTCTGGCTTTAAATTTTGGTAGTGTATGTGTGTGATTCCTGCTACCATCTCTGCTGTCATTAGCTGATGTGAAGGCTAAGAATTACCCCAAATCACTGAGATTTTGCTTAAGACCACATCTACTTAAAATCAATTATAAACAAATCTTGCTGAGAGTATTTGGGACAGAGTTATAGTTAATTTTTGTTATGTTTTGTGTTGCTGTCTTTCACTGAAGCTCTACAAGAATTGCCAAGACTGTGAAATAAGATGTATTTAATTATTAAAAGCACTTGTGTGAACAGCGCATTAATGAATTTTAAGATTCATTTATACAGTATTATGGATGCAGAAACTAACAAAATAGCTAATTTGGCACCTTTTAACAGTAAGAAATTATTAAGTATTCTTTACCGTTTTGCCAAGTAGCTATTGCTGATGATTAAGCATATAATAATTACTAAAGCTGTAATGTTCTTTCCAAGTGTCTTAAGTTGTGTGTCAGTGTAATTGTTGCTGGGGTTTCTATTTATTTCACATTTGCCATGCTTTATAATGGTGAACTTTACACTTGAAACTTCTGGTTTACCATTTGCCCTGTTTTACTGTTTAGCACAGCTAAATTCTGTCATTACACCCAAAAGCTATTTCCAGTTATACAGTCAGTGCCTTGCTGGCAAAGAAATCACTGTCTGTCACAACTGCAAAATGGTTAGTTGTTGTGAAATATTACAGTGATTGCTTCAGGTTCTGCACATGTACTTCAAAGTCTGTCAAGCCTGCCTTGCTCAGGGAAAGAAACCTTTTATCTGTACATAAATATACAGTTCTCCTGAAATAAGTGGTTGATGTGCTTATTTGAAGAAGTTTTTCAAGTTCTGAGAAGTTTGTATTCATGTAACCTGAAATATTAACTAAGCATTTAATTATAACACTAAAACCCTAAGAACCTCAACAGAAGTCTGTTAATTAGCATATGCATTTAAAAATTGTATTTATAAAATACAACATGTATCTGCTCACTGAAATCTGTAAAACGGGTCTCTGTTTATTTTGCAAATTAAAGTATTCTAGAGTTTTCTTCTAGTATTTCAAACAAGACTTGTATTCATTAAGATGGATTTTATATATAGGATGAGCTTACCAGGATAAGACAGAAGATAAGAAGATAAGACTTCAGAAGTGCTACTGCATTACAGGAATTTGAGCGTATCTGATTCACATGGGCACGAACACAGAATCACAGAATGGAGGAGGTTGGCAAGGACCTCTTGTGTTCATCTAGTCCAGCTCCCTTGCCCAGGCAGGGTCAGTTAGGTTTGTGAGACAGACAAGACATATGGTGAGACAGAACTAAGATTATGTTTTATATTGTAATTATACCTGAAATAACAGCTTCCAAAATATACTGTGAGACTTGCAGTATTTGTCTGAATTCAGATTCTACTACACTGAGAATAATTTCTTTGGAAGACTGGGAATCTTGTATAAGAAATCTAAGCATAGCTGCAGGACCATCTAAATATGGATTCAACCCTACTCTGGACTTAGCTGCTATCTGATACACAGAATGTAAAATTAGCCAACCTCCAAGATCTCACTGAGACCTAAATTTCAAAGTGTCTCAGTTAGCATTTATGCAACCAGGCAATGGCACAGTGGCTGACATGAACATTATGCCCTCAGCTCAGTTTTAACTGCATCATGAACTACAAGAAACTAGTAGATATCAATGCAAACAGGCAGTGCACAGATAACAGTACTCAGGGAGCTGCTTCTGGCTTTCAAGGTGATAAATTCAATCCCGAAGGGGGACCTTTGAGTCCGGTAAATACAATCTAATTTTTCTATATATACTAGCTAATACTAGAAAGAAAGCCCTAATGGAAGATATGATCTCCAGATACAGTCCTTGCTATGCTTATATGCTCGTGACTACCTCCACAATAAAACATCTGACACAGAGTATTAGACAGGTTTATTGTTTTCCCATTGCTTTCTTCTCTACAGCTCCTAGAACTTAATTGCATTTTAACCTTATTTTTCTTTTCAATCAATATTTCCCTCTTAATCTTTACTTCCATTCCTGCCCTAGGTATGCTAAACTGTAGAATTGCAGTTTCCAGATCCTGAATTGAGACGCTATTGAATTGTTCCATTCTCTTGACCTAGTCTGCTTTATTATCTCACGAGAAGGAACTATTGCATCCAGGTTGTTGATAAAATTTTCTAGTTCTACCTGTTTCAAACAACGTTTGTAGATGTCTGCCTATGATGTCCAATACATACAGAATTGCCAAGGGAGCATTTTCTAAAGAAGTTTCTAGCCATAAACCGAAGTTAAAAGATGAATTCCAAAGGAAGATACTCTTTCCTTTGGATACTAAGGTCACATTCTAGTTGCATTGTTACTTGTAGTACCTGTTATGCAGCTCCGTTAGGCTACTATTTGGATATGCACTTCATAATTATTTGTTCTGACCCAAGATAACCACTGTATGTTAATTTCATGTTAATTTCTTTCCTTTGTATTGTTGTTTAACCCCAGCTGGCAATTAAATACTATGCAGTCACTCACTTCTCACCTACCCAGCACTGCGCTGGGGACAAGAATTGGGAAAAGGTAAAATTCGTTGGTTGAGATAAGGACAGTTTAACAATTGAAATGTGATTAATAACAACAGCAACAACAACAATAACTGGGAAAGAAAGAGGAATACAAAATAAGCAAACATACAAAATACACGTAGAATAAAATGGTGATGAATGATGCAGTTGCTCACCACCTGTTGACCGATACCCAGCCCAACCAGAGCAGCAGTCAGCCCCTTCTGGGTAACTCGCCCCAGTTTATATACTGAGCATGGTACGTGCTATGTTATGGAACACTACTTTGGCTAGTTTGGGTTAGGTGTCCTGTCTCTACTCCCTCATGACTTCCTATGCCCCTCCCCATGGTAGAGTACAAGACTGAAAAGTCCATGATCGGAGTAAGTGCAACTGAGCAACAACTGAAACAAAGGTGTGTTATCAGCGTTCTCAGACTGAAGCCAAAACAAAGCACTGCACCAGCTATTTGGAAAAAGAATTATCCCAGCTGAAATCACGACACTTCTGATAACCTCTGTAGACCATGTCCTCTCACCCTTTATGCCATGGACAATTAGGCTTATTGATCCTTACAGACAGTTGGCTTACATGACTGTTCTAAAAGAATACTGCTGAATACATTGTAAACACATTTGCAGACACCAAGCGTATCTGCAATGTATTCTGCAGTCTGTTCACTTATTTGAGCCATGTGGGCTTTTAAGTACTGCAGAACACTAAATCTAGAGTCTATATATTATACAGGAATCCAGACTCGATTGTTACCTCACTAGGCACAAGGTATTCCCTGGAATGCCATTCTGCATTACCATCTCACAACTCTGCATTTGTGAGAGACTGATCTGAAATCAGACTCTACTGTCCATTGTCTCAGAGATTGGTAAGAGAAGCTGAGATGGGACTCCACAATCCACTGCCTGAGGGATGAATGGGAAAGAGCTAAGACTCTTCCTTCCATTGCCTCAAGGATTGGTGTGAGGAATTGAAACGGGACTCCACCGACCATTGTCTCAGAGATGCGTAGGAGGAATTGAGATAAGACTCTTCCATCCATTGCCTGGAAGAAGGGAGTAAGGAGCTGAATTGGGACTCCACCATCCATTGCCTGAGGGGTGAATGAGAAAGAGCTGATAAGACTCTTTGGCTCATTACCTTGAGGATTGGTGTGAGGAATTGCTATCCATTATCCAGAGAATTGCTGCAGACACTTGTGTGCAGTTGGCTGCAAGACCAGAAAAACTGGTCCAGGAGGAACAGGAATATAAAAGGGGGAGTAAAATATCACCAGGGGCCATTGCCAAGAGGATGACTCCAGAAGGACGCCTCGGTGGGGACACTCTCCACTGATGACTGGAATGGATCCTGAGGGACACACTCCATGAGGGCAGCTCTGCAAGACACACTCCAGGGGGTACCTTCAAGGGGTCTCCAGAAGGATGCCTCCACGAGGACACCCACAGCTGACAGATTCTGGGACACTCTGCTCCGATACTACGAGACTACAAAACCTGAAGAACTCCAACAACCAACGACAATGTATCCCTGGGACACTGCTGGATGGTGGTGACTCTCTGCACCCCAAATTCTTGCTTCATTTCTGACCTTTTATCCGATCTATCCTATTGCTATCCCCTTTATTACAATAATTTCCCTTTTTTACAATAACTGTCTCTTTGTAATTCGTAATAAACAAAATGTCTGATTACAGTACTTGACCTCATTTGTGTCTTAATTTCACTATTGGGATCACGAACTGAAACAGGGTGCAGCACTAGGGTTTTTCTCCAATCGAACCTTGACAACATTACATCTGCGCTCCAGAAGATGAGTTCTAAAATAAAATACTTTGTTCAACATCATTATGTTTAGTGGACTTAGTCTTTTAATGGGTTAATTCCTTGCCTAAAATTTGCCAATATGATGAATATTCAGAGTCCTTAGGTCCTATTTTAGGATACTAGAGATGATTTAGGTGATAGCTTAACTTACACTGCATATTAAACTTGCAAAAGAAATGTAAAGGTTTCATTTTATGCTGTAGTGAATGTGCATACGAAATGTGTCCTTCCAATTTATTTCTGAACTGTAATAATCTCTATTAGACATTAGTGAAAAGAGTATTTGAAAGGAAATGGAATGTATTTAAACAGTAATTATATTTATAAATACAGAAAAATTATTTCTGCTATTCTGCAAGTGGTGATTTAATATATATGGCCTCTTTATTAAAGGCCAGATTGTGACCTGTGCTAGTCTTCAATACAGAATAGTGAGACAAGGAGGCACAAAAGCACAAAATGTAATCAGTTCTAAGTAATGTTAAGTTTGATGGCTTTGTAATGGAAAATAACTGTGGTACTTGAAGGTAGTTGACATAGTTTCAGATCCTCAGGACCTTAGTACAAAAGGTGTAAGAAAAGCAGAATAGAAAAACAGGGGGATGTGGAGTATCTGGGACTAGCAGATGTCCAGGATTGGCACAGTTAAACTAACTGATAAGTAGAAGGACAGGATGATTGCTATGTTTGTGGTGTTAATAAACTCATTAAGCTGGTGCAAACATCTACTGGGGAGTATCCCGGACTAGCTGATGTCCAGGATGGGAGCAGTTAAACTAACTGATAAGTAGAAGATTGCTATGTCTGTAATGTTAATTAAGCTGTTTATGAAGATTGTTGGAAAAAGTAAACGACCCTCAAAGACCACCATCACATTTTTGTATGCATGCAGGAAACTTTCTGGAAAATGATGCAGTATGCCCAGTGACCATATGAGGATGGCCTGTATAGCAATACGGGGACACATGTTAGAAGGAGCTATCCGCTGTGTCTCCTAGCACCACAATAAAGAATACTTGCTTGTCAATTGAAACTTTGTTGGCAAGTTTGTCGCTGGAGTTTTCTCCAAATCAGTAGTAAAAGGTATTTCTACTACTAGTATGATAAAGTTCAAAAGGGAATGAAATTACTGATCCTTTAAAAAGGGGATGAAATTACTGATCCTTTCAAAAGGGGATGAAATTACTGATTCTTCCATCTACTCAAGAGAAGACCCAGTACAAGTAACACAGGATTGAATGTGACGCTGGCAAGAGAAGACCTGGTAAGTCGTGGGAAACGGGCGAGGTGCCTGAGGATTGGCGGATGGCAAAGGTCACACCAATCTATAAGAAGGGCAAGAAAGAGGACCCGGGTAATTACAGACCGGTCAGCCTTACCTCCATCCCTGGAAAGGTGATGGAACAACTTATTCTTGACTCCATCACTAGGCATATCAAGGATGAGGGGGTCATTAAGAACAGCCAACATGGTTTTATGAGGGGGAAGTCATGTATGACCAACCTTATAGCTTTCTATGAGGAAGTGACTAGGTGGAGGGATGATGGTAGAGCGGTAGATGTAGTTTTTCTTGATTTCAGTAAGGCATTTGATACTGTCTCCCACAGCATCCTCATAGATAAGCTAAAGAAGTGTGGGCTTGACGATCAAGTAGTGAGGTGGATCGAGAACTGGTTGAAAGGAAGAAGGCAGAGAGTTGTGGTCAATGGCGCAGAATCTAGCTGGAGGTCTGTGACTAGTGGAGTTCCTCAGGGGTCGGTGCTGGGACCGGTGCTGTTTAATATTTTCATCAATGACCTGGATGAGGGAACTGAGTGCACCATCAGCAAGTTTGCTGATGACACAAAACTGGGAGGAGTGGCTGACACACCAGAAGGCTGTGCTGCCATTCAGCGAGACCTGGACAGGCTGGAGAGTTGGGCGGGGAGAAACTTGATGAAATTTAACAAGGGCAAGTGTAGAGTCTTGCATCTGGGGAAGAACAACCCCATGTACCAGTACAGGTTGGGGGTTGACCTGCTGGAAAGTAGCGAAGGGGAAAGGGACCTGGGAGTCCTGGTGGATAGGAGGATGACCATGAGCCAGCAGTGTGCTCTTGCGGCCAAGAAGGCAAATGGCATCTTGGGGTGCATTAGAAAGGGAGTGGTTAGTAGGTCAAGAGAGGTTCTCCTCCCCCTCTACTCAGCCTTGGTGAGGCCGCATCTGGAATATTGCGTCCAGTTCTGGGCCCCTCTGTTCAAGAAGGACAGGGAATTGCTTGAAGGAGTCCAGCGCAGAGCCACAAAGATGATTAGGGGAGTGGAATATCTCCCTTATGAGGAGAGGCTGAGGGAGCTGGGTCTCTTTAGCTTGGAGAAGAGGAGACTGAGGGGTGACCTCATCAATGTTTACAAATATGTAAAGGGTAGGTGTCAGGATGATGGAGCTAGGCTTTTTTCAGTGATATCCAGTGATAGGACAAGGGGCAATGGGTGTAAACTGGAGCATAGGAAGTTCCACGTTAACATCAGGAAGAACTTCTTTACTGTAAGAGTGACAAAGCACTGGAACAGGTTGCCCAGGGGGGTTGTGGAGTCTCCTACACTGGAGATATTCAAGGCCCGCCTGGACAAGTTCCTGTGTGACGTACTGTAGGTTACCCTGCTCTTGCAGGGGGGTTGGACTAGATGATCTTTTGAGGTCCCTTCCAACCCTTGGGATTCTGTGATTCTGTGATGCTATTTATTCCTCTACCAAGAGTAAGAGGAAAATAGTGGGTAAGTTATCTGGCTTAGAATTTAATAATGAATCAGTGGTAGGATAAAATTCAGTTGTCAAGAGATCTAGTTTACAGCAAAAACATGATAGCTTATCCCTCAAATAATTTTTTTTTCTCATGTTTTTATTATAAACAAGCATCCAAAAGACAGCTAAGGCCAGGTTTTTGAGGCAAGATAGTCTGCTGGGTAGGAGAAAGTTGTAGCAAGAGAAGGGCATTTGCACCATTACCAAGTTGTCTTTAAATAGTATGTGTCTGCTTTTCACCTCTGCATTTTAGGGCTAGCAGAGGCTTTACATCCAAGTGCATTTAGTTGTGAGCCACATTTCCATCTACATTTGTGTCCTGGGTTCAGCAGCAGCAGTCATTTTTCTCCTTCTTAGGAGCTACTACAGTGCTGTGTTTTGATCTTTTGGCCTGGGAACAGAGCTGATAACGCCAATGTTTTCAGTTGCTGCTCAAATGTTTGGTCTGGCCAAGGACTTTCTGAGCATCATGCTCTGCCAGGGAGGAGGGGAGGCCAGGAGGAAGCAGAGGCAGGACACCTGACCCAAGGTTGCCAAAGGGGTATTCCATACCACAGCACATCATGCCCAGGATGTAACTTGGAGTGACCCGGAAGGGCTGGGGGACTGCAGGGTTGGAGGAGGTATCGGTCAGTGCTTGGCTGGGGGGAGTGGGGCGAGTTATCGGTCGGCTGGTGTTGAGGTGTTGTATTCTTTCCTCTTGTTATTTCCTTTATCATTATTATCATTGGTGGTAGCAGTAGTGATTTGTGTGATACCTTAGTTACTAAACTGTTCTTATCTCAACCCGTGGGAGTTGCATTCTTTTCGATTCTCCTCTCCGTTCCTCCAGAAGCAGGGGGAGGGCAAGAAGGGGGGGAAGTGAGTGGACGAGATTTGTGGTTGGGTTTAAACTATGACAGTTCTTTTTTGGCGCCCAACGTGGGGCACGAAGGGTTGAGATAACAACAGAGATGATCAGATTAATAGTCGTCACAATGCTGATTTATTGGCTCTCAAAGTTGTTTCTCTTGCTCTCAGAGTTTCAAAATGTAGTACATTACTTAGAGCCGGTATTCCCTGTGTTAGTGTTTATCAAGTGTGGGGCCTGGGCTAAGGTTCTTGTTTCACTGTGCTTTATGGCAATGGCTTGTAATACGGGTGGGCTCCAGCAGCAGGGAGAGATGGACGTGGCCGTGGACTTGTACCCGGCCGTCCCGCTGCTCTTCACCGCCCTGGCCCTTGTCCTCGCCTCCGTCTTTGTGAGGCTGCGGGGAGCCGAGGGGGAGCGGCCCCGGGCGCCGGCGGCGGCCGAAGCGGCCCGGGAGAGCGGCCCCGGGGACCAGGCGGCGGCGGGAGCGGGGCCCGAGGCCGGGAGGAAGGCGGCTGCTGAACAGCGGCAGGGGGCGGCGGAGGGGCCGAGCCCCGCGGAGGAGCCGAGCCCCGCGGCAGGGCCGAGCCCCGCGGCAGGGCCCAGCCCCGCGACAGAGCCCAGCCCCGCGACGGCCGAGAGCGTCCCCCGGCAGCCGCCCGCCGAGCCCCAGGAGGATGCAGGAGCCCCGGCAGCATTTCCCAGCAAGGCAGAGGAGGAAGAGCTGCACCCAGGAAGAGAGAAGCTGGTGGTGGGAGAGCCGGCAAGCACAGCAGCTGCACCAGCCCCAGGGACAAGCACAGCAGCATCGTTTGAGAGTTCTGAAGGGTCTGAATGGCCTGTGGGTACCCTTGGGACCTGCCTGCTGATTGTGACGGGGATCAGCATGTTGGCACACACACAGAGTGTGTTCTACCCACGGCCATTTTGTCTGATCTCAAAAGTGAAGCAGAGTCAGGTTTGCTTCTTGTCTGGGGTTAGACCACAGTATGGGAGGAACAAGAGATCTTCCCCAAGGCTGGACAGCCATGAGTGGCAGGGTGTGTGGGACAGTATGAGCGAGTATCTGGTCCACTGGGCCCCTCCAGTGCTTTGGAAGCATTGGAGACGGAAGGCGGCTCTATGGGGTCCCCAGCAACAAGCTGCATGGTTTAATTCTGCAGTCTTTATGAAGAAGGGGTGTTTCTGCAGGTAGCCATGCTTGGCTTTATCAGAAACAAGTAATAAAAGAACTGAGCATCAGCATGAGACTCAATAATAACTTCTTAAGTAGGCAAGCTGGGAGTTAAGTAACACAAGGTGATTATGATTGTCTTGCACCTAGCAGGGAATTTAATCCTAAAATAATGTAAGCTTGTATTCATTTTCATCTGCCCATTATCAGGCACTTCATCAACTCAACTACTGGATGCTGAGATAAGACCAAGTATGCTAAAATATGATTCCCCCAGTCCTTCAGCATGGGACCTGATCAATTATCCAAAGCATATTGATGTTTCCTTCATGCTTTCTTGGTTCTGGGCTTAGCTAACTTCAGCAGTGATATCAGGTCTCCTGACTTGCCCCTGTGTTTCAGCTCTCTGTATCCCACAGCCTGTAGTGAGAAGCTGTCACAACCAAGTACTAACAGAGCCACTCCACCCTCCATGCACCACATTTCTTATATGTTCCAGCCAGTAAGACTGGGTTGAGTCCTCCTCTTTTACTCACTTTTATACAAGTGTCACTGTACAATCTTACTGCTGTAAAATAGACAACCCCAAACTGCATATAATTGTATGTACACTGACAGTTCCTTGTGAAAGGTCTTGCAAATGCTTTCTATAGAGGGATAACTTGGAATGTGAATGAACTATGGAAAACATACATAGTCATCAGTTAGAAAGGATAACTTAAAGGAAAGGGAAGGGACAAGGCACAAACCACAGGCTACTCTTCTCCAAACATTTCTGCTGTGCTTAAATTTGACTTTTTATTAAAAGATAACAAAATGGTAACAAACACTATGCAGAGTTATTACTATTTAATAATTCAGAATTAATTCCGTTTTGTGTTTAATTCCCACAATAACATCTTGTTTACTGGCCAGCTACAAAAACATAACAAGAGGAAAAATAGTAGAATATGCATTTGTCAATATAGATTTGGGGAATTTCAAAGAACTGAGAAACAACGTGCTAGTGAACAATGTTTCTTGTGAATGTTCTTCCTCCCAGGTGGGAGGAAGGTAGTGTTTGTCATACAGTATAGTGGTTACTGAATAAATATTCATTTTTATATTGATAAATCACCATCTGACTTGCATTTTTTCATATAATAATTTCATAATGATAAGGGAAATAACAAGGGAAGAGAATACAACCACTCACCACCCACTGACCGATACCCAGCCCAACCCGAGCAGTGATCAAGCCCTTCTGGGTAGCCGCCCTCAGTTTATATAGTGGGCATGATGTGCAGTGGTATGGAATACCTCTTTGGCTAATCTGGGTCAGGTGTCCTGTTTCTACTCCCTCCGGGCTACCCCTCCTTCCTGGCAGAGCATGAGACTCAGAAAGTCCTTGATCAGAGTAAACATCACTTCGCAACAACTAAAAACATCGGTGTTATCAGCGTTGTTCCCAGGCTGAAAGTCAAAAACGCAGCACTGCACCAGCTACTAAGAAAGAGAAAAATGACTGCTATAGCTGAACCCAGGACAAAAGTATTGTGTGAAAAATTCTGTGTTATTTCTACAAATAAGCAGATTGATAATGAGGCAGCATTTTTCGGAACACCCACTTCACAAAGTTTGGTTTGGAAATGATTTCAGCTTTCAAATTAATATTCTCATTTTATCATGTGATGATGAAACTGAAGCAAAATGTTGCATGTGTTCCTTGTGCTTCATCTGCCAAATGATAAAACCATTCAGAAATATTTGCAAAAATATAGTTGAGTAACTAGAAGGCTGGCCAGTTCTTTGAGGTAATCTTTTTGCCTTACTCATTGAAGATCCAATAATAGGGCATACAGAAAACATTGCTCCAGCAGGCTGTGTCATAGAATCATAGAATAGTTAGGGTTGGAAAGGACCTTAAGATCATCTAGTTCCAACCTCCTTGCCATCGATAGGAACACCTCACACTAAACCATCTCACCCAAGGCTTCGTCCAACCTGGCCTTGAACACCGCCCGGGATGGAGCATTCACACCTTCCTTGGGCAACCCATTCTAGTGCCTCACCACCCCAACAGGAAAGAATTTCTTCCTTATATCCAATCTAAACTTCCTTTGTTTAAGTTTTAACCCATTGCCCCTTGTCCTGTCACTACAGTTGCTAATGAAGAGTCCCTCCCCAGCATCCCTATAGGCCCCCTTCAGATACTGGAAGGCTGCTATGAGGTCTCCACACAGCCTTCTCTTCTCCAGGCTGAACAGCCCCAACTTTCTCAGCCTGTCTTCCTATGGGAGGTGCTCCAGTCCCCTGGTCATCCTCATGACCCTCCTCTGGTCTTGCTCCAACAGTTCCGTGTCCTTTTTATGTTGAGGACACCAGAACTGCACACAATACTCCAAGTGGGGTCTCACGAGAGCAGAGTAGAGGGGCAGGATCACCTCCTTTGACCTGCTGGTCACGCTGCTTTTGAGGCAGCCCAGGATACGGTTGGCTTTCCAGGCTGCAAGCGCACACTGCTGGCTCATGTTCATTTTCTCATCAATCAGCACCCCCAAGTCCTTCTCCACAGGGCTACTCTGAATCTTTTCTCTGCCCAGGTCCCTCTGGATGGCATTCCATCCCTCCAGAGTATCAACCAAAACACACAGCTTGCTGTCATCGGGAAACTTGCTGAGGGCGCACTCAATCCCACTGTCCATGTCACCGACAAAGGTGTTGAACAAGACCGGTTCAAACACCAGTCCCTGAGGGACACCATTCCTTACTGGTCTCCAGCTGGACATAGAGCCATTGACCACAACTCTTTGCATGTGGCCATCCAGCCAGTTCTTTATCCACCAAGTGTTCCACCTACCCAATTGATGTCTCTCCAATTTAGAGACACAGATGTCGTGTGGGACAGTGTCGAATACTTTCCACAAGTCCAGGTAGATGACATCAGCTGTTCTACCCCGTCCATCAGTTCCATAGCCCCATCATAGAAGGCCACCAAGTTAGAGGCAGGATTTCCCCTTAGTGAAGCCATGCTGGCTGTCACTAAGCACCTTGTTGCTTTTCATGTGCCTTATCATGCCTTCCAGGAGAATCTACTCCAAGATTTTGCCAGGCACAGAGGTGCGACTTACTGGTCTGTAATTCCCCATGTCATCCATTTTCCCCTTCTTGAAAATGAGGGGGTATATTTTCCTTTTTCCAGTCATCGGGAATTTCACCTGACTGCCATGATTTTTCAGATACGATGGCCAGTGGCTTAGCAACTTCATTCACCAGCTCCTTCAGGACCTGCCAAAGGATTTCATCAGGTCCCATGGACTTGTGTACGTTCTTAGGTTCTTAAGATGGTTTCAAACCAGATCCTCTCCTACAGTGGGCCCAAGGTCTTCATTCTCACAGTCCCTGAATCTGCCTTCCAAGACTTGGGTGGTGCGGTCAGAGCCTTTGCCAGTGAAGACCGAGGCAAAGAAGTCATTCAGAACCTCAGCCTTCTCCAAATCCTGTGTAGCCAGTTCTCCTGATAGCTTCCGGAGGGGCCCTACTTTGTCCCTAGTCTGTTTTTTATTCGCTATGTACCTATAGAATCCTTTCCTGTTATCCTTAACATCCCTAGCCAAGTTTAATTCTAACTGGGCCTTAGCTCTCCTAACCTGGTCCCTAGCTTCCCGGACAATATCCCTGTATTCTTCTCAGGCTGCCTGTCCTTGCCTCCACCTTTTATAAGCCTCTTTTTTCATTTGAATTTTCCTTAGCAGGTAGCTCCTTATCCATCCAGGGGGGTCTCCTGGCCCTCCTGCTGCATTTCCTTCTAGTTGGTTACTGTAAACAGTAATTTGATAAATAAATAGCAGGAATTACCTAAATAAATTTCATTCTACCTTGGTCTGGTTCTAAAAGACCATTTCAGCTCTATGTTTTATATAAAATTGTAGTGGTCACAAGGTACTGTTGTTTTTACTGACTATATATTTACATGTGTTCCTTCTTACTTCTGCCCAAAGTAGATTTCAAATACATGATAGGTTTTAGTTCTTTCAATACAGAAAGAGGAATCCTAAAGTTTAATGAGATTGGATGTCATCAGAGAAAAAGGAAAAGGCTCATAGAAGAACATAAAACAGTCTAAGCTCTTAAGCAGCAGGAGAGAGAGGCAGCAAGAGTTATATTCTGAGGGTACCATAACAAGTGGTGATACCAACAACAAAAAGTCTACTAAAATAGGGAGTGACCCCATGGCTTTTACTGAAGCACTGTAGGAAGAGATTTTAGGGTGGCAATTTGAAAGTATCATGTCCTGAATTACATGGATCTTCAGAGCTAGATCCTAATTTCAAAACCAACAGGAACTACGTCCTTCAGAAGGCATTTGCTACTTTATCAAAAATAGTAATGGAGAAAATTGTGAATATTGGAAAAGCATTTGCTTTTTATCTCCCTATTTCTACCTTCATGGGGAACTTTGTATTAGAACAGTTACCTATGTGGGCAGAAGTGATACTATAATAGAGAGGAGACATACGAAGAATCTTAGAAGTGACACATTGAGTCATTGAGCAGAAGTTACTCAGAGAGGCAATTAAACTGCAACCCTCTAAAAGAAGAAAAGGTAAACCAGTGTTACATTTGAGACAAAAAAACAATCAGAGTTCAATTTAAGATAAACTGTGATTCCTTTTGGATCTGTCTTAAGCAAACAATTGTTTTTTGGTTTGTTTTTTTTTTTTTTTTTCCCCTCTCCAGGGTGTGGCATTACTCTGCTTTGGAGAAAAGGAAGTGAAAGAGCAGAAGCTCATATTGAAGTTCTAGCATGTTCAGTATGGCAGCAGTCAATGATGGTGTAACTTGGATCTCCAGTAGACGAATCATCTCATGGATGGGAGTCAGGGAGCCCGCGACTGGTGCGATACTGTCGCCAGTGCACTGTTGTGGCGCTTGTTCGACCTTCAGCAGCCCAACAGAGAGACCAGGCAAGGTAGGCACCTGCTTCATTTCCTCCATCTCCAAAGCAGCTATTCCAAAACCCCATCAGTACCTTTTTTGGTCCTTGAAATACCTTTTCCTGAGATAGTCTGTGCTAAGGATGCATGGAGCCTCTGGACCAATCACAGTGGGGTGCTTTTGCCCTCCTTCCCAGTCAGGCTGATTTTAGTTGGGATCCCCCTGTCACTCCTGAAATACAAATGCATTATGACCCTTGGTGGTATTAGGGTACCTGCACTGTGCACCGGTGTCTACTAGGGCCTTATACTTCTGCGGTCTGATGTGCCAGGCCACCTAATCCATGAAGCCCAGTTAACTCGGTTGTCCCTCTCCTCCACCTGGCTGGAGGCAAGTCCTAGGATGCTCCACTCACTTCCTGGAAAAACGGATTAGAATTCATTACTATAGGATGAGGTGTAAGCTCAGCCCTCCCACTCTACCTGGGAAGCTGTCCACCGGAGACTGGAGCAGTGACTGTTCTGGAAGTACCCCCATTTGTGGTTGTTTTTCCTTGCAATTCATGTACCCATACCTCTAGGACTGAGGTAGGTTTTGCATCAAGCTTCCTCTTGTCCTGTCCGTGGTCTCACAGGTGAAACTACGGGGTACCCCGTGGAGTCTGCCTTCTATATCCTCCCTCTTGAAAGGAAGGATGCTTACTGCCAATAGCTGAGATGCTGGGGCCTACGTATGAGGAATATTCTCTCTCCTCCTTTTGGGGCTGGAACATGTGCCAGTGAGTTGATGTGGCATATGATGATGGTGTACTTCATACCAGTTTTTGCCACATGACTCGTGCACTAGATGATATGTCCAGGCTACTACCTTCATTGTACCAGCATCAGAGCAGCCAGGTGATAGCATGCTTGCCTGGATGACGGCTGAAATCTTTTAATCTATCCTGCAGCCCATTGAAGGACAGAGATTGATGTGCACCCAGTGCAACAGCACACCAGGGACTTTGCTGAAGGAGGTGTGCTAACAAGGCTGTTGGGGCCATCACAGAAGGTGTTGTTGCCGTCCTTCATCTCCATACTGAAGCTCTCCTCTCCTCTGCCCTGTACTCCAAGAGTTTGGAGATCTTGTTGAGGGTGCTGGTTAAGATGGGCACTTTGGGGAAATCGGGGACTATGTCCTCACCAGCCTCCAGTCCTACCACCACTGATAGCTCTTTGGGGTAGCCACCCTCTGCCACATACTTGGAGAGTTCTGGAAGCTCTTGGGGAACCTCAGTGGAACAGTTGGGTACATCAGGGGCCACAGTGGTATCCTCAGTGTCTGGTAGCTGCTCCAGCACCGCCTGGTCCAGTGGGGAGTCGCCATTCACCACGTGCTCAAAGAAGCTTAACTTCCAATGAGGAAGTCGGTGATGGTGAGACTGTTGTGGAAATTGAGACATCAGGGAATGTGTCCTCACTGTACCCTAGTCACACCACCACTATGCTGCCCCCTTCTACAACATACTCAGAGAGTTCAGGGAACTCATGGAGGAAGGCAGCCCAGTGGGGAACATGAGGCATGGTGTCACCACTGTCCACGGTGTCAGAACAGGCGAGCCGATGGTTGAAGGCGGTGTCCTCTGCCTGCTAAGGAAAGGCCTCAGCCAAGGCAGCTGGTCCCTGCTTGGGCACCTCCAGGGGCTCCCCCAGGGCTGCTGGGGTGGTCACCAGTGCTGCAAAAGCAAACAGAGCCAAGCCAAGGCCAGGGTGATGCAAGATTTTCTTGGCTTGGCTGCGTGCTCTCAGGCTTCTCAACCCCTCAAGCCTCACCTGTGAGCTTCATGGTGGTTCTGTCAGTCAGCATGGAACGGGCAGGCTGGTGCGGACAGGTGGTGGGGATGCTGTCCTGCATGGTTGCCCAGTCCTTGCTGGAGGCCCCCTGCTGCCCACGGGCACAGGGGGCCTGTGCCATGAATGGCAGCAGCACTGCAGTGAGGAGCTGCAGCAGCTGCCTTGGGGCCCCAAGGGTCCCTGACACCCCCGGCACCAGCTTGTAGGGGACAGGCTGGTCTGGGACACAAGCGTGATGACGGAATGCTGCATGGCGAAAGCAGTGGAGCTCAGACCAGACACTTACAATGCCATCGGCAGCTGGAGGGGAAACCTCTCTGTTGGGAGAAGCAGAGAGAGGTGATGGGGTGAGAAACTGGCAGGCAGAGCTGGCTGGGGGGTTACTTGGAGGACAGGGGCATTAGGAGAAGCGGGAGCTGCTGCTGTACCTGCCATGACCATTGGTCAGCGTCAATTGGGCTTGGGCCAGCTGCCTCTCTGCAACAGGCTCCACCCCAGCGTTCCAGCGGTCCTGGCTGCTTCAGCAGCCTCATGGCCAATGGACCCCAACAGCTTCCCCTCGCAATGATTTCCTCCCCTGCTGAAGATGCCCTATCCTGAATCATGGTTTCCCTTCCCATGATGGTTTCCCATTCCAGTGATGTGTCCTGGGGAGGTGAATTTTGTGTCCAAGGGGAAGGGATGAGGCTGGCACCACTGTCCCTGCAATGCTGACGTGTGTGCTTCCCAATCTTTTCCAATGGTGGCAGTGGGAGGGGGGCTTGTGGCACTTCTGGGTTATTTTTGTCCTCACCCCTCTCTGGTCTGGGCCAGAGCTCAGTCTCCGTCTCACTGTCAGGGATGCGAAGTTGTGATGTTTGTGTGCTTGCAGGGATCAGGGACATGAAACACTGTGGGACAGCTCTGCCAGGGATGCTGCAATGCCCTGAGTGCTGCGGGAGGATTTCTGACTTGCAGCAGAAAATCTCATCCCTAGAGGAGACTGACCCTCACCAGATGCCATCTCTGCTGGCTCTTGTCACATTATCAGTGGTGTTTAGGACCCGTAGGGCATGTTATGAAGCTTCCCTGCCCCCTAACCATCAGGCCAACCAGTCTTTAAAGTATTAACATATAGATATATGTATATATGTATGTATATATATCTACACACATATATGTATGCACATACACATATATCTACACATAAATCTATATTTGTATATCTACACAGATACATCTACATGTGTGTGTACTTATATATTTATATATATATACACACTGTTATGTGATATCATAGTGGATTTTTACTGGAAGCTTCAGCCCGGCCCTTGAAATTAGGACTTTTCTTCGTGGGATGCTATGCTATACAATGTTATGCTGTACTGTGCCATTCCCTGCCCTGGCCATGAATCGAATTACGAGACTGTTGCTTGCCTGAAATGTCAGGTGTTTTATCAGCTCCAGAAATATTTTCAAGACACACAAAGGTAACAAGTGAAAACAGGATTTAATCTCATTTCACATTAGAAAAAAAATTATTCCCCGTGAGGGTGGTGAGGCACTGGCACAGGCTGCCCAGACAAGCTGTGGCTGCCCCACCCCTGCCAGCATTCAAGGCCAGATTGGATGGGGCTTGGAGCAAGCTGGTTTAGTGGAAGGTGTCCTGCCCATGGCAGGGGGGTTGGAACTGGATGAGCTTTAATGTCCCTTCCAACCCGAACCATTCTGTGTTTTCTTTTGGATCTGTCTTATGAAAACAATTGTTTTTTGGTTTGGTGTCCCGTCCCCCGTCCCCCCCCTGTCCCCCGTCCCCCCCCCCCCCCCCGTCCCCCGTCCCTTCCCCCCCCCCTCTTGAGGGTGTGGCATGCCTCTGCTTTGGAGGAGAGCAAGTGGAAATGCAGAAGCTGGGACAAGACTGAGAGCTTTGGTAGAATATTATGGGCAAAGGGGGTTTGTATTTTGATCTGCTCAAAAAATTTTGTATCAGTCTTGCAACCTGTTTAGTAACATGAGGATGACAGTGACTGAAGGGAGGAGAGCTGCTCCAGGCAAGGGTGTAGTAGCCCAGTGACTTCACCACCAAGGCTGTTCCTTGATTAGCTTTTTAGTTCAGACTAGCCACTGTGTTTCCTGAAGCTTCAGACCCATCCTCAGTCTGTGTTACCACAGCTATAGTCTGAAGAATAGCAGGTGTTCTTGCAAGTGGTTGCTGCAGTCTTCGGGCGATGTGAAGCTTCCTTGTTCTGGGCCATTCTGGCTGGAGCACAATAGGCAAAATGGTGCTTCCTGTCTTGGAGTTCTGCTGGGGGGAATTTTCAAACCCCTACAGTTTAAGGTTGGAAATTTCCTCAGGGAAATACGTTTGTAAGTAATTCAGTGCTCCTGAAATTAAAGCACTTTGTGTTACTTGCTGCCCTCTCACACTTTCCCCTTCTGACCCCAGGCTGTGCTTTCGTCCCTGTACCACCTGCATGAGGTTCCCTGAGTCATTGTCAGAGGGCAGCTGGGTGGGTTTGTGTGTTACAGCCTTGGGTCAGCCTAGCCTGCGGTGGTAGCTATGAGCCAAAACTCTTAATTTTCATAAGACCATGTAAGAGATGGGAGAAAAGAAAAACCCCACTTTCTCATGTAGAAAATTTCATGTAGAAAATTTCCCAATATTCTTCAGAACAGGAAATTGTCTGAGTTGGAGCTCGTGTGTCAAGTACGTCTTCCTGGTGAAAACATCTTGATTTTGTCTCAAATTTGAAACTTTTCTACCCAGAGCTTAAGCTTTGCAGATGTTGAATCTCTGTCACAAAGATATTACTAGCTGGTAATCTGCTGCTGTGCTGTGCATATACACCCTTGTAGCAAAAAATATTTTATTCTGTCATTGTGCATCTACTCATTGAGCATTATAATCTCCTGTCAAGAGTAACTGAGCATAATGTAATGGAGTGATTGAGACACTGGCACAGGCTGCCCAGAGAAACTGTGGCTGCCATATCCTTGTCAGTGTTCAAGGACAAGTTGGACAGGGCTTTGAACAAGCTGACCTCATGGTTCCATGACATGTTTGTGAGATAAGCGTAGGTGGCAGTATTGGCATAAGTGATAGTATCCCATTTGTGATAGCAAATAACCCTGTGCAGACCCTCCTTGTTGCTTGGGGACGGGCCTATTTGCAGGAAGGTGTGATCTGAAATGGTAGAGAACTTCAGAACAGGAGAGGACACATGGTGCAAATGGTGGCACTCTTTGTTTGCTTCTTCATATGTAAGCCTTGCACTTGAGCTCCTCCTTAGGGATGGCAATTTCAGTCACAGCAATAAGTGAAGAAGGAGGTTCTTGTTCTGGAGGTGCAGTAAAGTCAGTGAGCGACCCCTCTGTGGAGTCTTCAATCTAAAATTATTTTATGTAAGAATTATCAAACTGCATCTCAGCTCTGTACACTGTCTGTCCTACTGTGATGTGTTCCCATTGTTTCAGTTACAGAAAGGAAGTTGCCTTTGCTTCAGAATTGTGAGTAAAGCTGGATAAAACATTTAACATAACTCAGCATTTCAGTTTGAAGTTGAAATCTACTTAGCTTTGAATTAACTGTGGCTTGATTACATTTTGTCTGTTCTTACAAAGCGTAGTCCAAGCAGGTTAAGAAAAAAAAAAAAAACCCACCAACCATACCAAACTTGCTTCATCTCTACCAGCATTTGGAACATTCTGTGCAATTTCTCAACACTTTCCATCCACAGTGTATTTGGTGACATAGACGTGATAGTACAGCTAAAAACCTACTTCTGGTTTTGTAACCCCAATTCTGATTCCAACAAACTCTCAATAAAAATGTGAATCCAGACTTTGCTGTAGGTATGTAAAAGTACAGGCATGTGATAACAAGGTTAACTGAACTTTCCAGCAGTATGTGTTCACAGAAAGCCAACTGTATCTTGGGCTGCATCAAAAGGAGCGTGACCAGCAGGTCGGAGGAGGTGATCCTGCCCCTCTACTCTGCTCTCATGAGACCTCACTTGGAGTATTGTGTGCAGTTCTTGTGTCCTCAACATAAAAAGGACACGGAACTGTTGGAGCAAGACCAGAGGGCCATGAGGATGATCAGGGGACTGGAGCACCTCCCGTATGAAGACAGGCTGAGGAAGTTGGGGCTGTTCAGCCTGGAGAAGAGAAGGCTGCGTGGAGACCTCATAGCAGCCTTCCAGTATCTGAAGGGGGCCTATAGGGATGCTGAGGAGGGACTCTTCGTCAGGGACTGTAGTGACAGGACAAGGGGTAACAGGTTAAAACTTAAACAGAGGAAGTTTAGATTGGATATAAGGAAGAAATTCTTTCCTGTTGGGGTGGTGAGGCACTAGAATGGGTTGCCCAAGGAAGGTGTGAATGCTCCATCCCGGGCGGTGTTCAAGGCCAGGTTGGACGAAGCCTTGGGTGAGATGGTTTAGTGTGAGGTGTTCCTATCGATGGCAAGGAGGTTGGAACTAGATGATCTTAAGGTCTTTTCCAACCCTAACTGTTCTGTGATTCTATGATTCTAACTATTCTTTCCTTCAGAACCCACCTTCAAAGATCTCTTCAAGTCAGACTCGAGACCTACGTGTGTAAATGTGCCCGCTTTTTGCAGTGTATGAAAATAGGGTCCATGACACTGTTGTTTTGCCCCCATTACTGTAGGTGGCTGCTTTGTTTTCTCCATCTCCAGGGCAACTATTCCAAAATCCTGTCAGTACCCTTTTGGATCCTTGAAATACCGTCTCCTGAGATAGTCTGTGCCAAGGATGCATGGAGCCTCTGGGCCAATTGCAGTGGGGTGCTTTTGCCACTCCTTCCCAGTCAGGCTGATTTCAGTTGGGATCCCCCTGTCCCTCACTGCATTGGCACAGCCAGGTGATAACATACTTGGCTGGATGACAGTTGAAATCTTTTCGTATATCCTGCAGCTCACACAGGAGCTCACACAGGGACGGGGATTGAGAGGTTAACTTTGGTTCTGCCTCTTCCTCTGCTTGCTGTGTTGAGCCTGCCTCGTCCTCTTTCACTACATAAGGTGACTTCAGTGTCCATTTCTTCTTCTGTACAGGGGTGACTGACAGCAGCAGGGACTGGTTGTTTAGTTCAGCCACAATGCCTGCTGCTGGGGTTGGAGTGGTTGTGGGGTCTGTTGTCGGTGTTGGGCCAGTTGCAGTGTCTGTCACAGGGGTTGTTCTGGTTGCAGTGTCTGTCAGTAGGGTTGGAGTGGCCTCGTTGTCTGTTTCCGGGGTTGGATTAGCTGCAATGGCCTCGTTGTCTGTTTCCGGGGTTGGATTAGCTGCAATGACTGTGTCTGGTCCAACCCCAGAGGCAGACAGTAGTTGCAGTGACTATAACTAGCGCTAAAACAGTGCTACAACACTGCTACAGTTCTAATTGGACTGTTGTTTATAGAAGCATAAACGATGGTGGCTTGGGTGCCACAAGTCCAGTTTTGCCCAGTATCCCATCAATTTGGAGCTCTCCAATAGTCTGTGCTGCAGGATAGTCTGCGCTGCAGGAGTTGAGGAGTACCAGACCCAGGTGGTGAAGGACTTTACAGTCACCACTGAAATGGTTTCAATTCCTTGTTTTGGGGCTTGGGATTTTGGCTTGTCAGTCAGGGGGATGGAATCATCTTTGCCTGGGAGGACAGGGGGTGGTGATATGGTGGATGGGCTGCGCCACCTCCTCCGGTAAACGGGGCGGGAAGGGCTGGTGTTGGCTGGGGGCTTTCCATGCAGACAGCGGCACACTGCGCTCAGGCCACCCCTTGTCAATGGGTGGGAGCTGCCTGCAGTCAGCAGAGCTGGGGCCCTCCGCATGGTGTCATGGGCTGGTTTCGCATCATGGCCTGCACTGGGCCCGGCTGCCCCTTGGAGCCAGATTGGAAGGGTGAGGGATAGTGAGGTGTGGTCAGTCTCTTCTCCCAGGTAACAAGTGACAGGACGAGAGGAAACGGCCTCAAGCCGCAGCAGGGGAGGTTTAGACTGGAGATTCAGAACAATTTCTTCATCAGGAGAGTGGCCAGGCTTCAGAACAGGCTGCACAGGGTAATGGTGCGGTCACCGACCCTGCGACTGTTCACAAACCACATAGATAAGGCCCTCAGTGACATGCTTTAGTGGTGGCCTTGGCAGTGCTTGGGAATGGTTGGACCTGTGAGCTTAAAGGTCTGTTCCAACCTAGCTGATTCTGTGATTCTACATGAACTCTCTTGCTGTAGCTCATTGATAGTTTTCAAAATTAAAACTCCACTAGAAGGCCCACAGTTACTGAAGGGATCAAAACACATTTTTATACTCCACATTTGAGAGAAATTGAAATCTTTTTGTAGGATCCTTGGGTCTTATGGAAAAGTAGATCAATAAAATCTGGGACTTTCAGCCCTCTGAAACAGCTTTAAATCTTGCAAGTAATGCATTTTTTCAGAGAAAAGTTAAGTTTCTGCAGATAAGCTTTTTCCAAGTGCTGCTGCTCCACAAGTGAATCCTGTGGCATTTATGGGTAATGGAAACCCAGTGCAAATAAACAGTGTTATTAATGCCTAATATCCAAATTATGAATACTTGTAGCTTGTGAAGAATGGTTTTTATTGAAAATGTTTTTCATGTTTTAGAAACTGTATTTCTATTCTAAATGAAGCATTTCCCCCCTATTCTATCAACCTTCCTTAATCAAAGCTACATTTACTTTCCTTTTTTTAGCACTCAGCATGGAATCTTTCTATGCCTGCTCATCAGCTGGCATTTCTTGGCATTTCAGTAAATTGATCTCACCAGTTTACATCACACAAGTATCTTGTCCCCAAATGTTCAGCAAGTGCTTCTTCAATCTTTTGCATAAGCTATAGTACTTAAAAGGTAAATCTCATAAATTTACTTGAACTAAGATTGATTTGCTCTTCACTATGGAATCCTAATAGTACAATATGTTTTCCTTCACACAATGGTAATAACTCCAGAAGTTATTATCCTAGAATTGTATTAACTGTTCTGCATTTAAGCAACAGTAGCTGAGCAGCTAACACTCAGATAAAGAATGTAAGCTATAATTCAGATTACAATAAGAGAACTTTTAACTTATTACTATTTACATTTGATGGCAAATGAAAAAGAAACAAAAGCAAACAAACAAACAAGCCACAAAACAAAATTCAAAGTGTTTACCTAAGCAGAAGAAAACCAGCACTTTCTCAGCTATCATTTTGGTAAGGAAGATGGATGTAAGACATCAGAATGGGCAGAAAATGCACTGATACTTAGAAACTGAAATGTTTGGTATCAGGTAACTACAAAACCCCTTGTAGATGCAGAGTGAGAAAAAATATTTCTGGAAGTTACAGGTGTGTAATTTCAGAGATACTGAGAAGAAAAAAGCTGGTTAGGGCTTCTCTGCACTTACACATTTTCCCCTAATTTACAGATTTTGAAAGAACAATATAGCAGCCAAGAGACTGAAAATAATTCTTGGTGAAACCTTTCAAAGTGGTTAGGATTTGTGAACATTTGGTTCAGCTATCTGTTACATTAATTAATCTGCCAACAAAGATAGTGCTGAAGTTTTCAGCAGGAAGAAAAGCTGGCCTCATACTTTTAAACAGTGAACCAATGTCTCTTTATAACACAGTAATTAGCAACATGCTGCGTCCTCTGACTAATGGCTCAAGCTGTCCCCATATGGGCCTTTAGGATGATGCTGTCTCTTCTGGCAGCCCACAGTTCTGCTATCCAGGGACTTCCCCATGGCTGATTTTGACACCGATGCCACAACCCATCCGCCTGTCCAGCATCCAAACATTGCCACCTGCTCAGGTGAGGCAGTGTGTGTTGTGACACATCATGTACAGTAAGTGGACACTGTGGTCTGTCCCACACCAACCGTAATTCCAAAATGCAAACCTTTTCAAATGCTTGCTGTTTGGAAATGCTTTTTTTGTTACTCTTTATGCCAGTCAAATAACAAGCATTCAGATTTTGTCATTTCCTTCTCCCACTAACCTCAACCTCGCTAGCTCTATCGATGTTTGTGTGTCCCTAGGGCTCAACAGCAGAGCCTACTCAAATGGCTTTCCTTCCCATCAAATGGGATACGCACAGCTGGATGCATCCAGATCTGCAGCAGGTACTGAGATAAAGTTTGTGCAACTCCACTCCAGTCCTGCTACCCCAAGCAAGGCAGACGTGGAAGTGCAGTGACAGCACAAGTGACAGCAGTTTGTGGTGAAGTAAGGATGGCACATCATTATGACCTATAGCTAAAACCAATATGTAATACAGAGAAATAATAAACGGGTATTCTTAGCATTGCTGTATAGTGTAAAAAGAACTCTATAGGAATGATGACACAAATTTCCCTAAAAGAAAAAATTCTGTTATGCTGGTTTATTTTATTTATACAAACAAAAGGAAAGAAAATAAAACAAGTCTTCCCTTTCTTTTTTTTGTTTTTTTGTTGTTGTTGTTGTTGTTTGTTTGTTTTTAAAAAAGGAAGAATCCTGATAAAACTTACTACTTATCAGTATTGATTTTTTTTAAAGGTTTTTATATCATCATCTTTTTTTTTAATTGAATTAAGTCCTTGTATACTATCAAGTAACAAGGAGCATTGGCAATATCTTCTTGTTTACCTTAGCCCCATTACATAATGCACCATCAATTTTACTGCCTAACCTTGGCAGTAAGAAAAATATTTTTATAATACATTTGTTTTAGCTTTTTCCGAAATTGACAGTTTCTTCATTAAAACTGATGGAAACATTCATCTAAGCAAAGCAGAAAGTATTACAGCAAAGACCTTATATTAATTAACTTCCAAAAAGAATACCTCACAAATTTCTTAAAACCAGGAAGCATTAATTAGGATTATTATCTAACCATATTAATCTCTGGGACATGTTGAAATCTAAGATTTTTCTTGAATGAAACTTTAACATATCTGGGTTCCAAAGTTTAGTAAAGGTGCTCAGTTTTAAAGAACTTGAATTTTGAGAAAACAGAAGATTTAGCCATTTGTCAGTAAACTGCTGTTTCCAACGGTATGTTTTTAAGGTATCTTCTGGATATTTTCCATTCAACTAAATTTCAGGAAGTTCTTTGATTGTTTTCTCTGAAAACTGGAGTTGCATAAGTGAAATCAACAAGTGTATATATTTTCTCAGTTCCCAGGTCCAAGATATTTTTGGCTAAAACAAAATTTAAATCTAATGATTTGATCAGGTCTCCTTATTGTGAGTAATTAATTTGAACAGAAAAATAGGAAATTAAAAGGTGAAATACGCATACTTATTTTAAGTAATAAATGCTTTAAAAAACATCTATTAGCTTCATGCTATCTTAGTGCATGTAATATTCTTCATGCCTTGCATACTTTTTAAGAAGCACCTAATAAATGAATCATTATGCAAATGTTTACTATTATAGTTCACACTGAATTTGTCTTATGATGTTACTTCTTTACAAACTGATTGCAATAAGCCATATGCAACTCATCTCTTTAATAGCTCCCTAAATGTCACACAAACGTGTTGCTCTGATCATGGTACTGCAGGTGTCATTCCAAATTGAAATTCCTTCTGATGTTTTTTCCTTTTTATTTTCTGGGTCAAATTGTTGGCCAAGCATAACAGATCCTGAGTTAAAATCCTAACCCATCCTAAGACTCACACAAGGATCCCACTTTCATATTCTGAGTGGACCTCTATAGTGCACACCTGGTGATTTTGATATGGCTGTGCTGAGGCTTGCTGCCCCTGTGCAGAGTGTCATTGCGCATAGCAGACTGGCCATACAGCAGCACTTGTTCTGGAGTCAGAATTACCAAGATATTGGTCAGCCTCATCAGACTCAGTGTTCTAAACAAGCTTCCAAAATGCCACCTCCCCCTCCAAATGGTTAAATGCTTCCTCTTCCCCAGCTACCACTTACAGAAATACCCACATAGGAAAGAGATCAAAACAAAAGACATGACACTTGTAATCTGTCTGCCTGTAGTTGTCTTAATAGTACAGATCTAAATAACTAGTCTTACGTAGAATGGTTTTCCCAAACACCATGTGCTCTGCTCTAAAATGAAGCTGAAGCAAGAGGATTTCCTTTGAGAGGAATTGAGAGTGTCACGTTTATGATAGTTATGTTGAATACTTTTTAAATAGTCTGCTAGGGTCAAAGGTGTACAAGGTAAAAGAACTGCCATCTCCCAGCCAGCTTAAGTTGCCTTCTGGCTATGTGTACATTATAGAAGCCAGAGAGTCTCAGAAAGAATGTAAATTATTAAATATTTTAGATGGTGTACTCCCCAGTACAGAAAAAGGTTTGATAATGGTCGTGAGAAGCTCAACATGAACCAGCAGTGTGTGTTTGTAGCTCAGAAAGCCAAGTGTATGCTGGCTGCATCAAAAGGACTGTGACCAGCAGATTGAGGGAAATGATTCTCCACTCTGCTGTTGTGAGACCACACTTGGAGTACTGCTTCCATCTCTGCAGCCCCCAACATAAGAGGAATGTGGACCTGCTTGTGCGTGTCCAGAGGAGGGCCATGAAGATGCTCAGATAGCTGGAGCACCTCTTCTATGAAGACAGGCTGAGAGAGCTGGGCTTGTTCAGCCTGGAGAAAAGAAGGCTCCAGGGAGGTCTTATAGCAGCTTTCCAGTACCTAAAAGGGGCTTGCAAGAAATCTCTAGAGGGACTTTTTACAGCTGCATGTAGTGACAGGACAAGGTGGAATGGCTTCATGATGAAAGAGCAGAGATTTAGGTGTTAGGAGAAGTTATTTACTGTGACAGTTCAGAGACACTGGAACAAGTTTCCCAGAGAAGCTATGGCTGCCCCATCCCTGGCAGTGTTCAAAGTTGGGTTGGATGGGGCCTGGAGCAACCTGGTCTAGTGGAAGGTGTCCGTGCTCGTGCTGGGGAGACTTGAACTAGATGAGCTTTAAGGTCCCTTGCAACCCAAACCATGCCATGATTCTGTGATTCTGTGGCCCTATGAACTGAATCCTTTTTCTAAATAGAAGGAGCTGATTTGGCCCTGGACCTAAATAATTACTTGTTTGGATAACAGGTCTGTTAGCTAGAACTCTCTGTTCTTAAAAACTGATGGTCCTCAGCATGATACCTTTAGTGCTTTTGACAGTGACTACCTGAAGCAAATTCTTTGTTCATTTAAATTGGCATAATTGTGTAAACCCAGTAAAACTAAGCTAACAGTCTCCTTCTTGAAGGACTCAGATGATCCAATGTAAAATCAGGTATCTGATCTCCAAGGTGGTGATAACCACAAGGAGGTGCAAGAACAGACTGGTGCTGGCAAGGTGGTATAACCTGTGAAAACATCGACATCTTTGGATCAGACTCATCCACAGAAGATTTATCCACAGAAGCAGTATGTATAGACACCAGCACCAACACAGTAGAATATGGTGGGAAAGTTTTTTGCTTTATTCTTGAGCAGCCTCACTGAAGAGCTCTCAAGGCTACATACTGATTTGGAGACTAAGAACCATCCCACATAGTGGCTGTCAGAGTCACAGCATGGTGTAAGACTGGAGGTGTCATAAATCTAAGGCTTGACTGGTATGTCTGTTTAGTACTTGAATTTTAATTGTTAGCACATAAATTGTTTACTTAGCTAAGGAGAAGTGTATGTTTGAAGTCTTGGAAGTTGCCTGTTGTCTCAGTCTCTCAGAAAACTTCTGCCGCAGCTGTACTCAATTTCCAAGAATAACAGCTGTAATTTTGGTCTGAGAGGTACATGCCATGTTTATGAGACTAAGTGAGTTGAGAGTAGGGAACTTCTTTAGTTATGAGTCCCTATTTCTGTACTTAATATTAAAACATAAATGTCATTATTATGTTACTCATTATTTAAGTTATGTAAGCAATTTTTACTGTCTGCTAAGATACCATCTTTGAATTAAAATATTGCCTACCTTCTTCCTGGTGTCTATTTCACAGTCTTATACTTCAGAAGACGTTTCAATTAGTGTGAGGGGAATACCAATAGCCACTCAGTGAGAAAATCTCCTCAGAACAGCCATAGAAACATGCTGCTACAACAGAACCACAGAACCCAGACAACCAGGCCCTAAGCAGAGAAACTACAAGCATCCCTTCTCTTTTACAACCTGAGAATACACTGCTTGTTCTAGGAAAGGTTCTTACTGTATTTGTAGACACAGATAAGTGATTTTCTTCACCCTCCTACCTGCTGATTTGCACTAAGCCTCTTATGTGCCAGTCTCAGAATTCTTGTCATATTAAAGGCTGGCCTTAAAGAAACTTTGTTTCCTTCCTTTTTGTAAGCTGGGCTAATAATCCTGAACAGATTCCCACAACAAGCCATTTGAACCCAGCAGGTTTTTGGTAAGGGGGGAAATGGATCAGTTAGTCTATTATGACTAGCTTCTAATGTAGTAAGCCAATTATGAATAGATCAAGAAAAATTAAATGTTCAATTAATATGATGCAACCATTTATCTTCAACCCAAGCATACGTCAAATACAGTGCTACTAATGCCCTGGCAATCCATTATTCCTGACGCTTTTAATGATACTATTACAAGAAAAAAAAAATCACAGTGCACAGCAGTCTCATTAATATGAAATCCCTAAAGCAAGAGACATGCAAAAATGATAAAAACAAAAGGGTGGTAGCTTTGAAAAAAATGCCTGTGAAGAGTTCCTTTAATATTTTGCATGATTTTTTTCATTCTTTGCTTACTTTCACAGAATAGTAATATGAAAAATAATTATACCAGAAATCCAGTATTTTCATCCTCCAGTCTATTACAGACTTATTATTATTATTGTCTACTCATAGAATTTGGCGTTCTTTTTAATTTAGTTATTTGCAACTTGAAAATCATCAGCTGTGCTTAGGTGTAACTAAAGAAGGCTTGTATATATGTTCCTCACAATAAAAAATAGCAGCTGGAGCTATTGAATGTGTTCAGAGGAAGTTAGTGGAAGGGATGGAAGGCATGTCTTGTGGGCTCTGGGCTTGTCCAGTTTGGAGAAAAGGAAGCTAAGGGGCAATCTCATTGCTGTCTACAGCTTCCTGAGGAGGGGAAGTGGAGAGGGAGGTGCTGAGCTCTGACCGCTGGTATCTAGTGATGGGGTGTGTGGAAGGGTCTCATAGCTGTGCCAGGGGAGGTTTAGATTAGATATCAGGAAACATTTCTCCACCAAGAGAGTTATCAAGCACTGGAACAGGCATCCTGGAGAGGTGGTCCGTGCCCAAACATGTCAGTGTTTAAGAGGCATTTGGACATTGCCCTTAATAATATTCTTTAAGTTTTGGTCAGCTCTGAAGTGGTCAGGCTGTTGGACTAAATGATTGTTGTAGGTCCCAAGTGAAATAATACTATGCAATGCAATGCTATGCTATACTATGCTATGCTATGCGTACAAGTAAATGTTAGGAAAGTAACTAAGACAAACCCACATACACACATATATAAATATATAAAAGAAATGTTGTAGTACTGCTTATGCACTAACGGTAAAAATTGTGACAGCTGCCCTTGTCTGAATACACATTTGCTGAGATACAATGTAGTTCATAACCAAAACCAAATCATCGACGTTTTAGCCTAAGTCAGAATCATTGCAGTAGGCCTTCAAAGTGTGTGTTTTTTTGCTTTCATTTGTAGTATCCAAATAATGCGATTGTCTCAGTGATTTCACTGATTTCAAGTTAAAATGATGAAACATTCATGGAACTAGATATTTTGATGGGGTATTTGGCACCTAACACCAAAACCATAGATGTTAAGAATGTTTTCATATCTGAAATGTACATACTTTTTACTTTCAGGTATGAAGCAACATGAATCCAGGCAAAATGTACCTAAATAATTACTTAAATTTCTGAAAGGCAGTATGTTTCTATCTGCTTCATTCACCTGCCTGAAAGGCCATTCTGCCTCAGAACCAGCACATTTATTCCTGGCAATTACCATTGTCTTTCCACATAATTAAAATATATTTACCTGCAAAATAAATCACAGAAAAGCTTGTTTTTTCTGATTAGCATTTTAAAATTAAATAAGAGCTATAGATGCAAACCATCATAAAATGACAGCATCAGGAGGCTGATTTAAAAATGAATGGGAATGGAATGTGATTAATAGCTGCTGCTTTCTTTGTGCAGATAGTTTCAATGCAAGGCAAAGTACCTAAAAACACTTCCTGTAAAGTATACAAATAGCTGGCTTTCCTCATCAAACAAAAATAATTAATGCAGCAGAGCTCAAGAAACAAATGTCAGATATTTCTTATGAGAAATAGTCATGAAAGCCTCACTAATCTTCCCTCTTCTGGGGACACAGTCATGCACTGTAATAACTTCTCAAAATATTGGTTCATAATGCATAAAAAATCATCAGTTTTCATTCCTTTCCTGTACTTTTAACCTTAGAAAATAAAAGCAAAAGCCAATGGTTTGCCAAAGAAGTTAGACAAAAGCATGAGAACAAAAATGACATCAAGAAAAGCAAATAGTTTACTAAATGCTCTAAGTCAAAGTCTGTATATGTTTTCAGTGAGCCAAATTTAACCTTCTGGTATATGAACTTTAAGCTAGACAAACTAATACATGATTTTAAAACTAAATGTAAGTTGCATGCCTATGGTCATGTAGGAATCTGACCCTCTTGTTACCTGGAAAATGATTGCTCAGTGACATTAGTATTTGTAATAGGCAAAACATTACAGGGTTTTTGTACTTACGGAAAAACTACTAAAAGTAGGGTGAGCTCAAAAATACGTAACATATGAGAGACTTCACAACTAAAGGTACTAGTTATCAGTTACAGACTGACAACAGAATCTCAGACTCCCATAGCTGTTATTTATTCAAGATACAAAAGCTTCAAAGAGGGCTCCATAGAAATGACTCCTTTCTAGACAGATAAACAAAGAATATTTCAAAGCTATGAAATAATTTATATTAATCCTTTTAAGAAACATGAATTAATTACCCAACTGTGGTTGCATCTGGTTCCAAGTCACTAAGGCTGGCTAATGCACCACACCACCTTGGACACAGAAGTGTCATAGGAAGTGTGTCTCTCAGTGCTTCATAGTGTGAAGATATTTTCAACTATCTGGCTCAAGCACTGATGTTACTGCAGTTATTGTGAACATTTTTCAGTGATCCTTGGCAGTACCTCAGTATTCATCAGTTGTCCACAAATTACAGTGGACAGTGACTTTCATAACTACAGCTCATAATTAGCAGGTAGAACAAATACTAGCTGAAAAAATAGTCAATGTGTCTTTTACCATACACAGACTTGTCCTTCACTCACAATTTTTATTATGGCTTCCACAAATTACACAGATACATAATTGGAACATTTAGCCCTCCATCTCAATCTGCTGAAAAAGGATTTGAAAGTTATTAGGATAGTACTGTCAGAGGGAAATAGCCAGTACACAAAAGAGTGGAACTGTATGATTCACTTACCTGGGAAACCAAAATAATCCTAAAGCGAATGGATCAGATTCTGAAACTTGTCTGCAGTTCTCTTATTAAGAGAACTTGAAAAATTTTTATAAACAGAAACAAAAACTAAAAAAATAATTTACACATTGACCTCCAAATCTTCGTATAGTTAGTTGACTAGCTTACTAACTACAGGGACTTCTTCTGAGTACAAAAATGTGTCAGACCTCTGCTTGTGACCATTCTTTCAGCATTTTGTTCTACTAGGTTATATTATGCCTATAGTAAGCAAAATTAAAAATATTTAGCACAAAATCCAATGCAGACAGGAGAATATGTTTTAAAAATTAACAGCTAAAAATGACTAGAACTTAATGTAGCATGACAGATATATTTGACACTCCTCAAAATCAAACAAAATACGCAATTTTTGTGAAATGAATCCAGGTTGTACTTGAATGTCGCCAAACTAGAGAATGGCAAATATCAAACTGTGACAACTCAACCTTTCACCTTATTTTTCTGAAAGAAAATGGTTCCTGTGCAAGAATACTGCGTACAAAACAAAGATATGCTTTATAGTGAAATTAAAATAGGAAAGCTATTGTTAAAGTAACTTTCTACTGCAGATGCCTAAACACTGAAGTTGAAGCCATATGTTGTTTAGGATTGTTATGTAAACTTCTTTTTCCTTAAGAAACCCCTTAGGTATAGTAGTTTGAATGAATATTTAACATTATTTTTCAGAAATAGGGTAAGCCCTTACCAGAAAAGCTTACTTTTCATTATACTGTATGAAACAAAACAACACAAAACAAAACAAAAAAAAAAAACCCTGACAACCCGCAACAGAACAAAATGCAGTTTGTGGAGAATGTAGAGGGTTTTTTTTTGTCACTGAATAAACAAAAAAAATAATAGCTGTTGCTGTTGCAGGAAGCTTAACACAGTATATTTTTTAATGACAGTTTTCTCTCTAATTTTTAAATTTATCTGTCTTAGTAAAAAGTAGTTGGCAATCATTTAAGAGAGGAAAACACTTTGGAACCCTCCCCATCCCTCCAAATGGCACCAAAGATCTGAAATCTTCCTGCAGTCCCTTTGTCTTCAGTAAGGTTCTGATAATTTATCTTCTCACAGTTGTGTTCCCCTGTAACTATGTATAGTAATTCAGATTATTTTGTTCACTAGAAATTGCTTTTTGTTAATCACAAAATATGTTAAAGTCCATTTAAAGTTCTTTTGTGGAAATTAAATGGAAATTCATTTCAGTTGGTCGGAGGGCTCAGGATTTTGTGAAATCACTTGCATTTTGGATCTTCTTTTGAAGATTGTAATAAGACCAGGTAGCACTAAGGTTTTTGAAAACAGGAGTTCCATACTGGAAAAACCTTTGACATACACTCTAAAGCAATGCAGAGGGGATGAATTATGTTGTTATGGCAGATACTGTACTAAACTTAAACTTTATTCAAGATGCTACTATTGCACATGATGTTTGACCATATTCAACTTCCTTTTTATGCATGGTGTTCCCCTTCCAGAGGAAAACACATTTTTCCTTAAGATCATGCAGTGCTTTCCCCTCTACACATGTGGGATTCTCTTCAAAATAGCCAGGCAATCTGGGATGACTGAACTGAAGCCAGTTAGGTACAGGCAAGTATACAAATATGTTCCCCAAACCTAGGGCTGCAAAGTGTCACAACTCTCACTGTTACTAAACAGAAACATGGATGTAATCTTCCTAGAAGCATAACAGATGTCAGCAAATCACATTCCAGTATTTTCATCGCTATGTCATATCTGCTACTGCTGAAAATGTATCTGTATATGCAATCATAAATATGTTGTAGTGTCATTATTAATATTACACAAAAAAGCAAGTTTCCATTGCTCCTCAAAACTACCAGAATACACACAGTGAAGAACAGAGGTTGATACTGTGCATAGATTAATGAAGCATACAGAATACCTTTCGTTATGAAATCCTGACAGCCTGAACAGTGTTTAATCAACGATTATTTTCTTTATGCCTATATGTTGCATTTTTTTCTGTGCCAACATGATATTTCACTAAAACATATCATTATGTAGAAGAGTAATTTGTTCCTGTGCTTAACCACCCTCTCCATAATTCCCTACCCTCAAATGTTTAGTTAGTTTCCTTTACTGCAGTCTTGTTCTTCAGCTGTGCATCTCCCAGAAGAATCCAAATCTTGTCTTCCTTATAACTGCTCATAAGTCCTAGACAGCAGAAAGACACCAACCCACCCCACCTCACCCCACCTCCGTCCTTAGATTTTCCATTCTCACAATAACCAGATTTCAGACTCTCTTTGTACATCACATGCTCCAGCTCTCTGGCCAGCTTAGTGGTGCTCTGCTGGACTCTACTCAGTTTGTCAGTGCCCTTCTTGCACTGGAGTACTCCAAGTATAATGGTATCCCACATGCAGTCTCACAAGTGGGAAGTCACTTACATAATCTGCTTTTGTCCGTCCTCTGGGACATTTCTTGTACAAAGCTCTAATCAGTGCCCCCACTGTGTTAGATTAGCTAACAGACACAGCTGGGATATCACTTGCCCGTTCTCTGCTGTGCTGAAATGTATGTCCGTCAGAGTAGTGGCCTCGGCAAGCAAGTTTCTGCACCTTGGCTGAAGGGCTTTCTTCTTAATTGTAGTCTACTCTCTTCTTTTACCCTCCCCACCACAGACTGCTTCAAGCTCTTCCTGAGCATAACACAGTACTTTCTCCATTGCTAGACCAAGTGGATCTATAACCTTTACACATTTAGAAACTGGCAAATAAACAGAAGAGCTATTTTTCATCAGTGAGTGTGATGCTGTGATCCCACCCACACCCTCCTTAGGACATGAGTCACCATGAAGGACCAGGCTCTTGAGAAGAACAATAATGCATGACTCAGCCTAGTCAGTTTGTGAGTGCCAGTCAGGATGTGAGTTTACAAATCCAGATAAGATATAATTAAGTGCCAAGTGTTGCTCCGTCTTTTAACTTCTCTTAAGAAGAAGGGTATTGCATAGATGACTTTTTCAAGATATGGGAGAAGAGGTACTGTTATATCAACCTCCTACCAGGTACTAACTCTGGTGCTTGCCTCCAGGAGTTAGCTGTGATACAGACTTAGCTTTTCTATATCATGGAATAATCAGTATGTGTATGAGAATAAATATTTTATAATTTATGCAGGAAGAACTTTTTATATGTGATTAGAACTAAACCGACCATCTTATTTCTCTCCAAATTATATACATTAAAAAAAAAAAAAAACCCACACAAGCAAAAAAAAATTAAACTCTTCTCCAAAAGAATAGAGGAAGAATTCTAAAAATGTCAAAAAAATTGTCAAAAATTCAATGTTTCTGAATCTCTTAGAAAAAAATGTTACCAATGGACATACTGCTTCCCCTGCACATCACTCCTCTCCCTAGGTTTTTTCTGTAATTACAGCACATACGTACTATTGGAAGGCTCCTGATAAGAAGCATTTGGTGCAGAATATTCAGGAAATTTCAGAAAAAAGAATAAAATGTCTAGTTTGCTGAATTGACCATGCAAGACAAATGTGCTATATTTGTGCTGCCAAAGTTATTCATAATTCCCTTTGCTAAGAGCTATATGAGGCTTTCTGTTCTAAACCCTGTCCTACTTTCCTTCAATTTCCTGTCCCAGATCAAAAAATCATTAGCTGTCTGTGTTTTAGTGTGACTATGCTGTTATATTGTCACATGTAGATCTACAGTCAAATGCAGTTAGATTGACAGATGGTGCAAGTTGACTTTGTGATTCAAAAACATGGGAAATGCTTGGCTAGACATGCACTTGTGCAGCTGAAGAAGAGCAGCTTTTCTCTGTGCATGAAGTATTTGTATGTCCACCAAGAAAGATTTCTTTAGTTTATCCTTAGCCATTACTCCTGTCCAGTTTTAAATCATGCCCTAAATTGCAAGATCATCCTTCTATTTGTAGAGATAAATAAATGATGAGATGTCTTATAATATCACCATTTTTCACTTTGACACTAAACTCCCAGCTGTATCATTTCTTTGTGATCTTTCAGTTTGCATTAGACTAATTCACTGCTCCTCTTTGAGAGGTTCTAAGCCACCTAATGTAGAGTACGAGAGCAATGATAAATTTAGAGAGAGAAGAGTGGAAAGTTATTACTGAAATGATCGAATGAAGACTACAGAAAAGCAATCTACTTTAAAATAATAGTACAATATTTTCATTAAAAAAAAAAAAAACATAACTGAAACTGTATAGCTCTGAATACTCAGATGTTACATACTATTTTTCTTGGCTTGCTTCTGTTAGAAAGTTGTTTCATTAAAGAAAAAGAAAGCAAACCCCAAACCACCAGCAATCTTGTTGCATTAGAATAATTTTTCAAGTAGCTTAATTTATAATTCTTACCATCAGATGTACCTGCTTTTCTCTTCAAGGGCCATAAAAAATTAAGTTTTAACTCTCTGAATATAATATGTATTAGTCAGCATATGATGGCTGGAAGCTATTATTTCAATATTAATTTACATCTTGCCAAGCATTAGGGACTTAGAAACATTCAAGTATACAGATTTTTGTTACTTACATTCCCTTTGTGCACTTATTATGTAAATTACATTCTCACTAGTAAAAAAAAAGTATAACTGAAAGAAGTATAATTAAGATTCAAACTGTACTGTGTTCCATTACAGATAGTCCATGCTGAATAACTAGAGGGCTTTATTACTATATGAATTCATATTATATTTAGCTTTTGAAATGTAATTTTCAAAACCCTGTACAACTACCCACTCATGAAAACAGAGAGCAATATAATCTGAATTTTGGTGTAATTTTACGTGAAGGCATACCTGATTCTCATAGATAAAACTCATAGATACTCAACAATGCCAAGATTAGAATCAAAGATTTTTGGTTGAAGAGCAGGTAAAAGCCAAGGAGTATAGCACACCACAGCAGAAACACACGTGGAGAAATAATTTTTCTTGAAAAATAGTACCTTTAATTGGTTCAGAAACAAGACAGAAAGGAAGTAGTCATTTGTATTTTTGAAGTTAGGAAAAAAAAATATTGAAAAGTGTTGTATGGAGTCCAGAGTATAGATGGAAAAAACAATTTTTCACCACTTAAGTGCTCCATAATGCATAACTGGTTATAGTTCCTGCAAATGTGAGGAAAATTGCCCTGTCTTTTTCAATGACAGAGGGGTGAGCCATCTGAATTTGTAGTTGAATATGGTATGTATAGCTGGCTGTTATAAAAGAGTTTGTGGTTAATAAACTCATAATCTATGATTTATGCCTACTATGCAATAACTTCTTCATATGTCTGTACCCTAATATAGTCTCTGCTAGATTTTTCAGCTGAGCTTAATGGACAGTCACTAAATACATTATCCCTTACTGTTTACTCATTTGATCTGTAGACCTCAGCATGAAAAAAGGATGGCTCTTCTCACATTGTTGGTGTGAAAATATGTCACACATAGTAAGTATATGGCTATATAAAAGCATGGAAGACTAGAACTGAGGGTTATCTGCTGTATTTTAAAGATGTGTACTGAATGTGCAATAAAGTGCTGTTACAAATTTCACTAATGCTGAGGACTTCAACGATTGTAGTATAAGTAAAATCTTTATTTTCTTTCAAATCCTCTCAAGTTGTCAGCATATAATTTATTTTACAATATACTGTGCCAGGTTTTGAAAATAAAAATAAAGATATGGAGTTGTATAGAAATGCCACTATGTGCTTTTAAGAAAGGTTTTTTTGTAAAACCCTGTTCTTCTGCAAGCTAAAAAAAAAAAAAAAAAAAAAGAAAAAAGGTTTTAACATTTTCCCGTACTAGGATGCAATAGTTTTACCATTAAATGGATCGACAAAAGAAACAAAAAAACCCAAAAAGACAACCGCCCCCCAAAAAAACCCACAAACCAAAACACAACACACACACACACAGAAAAAAAAACCACAAAAAAATCCAAACACAACTGAGCAGTTCTTTGTAGAATCATATTGACATACAGTTCAGAGACACCATGATTTATTTTTTCAGTCTGATTACAAAGCACCCTCCATTATTGTCCTCTGTTAGTCTGAACAACTCACAGAATGTAACTTAACTTTCCTTTAGTAGCTAAAGTAGCATGAAGAGACTTAGAGTCTCTACTTACACATTTTCACCTGTTCCATTTTCAGCTCCTTACAGGCTTATACATTACATAGAGCAAATGCTGATTTTGTTGTCCTATCTGCACACTCTTTAAAAGTCTAGCCTGTAGTTTTTTGATATAGAATACAAACATTTTGTGTGAGTACTGTTTTGCAGAATTAAGTATTTCTAAATAATCTTTGTGGGTAGAAGCTAGATTCCCCACAAAATCATCAGGTTTACCTGTGTAAAAAGTAGCACGTGTTTATATTGCACTTTGAAGGTCCTCATTACACCTGGAAATTGATTTCCTGCCCTTTTCCCTTTCCTTCTGAATGCATGTCCATATTCCAAATTGAAAACTTAAGTTATATTCTACACTGCTGTTGCATACTATAAGCAATTATCTGTTATATGAGTTAGTATCATAAGATTATCAACCCATATTTAATTTTGGTAGACTGACCAACAACAAATGTATGCTTATTGAAGAACCTAGGTGTGGGTCACCAATCTAATGAAGTGCATTTCACCTATAAAGTTTTACATAAAACATATTGTTTAGAATTAATTGAGAAAATACACAACTTATATTTTCTTCCTACTGTTTTTTGTATTTTTACATGAGGAAAATTAAGAGCAAGGATACCCAGTCTGTGAGTGTGCATCTTCATTATTGGCTTTATAATGACAAAGTCTTATTTTTGTATTTTTTCATTTCTGTTATTGTTGTGCGGAAATTAATAAAAGATCACCATAAATTTATAATGATTCTTTCAGAATTGCACCACATGTATAAGGAAAGTTAATACTATTTTATCTTCTTATGTGACATGGAATTAATTCAGTTGCTCCTAAGTAAAATATTGTACTGTTCTCAATCTAACATATGAAGTAAATCCACATAATGCCTGTTCTGCAACTGTTTCAGATGCAAGTAACAAGTGTAAAGTGATTACACCATCAAACATAGCTGTTATTGTAAACTACACTTCATTATAATTTGAGAGGTTTTTCTTGGAAAACTGCCTTAAGCATTATAAACACGAGGTATCATGTTAAACATGAGCTTATCATCTGCATGCATTAGGGATCACAGTTTGTGTCCTGTGAAGTCTTTTCTTACGTAATTCCACCCCCAGAATCCCAGGTAAGATTTCATGCTTTCTATGTACAATTTATAACACTTGGTTACATTAAAATTGTGGCATATCAATAGCAAAAGCTAAAATGGAAAAGTGGACTTAAAAAAAAAATGTTTATGTTCCTTTTTATAATGCTGGTTAATTTCTATTTCAAAGCAGAAATATATGGGTTATATTCCAGTCAAGTCACTAGAAGTTTGAACATCAATTTTTCAAGGGTGGAGGTAAAACAACACTAGAAATGTCTGAAAAATAATCTTATTAGATTAAGTAGAGCCAACGTGATACTTTAAAAAACCCTGATTCATGAATCAATTCAAGAAGACATATGGTAATTTAGTTTTGCAGTAAGAAGCAATTTGTATCAGCTTTGTGAATCTTTTAATATAATAGAATTTTAAATGGGCTATCCAAATGCTTGTGAATCGTACAAGCTATTATCTGTCATCTGCGATCATTCTGATTAAAAAGATGGTATTTATCTGTACAGCAGAAATAATGCCTTTTTTAACATCACAATAGTTATAACCAAAACTAGTTCAAAGGTTTTCACCGCTGTGAATGGGTGTGGAAAAAGCTGCATGCATTATTAATGCATGAGAAATTATTTTAACTCTGAACAAAACAAGTGGCTTCTGGCTCTGGTCACCCACTGAGGAGATTCTGCACAGCAGCAAGCTGCCACTGGCACTCAACAGAGTGCCAGAAATCGCTCGGCACAGGGACAAGATACCAATTCCATCCTGTGCAAACTGGTCTGATTCACTGTACTTCAGTGCCTGCATCCCATCATCTCACAGGCACAAGACACTGCGGATCATCTGTTCTTACCTGAAGTTGATAATCAGCCAGTATTATGAAGAAGGATTGGTTGCACTTTACTTGTGTGCTAGCCATGATCTGTTACAGGGATGAATAATCACTGATCAAGTTACTTCCTGCCTCTGCTTAGCATGAATACTAGGATTGTCAGGCTTCAAACATATGCCCCTTGTGATAAACAAAGTTTACCTATACAAACTAAATAATACATATTTGAATTTGCCTTTACTGGATTCTATCCCCACCTTCTTTCTTGTTCTGATTAAATTGAAAATGAGGCTTATTCACAATGGAGTTGCATCCTTGGGGTGTTCCTGTAAGTACACTTCAATTACCACCACTGAGTATAGCAAGACATGTCCACTAAAATCCAGAGTGCTACAGAAGAGTGACAAATTTGAGGCCTCCAGATGAATGCCACTGGGGTAACACTTCACAACATGTATGGAGCTGGAGTTTGAAGATCAGAAGCAGGCTGGACAAAACAGAAAGAGAAGCCAGCAGGTGAGAGAGGAAGAATGAGAATGGTGTCTTCACCTGAGAGTTAGATGGGAAGTAGAAACTTTATGAGTTTGGGTGGAGTTGCTCCCAGAGTTTTTCATAGTGATCTGACTTACAGAGTTATATTTCTAAAGCAGTACTTGATTGGCTCTTTTCCTGAATATCTTTTAAGTGCAAACTTAAGAGTCTGTTGCGGGCATCAGTTTGTTGAGACCCAAGAATGGTAAAGCTATGATCCAGGTTGCATGTGCTCAGCCCAGTTTCTGGAGCAGAGGTGTGACCCAGTATATTCTCTGAGATATCTGGGCATTAAAGCTGTCAAGTAGTTTTTCTAGGAGATGCATAAGCTTATACCAGAAAATATTTTTTATCGCATTCATAGTATCACAAATATTTGACTTGCTATGACTCAAAGGCACTGATTTAAAATCTCTGCCAACTTAGAAGCTTGTTTTTAGACTTATATTTGTTGTGACTGAACAATGAAGTTGTAGGGTTAAGAGTCAGAGGAAAAACAGGTAGGTCTGAATGAGTGAGAGCTCTTTGTTCTTCAATGATGATTGCAGTGTCTCCCACCAGAGATACAGGTTAGAACCAGTACTGCTCACTAGGCATATGAATGTACGCATACTCTATAAAAATATGTTTGCATCCTACCAGCTGATTCATCCCATGTGTTCACTAGTATCTGGGTAAACAAAATTACTATATATGGCATTATTTAAGTGTAAAAACTTCTCAGCAATTTTAAATTAAAAGATATTTATTCTCTATCAGAAGGAATACTTCAGCAATTGTAAAGTAATTTGTCATCATAAATGTTATTGGGAAAATTTAACTCCTTGGAGATTATAATAATGTGAATGTTAAGTTCAGAGACAGTTTTGAAGGAGAAGAATGGCAGATGCAAGGAAAAAAAGGATGTAAACTTTTTCATAAAAGTTGAAAGCAAAATTTCAGTTTATAGAAAATACACATGGTCGTACCTAGTACAACCATATATATCTAAATTAAGATGAAGGTTTTCTCTCCAAAGTGACAGTATCACATATCGAAAGTAGCAAGTTACATTGTATTATTGCTAAAATAATGTTTTAAGCAATAAAGTACATTTAATGGGTATGATTTTTCTAACACTCAGAATTTTTAATTGCTTTCTTTTACAGCTCATTACTGAAATAGAAAATGTTCAGACTCTCAAAACAAGAGTGAAAAAGGCATAGTGTGATTTCCTAGAAGAATCTTTTACCTTTAAAAATATAAGGCTCTATTCCTCAAAAATTAAACATAATTATCATAGATTTTACACTTTTCTTAGTGGACCAAAGTACTGGTAGACTTTCAGATAAAGTCTTTTTAACAATTTTAGAAAACTCTAGCATCTTATAGGTCATATTTTCCTAGTGTGATTTCGTTGATTTTCCCATGATCAGTCTTCAGAATGATCTTTGTCCTGGGTTCAGCTATAGCAGTCATCTTTTTCCTTCTTAGTAGCTGGTGCAGTGCTGTGGTTTTGACTTTCAGCCTGGGAACAATGCTGATAACACTGATGTTTTTAGTTGTTGCTGAATAGACAACTGACCCAAACTAGCCAAAGGAGTATTCCATACCACAGCACATCATGCCCAGTATATAAACTGGGAGCAGTTACCTGGAAGGGCTTGATCACTGCTCGTGTCAGGCTGGGTACTGGTCAGTGGGTATATTCCCGTCCCTTGTTATTTCCCTTACCATTATTATCATTGGTGGTAGCAGTAGTAGTTTTGTGTTATACCTTAGTTACTGGACTGTTCTTATCTCAACCCGTGGGAGTTACATTCTTTTGATTCTCCTCCCCATCCCTCCGGGAGTGAGGGGAGGAAAAAGGGGGTAGAAGGCGTGAGCGGCTGCGTGGTTCTGAGTTACCAGCTGTGCTTAAACCACGACAATCTCATATGATTATTATAATAACGGTTAGATCATTTGGGCTTTCATTTTCAATTCCATACCTTTTTTTTCCTAACTTCTTTTGGAAGAAGTCTACCTTCAATCACATTGAAAACTCTTTACAGAATGAATTTGTGGGATGAAGCAACAAATCCTGCTTTCACAAAAGATTTTCCATAAGTCCCAAACCAGTCTGAAGGGAACTCTCCATATTAATAAAAGTAAAATATAGTACAGTTGGGTTTGTTGGATTTTTTTGGTTGGTTGGGTTTTGTTGTTTTTTTTTTTTTTTTTTTGGTAGGAGTGGTACAAATTATTTTTATTGGAAGGAAGCTTTTTACTGATGTGCAAACTGCATTTTGGTTTACAGTTAATCAAATAAAAGCACTAAACTGAGAGGTTACAATGTGATCCTATGACTCATTATGTACTATACAAAGAGTAATGTTTTTAATACATGAAATTGAGAATAAGAAGCTCATATGTTATGTACTAAGTTAAATGCACAGAAGTCAGATAAGACAGATACTCCATAGTATATATTCAGCAATATTTTAAGTTAAATCAAGCATTTCAGATCAATGACTCCTATCATTTCACAAAATGAACTATGTCTCGCCATGATTCTACAATCATTCATTTGATTAAACACAAACCCTATCTGCTAATGCTATTGATATGGTTATGAAAAGAGTTGTTTTAATGAGCTATTGGACCATGGCTTGGCAACCAGCACTCTATATAGAGCTGTAAATTTAATTCGTTATGCTGGCAATAGGGAACTTAAAATATGTAAAAGAATATAAATTGTTTACTTACGTTTAGTGTATGTGAACTGTGAAAGAGACCAAGCTGGCATTTTTTGTTTTATCTTGACATTCATTTCACCCATATCTTTCTCTGCAAGGGCTAAAACTGTGTTAAGATGGAATCTGAACTTTCTGATTATTCAGTAATTGAGCTGGTGGATAAAATGTGTTGTTCATGAAAAATGGGTAAACTGCACCATTTGTAAATGTAAAGGTATTTGTGTCAAAATAATCGATTTCACCAGAAATTACTAGTCTGTGCAGTCTGAGATTATTTACCAAAGTAATCTCAAATTCAGGAAAATCATAATAAATCAATCCTTGTGGATTAAAACTGCTATTTCTTGGTGCTACCCTAAGACTAGGGAGCTATCATGTGTTTCTGGAGTCTGTGGTGATGCACAGTCCCTTGCCTAAAATTCATGACATTTCAGCATTATACTGAGGAGCCACAAATGCTGCCATTTCAGGCAGCTCAGTAAAACTGACATTCCTAACAATTCCATGTTGCTGCGAGCCGTCAAACTGTGAATGTCTGCAAGACCTTTAAAGCCATTCATTCCAGTTTGCTTTGCGTAAACCAGTAAACAGAAAAACTATTCTTCCAAGCATGTTCTCTTATAAATCTTGAGACTGAATAAGGTGCCTTTTTGGATAATTTAAATAAATTAATAATCTTACCTGCAATTTCTTCTGAAGTGCTATCATGTTATGAAGGCAAACTGCAGATATTATTTGTCACTGTGTCTTTATTTCTGCATTCAGAGTGCAGTGAGGTTCTCATTCCATCACCTGTGGGATGTTATATTTGTGGAGTTTTTATTTATCATAAACTGAATACACTATGACTTGTTTAGGGAACAGCTCAGTTTATTGTTGATGAATCAACACCTATTTCTTATATACTGTGCAGCTTTTTTTTGACTCATGAGTCCTTTATCCTTAGAACAATTCATGCTCAAAAAGATGAAAGAAGCAAATTATTTTTATATATACTGTCTGTGTGTGAAATGAAAACTATTCTAGCTTTAGTCTCTTTTTTATCCCAGTGCAGTTCATAGCCTTTTTTTGTGTGTAAAAAAGAAATAAAAAAAATGCGTCTGTTATGATTTTACTCCACTAACTTTTTTACACCTCTGGAAAGAGAAATTCTCAATGTAACACACCTAGCAACTCTTCCTGGATGAGCTCCAAGAAGTTCTTATTTGTTCTTTAAATTGCTCTAATTTAACAAGTCACGTCGCAAACGATTGGATCATCACAGACACCCACAGATCTTAAAGCATTGAAAGAATTCTCAGTCATTATATACTTCAGATCCCTGAAATAAAACGTCTCGTTCATAATTACTGCAGTGTGAAATGTGTTATTTGTCACAATGTAACACTTTTATGTTCAACCTTTTGTCTTATTCTGGTTTTGGTACTAACAAAACAGGAATAATATTTGTACTGATTGCACTTGTTACCATATCTTTTAAAGATATCTTTTAAATGGAAGGGCAGATCTAGAGATGTCATCGGTATATCACGAAAACCTCTAAGCTGCACTTTACAGTAAGTATATATGTTTTATTAAAACTAGAAGATTAATGAAATGTGTTTATGGTCAATGCTATACAGTCAATATTTTCCAGAAGATTTATATATTGCTTCTGCTTTCTTTTGATGCTTTCAAAATTTTCATATCTCTTTCCTACTCTTTAGGTGACTTGTTAGCCTTGTGTAATTGAAAAATAAATTTTTTGTTACTACTGAGAAGAGTTTGGCTCCTTCTTTTTGTGACTCTCTCCCATTGACTGCTTATAAGCATGGATAAAGTACTCATGAGGCTTCTCTGCTCCAGGTTGAACAGTCCCAGCTCCTTCAACTATTCATATGAAAGATGTTCCTTTCCCTTAATTATTTTTGTGTCTCTGGCATGAACTTGCTCTGGTAAATCTGTAACCGTCTTGTAGCAGGGAGCCTGGAACTGGATCAGGGAATGCAAGCTTGACCTCGCCTGTGCTGAGTCCAGGGCATGGATCCTCTTCCTCAGCATGCTGGCAGTTTTCTTACTAATGCAGCCCAGGCAGCTTATGGTCACAACAGCAAAACGCTGGCTTGTAGTTAGCCTGGTAACCACCAGGACCCCCAAGGTCCCCTCTGTAAAACCACTTTCTAGCCGTCTGGCTCCCAGTGTGTACTGGTTCTTGGGGCTCTTTCTCCACAGATGCAGGAGTCTGGATTTCCTTTTGTTGAACTTCATGTGATTTCTCTCAGTCCAGTTCTCCAGCCTGTCCTGCTCCCTCTGAATGTCAGCACAACACCCTAGTGTACCCTCTACTCCTTCCAGTTTTCTGTCATCTGCAAACTTGCTGAGCCCATTGTCCAGGTCATTAATAATGATGTTAAATAGTACCAGCCCCGTATCAGCCCTGGGATAAAGCATTAGTGTCTTACCTCCAATCGGACTTTGTGCTACTGATCATAACCCTCTTAGCCAAGCTGTTCAGCCAGTTTTCAAGCTACCTTACTGTGCACATACCTAACTCATGCTTTATCACCTTGTTTATGAGGATACCGTTATACTGTGTGAAACATCTTACTAAAGTCAAAGTAAACAATGTCCACTGCTCTCCCCTCATCTACCAAGACTGTCACCTAATTGTAAAAGGTCGTTGCTATTGCAAATCAATGCTGACTATCCTCAGTCACTTTCTCGCCCTTCCTGTTTTGGAAGTGGTTTCCAGGTCTAGTTGCTCCATCAACTATTACTATAGTAAACACAAAGGAAACTCACACTACATCTCATGAAATTTGTGATGAAGCAGCAAGTGAGTTTTCAGCAAGTGTGTTTCTAGTCTGGGACACAGCTAAGGACATATAGCATCAAAAACCTGCTACTGGTATAAATAAAAATGATAACAAAATGTATATGTAGATACCATATCCAAACTTGAAAAGAATATGACTGAAACACAGCTCAGGGGAGCAAAAGTAAAATCCATCTTTAATATATTGGCTTGTGTTGATATCTTTGAAGTTCTGTTTTTCTCCATGAAATTTGTTAGGTGCATGTTAATAAAACACATTTAAGAGATTCACACATTTTTCTAAAAAGTCTTGATCTCTTGTAGATCATACACGATTTAATTTCACCACATTACTCCCATATGGAGCTCAATAATTAGCATTTGTTACAACAATAATTTCCTGTTTGTTACACCATTTGTTGCTCATGAAGTCAGTGAAGGTAGTTACACAAATAGCTTGGTGCACAGCAGTGTATCTGTCAAAAGAGTAGTGTTGGCCTACCTTAACTGCACAGTTAGGGTCACAAGCTTCGGAATGAAGGAAATTCTGCCAGAACATTAGGATAAATATACATGAAAACTAATTTGGAATTTAGTAATTCACACAAGTCCCTGAAATACCAGCCTCTGCTTTCTTTCTGAAAAATGAATACACAACTTTAAGTATTGAGATTTTCACATGACAGAATAGTCTGAATATTCTTCCTTCAGCACAGATGGTAGAAGTGGAATGAAAAGCTTGATTCTTATTAAGGTGTGGCTGGATTTTATTCTCACCAAAGTTGCCTGGTGTGAATGTGAATTGTTTTGACAAGAACAGTCAAGTAGAAGAGCAGCCTTCACTGAGCTGACATGTGTTGTCAATACAATAATTTAAATGAATAAATTTGACTAAACTGATCCAAAAAAAAGAATGACAGTTACATTAATGATTTTATGGGTGAAAAAAAAATAATCATACTATACAGTAGTTTTAAGAAAAATTAAGGAACTGAACAGCTGAATACATGTGCCAATGAGGAGGAGGAGGAAGAGGAAGGCAAATTAAATGTTCTAAAATTAATTTATTTCTTTGCAGTTAACAACAGCTAACTAATAACCTAGAAATGGTATTGTTATCATTGAAGGGGAACCTGCAAAACAATGCTGTCAGAGCACCTTTACACTGTTGTTTCTTTAAGTCTTTTTAGAGGTTTCTCTGGGTTAGTGATCTCCTATAAGGATACAGAATATCTATGGAAATGACCACCATAGAAATGCGATCTTTTCAGGCATTCTATTCTGAGGTGTAATGAGAAACATTTCAAGGCAAATCACAAACTGCTCTTGCATGTCACTGACTTGTTCAAAGCAGGTATTTCATAAGCTAGACAGTCCCAAGCAGTTAAAGAAAGTATATTTTTACAAATAGCAAAATGAAACAAACAAATATCTACCCTTCTGTCCAAAGTCAGTAGATAGGGCCTTCAGTAGAACATGTCTTTCAAAATGTTTCTTATACAGCATTCAGTCTTTCATAGCTTCTTTTTTTGCTTAGCCTGTATATGTAAAAACATTTTTGCTACAGAACACCTGGAAAATTTTCTCACATCACTAAACTGAACAATCCATATAATGCTTGTTTCCCATTCACTTTAGATTAGAATATGGCATTAAACTTCACAGTAGGGAATGTCTTTTTCGTGTACTCTCATTACTTCAACCATGAACACCTCGGTTATGCACACCACGTGTAAAGGAAAATTTAATTTTCATTAAGCAAACAAAAAAGAAAGGAATAGAGGATGGCTGTCAGATATGGTTATAATTTCCTCTCCTGGTTCAAATGACAGATAAATAGAGGCTCTGGTCCTACTCCCAGATGCAGTAATTATTATTACATCTGGAAATATATAATGGAGATTTTAGTATTACTATTGGGTTAAAATACCCAACACCGAAATACATTAAAAGAAAATATGATAAAATGTCCTGGGTTCAGCAGTAGCAGTCCTTTTTCTCCTTCTTGGTGGCTGGTGCAGTGCTGTGTTTTTGGTTTTTGGCCTGGGAACAGTGCTGATAACACCGATGTTTTTAGTTGCTGCTCAAATGTTTGGTCTGACCAAGGACTTTCTGAGCCTCATGCTCTGCCAGGGAGGAGCGGAGGCCAGGAGGAAGCAGAGACAGGACACCTGACCCAAACCAGCCAAAGAGGTATTCCATACCACAGCACTTCATGCCCGGGACATAACTGGGAGTTACCCGGAAGGGCTAGGGCACTGGAGGGTTGGATGAGGTATCGGTCGGTGCTCAGTTGGGTGGGGTGGGGTGAGTTATCGGTCGGCTGGTGGTGAGGTGTTGCATTCTTTCTCCTTGTTATTTTCTTTATCATTATTATTATTGGTGGTAGCAGTAGTGATTTGTGTTATACCTTAGTTACTAAATTGTTTTTATCTCAACCCATGGGAGTTGCATTCTTTTTGATTCTCCTCTCCGTCCCTCCAGGAGTAGAGGGAGTGAAAGAAGGGGGGGAGTGAGTGGACAGGCTGTGTGATTTTGTTTAAACCACGACATAAAATCTCTTTTTTTTTTGCAAAAGGTAGAAAGTTTGTAGTAAATTAATTGAATACGAAAGAGAGAAGGAATCTTTGTAGCTGAGATGACTAAATGATGCTTTAATAAGTCAATGATTCAATGCAAACCCACACCAAGCATTTGTGTGATTCTACACAAATAGCACAAGCTTTTTGCTTCACAGTAAGCAAGTTACTTGTGCCACACTTTACACACATGGTCAGTAAACGCATGTCTCTCTTCTTCTTCTGATGTAATTTGTTCTCTTGTGGTATAAATTAGATGAGTATTGATTCCTTCTCTTTTGTAACTGAAGTCATTAGGACATGTGCTTTTACAGTTTGAAACATTTCATAACATCAAGTCTCATAAAAAAAAACGATGAAACAGGTGTTTGTGTTTCAAATGCAGCCATAAGCTAGGTAGAAAACTCCCTATTTTTTTTATTAGTGCTTCAGGTTTTCATTGCTACTGACTTCCTCATCTGCGATGTGGGGATTATGTAATTCCCTAACATCACAAGAACTATTCATGGCATGACACAGAAGTATCTGAAAAAAATGTATATTTATACCTTCAGTTAAAGTCAGAACACTCTGCTTTAATCTGCCTTTTGAACCCTAAGGGAAAGATAAAGCATTGTTTAACTGAGTAGTGTGTATTACATGTCTATGGTGCAGTCACATCAAATACCAAAAGGTTTGCAGCGTTTTTCTGGTACAGTGCTTTCCAGTGTGTGACCTGAAGTCTTAATCTCATCATCATTCACAGATGTTAGACTGTTTTACAACTCATCCTCTGACACTGTGTCCATTTGGAAGGAAGCCCTGGCACTGGGATTTGACATATATATGATATATATGTATATATATATGTATATATATCTATATGTATATATATTAAACTTCATCAAGGACTGCAGTGATATGACAAGGATTTAAACGTAAACAGCAGAAGTTCGGTTAGATATAAGGAGGAAGTTCTTTACAGTGAGGATGCTGAGGCACTTGAAACAGGTTGCCAAGGAAGTTGTGAATGCTCCATCCCTGGCAGTGTTCAAAACCAGGTTGGACAGAGCCTTGAGTGACATGGTCTAGTATGAGGTGTCTCTGCCCATGGCAGGGGGGTTGTAACTAGATGATCTTAAGGTCCTTTCCAACCCAAGCCATTCTATGATTCTGTGATTCTTTGAAAACTATGTAGGCACAACCACAGGGTACATGACTTCCATAATCATGTGATTTAAAGACTGTACCAATCTTGCTGTCTTGGAGCTTAATAAAGATTAGATAGACAAAGCTAACTTCTGCTTTTCTTAATCACTGACTGAGCCTTAACAGTCTTAGTTATGATATTCTTGAGTGCAATACATGTGATTAACACTGTGAATATAAAAGGCTATGCATTAGCTGACACCCTTCCTTTTGTTTCTCTTGTCACTTTTGGTTTTATCCTAGAGTTTACAATGACCTCCATTCTACTTCTTTTGATGACAATGAGAATTTTGATTTTCGGTGGAAATCATCAGTTTATTTTAAAGATTTCTCCATCAGTTAGACCAAATGTAAAGTTCCTCTTCCCAATTTCCTTCTAATGTGTGTTTTTGCTTTAAATAATAGACTTAGTTGTGTGTTGCTAATTATTGCTTTCAAAATGCAGTGAGGTTGTAAAATTATTCTAAACAATTGTCAAAAAGCAAAATACATTTGTCTTATGATATGTGAATTAGGAATGGGGCTTGGGGTAGAAATACTTTCCAAAGACATGAATTGTTAAACTGAGCTTCTTCCATACTCAAGTTTACACACCTAGGAACAATACTTATTTCCTAGGAAAATTCTCATTAATTTGCAGATTCTTTATTACAGAAAAAGCCACCATGCTGCAAATGGTAAATTTTCCTAAATTGTATAACTGCAAATAAAACTTTCCCTATGGGGGGAAAAAAAAAAAAAGTATAAGGAGCTGTCATATGCACTGTGAAATTCTGACTTTTTTTCAATAATTAATGCAGTCATTTAACATGCCTCCTGCAGGAAAGTCCACAAAGGTCTGAAAGATTTATGCAGATTTACACAGCCAGTGCTACACACAAAACTCCTTGGAACAAGTACTTCAGCATCAGTCTTGAGTGGTAGCAGATCCTGTGTTGCCCTCAAGCTGATGTAATGCATGTATGAAGATGCAAAGAAAAAAGCTTTTGACATTGTGAATGCTCTCAGCACTGCAGCTAGTTTAGCTCCCAGTTTCCTATTTTCCTGCCATCCCACTGCTGCTGTCTTCAGTGAGGCAGTACCTGTAGAACAGTCCCCCTCAACATATGCAATTTTAGTTACATTTTGGTCCTGTTCTCTCTGAAACTCCCAGAGGAGTAGTAGATGGGCACCCTCTTTATGTTTCTCTTCTCTGCAATGGTAGTGCATGGTAAGCAAGGGAGACAACAGTACTCAAGTCTGTCTCAGCTGATTAACCTGAGCTGAGCAGGGTTAGCCAAAACCCTGGCTGGACTGTATTAGCCAAGGTGTGAGAGCAGTACTAACTTCCACCAATGACCGCGACTGAGAGGCTGAGAGCTGGAAATATATCCTGTGAGCAAAGGTCTTAATGGGTGCACTGAATATACATCAGTTCTCCCAAACAGCATGTCACTTGGACTGAAGAGCAGGTGACCCATGAAGTATTCTGTGGCAAACTATTTCCACAGTTCAAGTTTTAACCCATTACCCCTTGTCCTGTCACTACAGTCCCTAATGAAGAGTCCCTCTCCAGCATCCCTATAGGCCCCCTTCAGATACTGGAAGGCTGCTATGAGGTCTCCACGCAGCCTTCTCTTCTCCAGGCTGAACAGCCCCAACTTTCTCAGCCTATCTTCATATGGGAGTGCTCCAGTCCCCTGATCATCCTCGTGGCCCTCCTCTGGACTTGTTCCAACAGTTCCATGTCCTTTTTATGTTGCAGACACCAGAACTGCGCACAATACTCCAGGTGAGGTCTCACGAGAGCGAGTAGAGGGGCAGGATCACCTCCTTTGACCTGTTGGTCACGCTGCTTTTGATGCAGCCCAGGATACGGTTGGCTTTCTGGGCTGCGAGCGCACACTGAAGCCGGCTCATGTTCAGTTTCTCGTCGACCAACACCCCCAAGTCCTTCTCCACAGGGCTACTCTGAATCTCTGCCCAGTCTGTAGCTGTGCGTGGGATTGCTCCAACCCATGTGTAGGACCTTGCACTTGGCATGGTTAAACTTCATAAAGTTGGCATCAGCCCACCTCACAAGCGTGTCAAGTTCCTCTGGATGGCATTCCTTCCCTCCAGTCTATCAACTGAACCACACAGCTTGGTGTCATCAGGAAACTTGCTGAGATATTGACACATTAGTAATGTTTATTTGAAACATTGTGCGCATCCTCCTATATATAATGTACGATATCCTATGCAATATGAAACATCACTTGCAAATCCTTCCTTTATTCTACTGCATGTAATGATGGATGATGAGAATTAATTCTTCTTTGTGAAATAGTATGGACATGGTTTATATTTGAGGATGGGGACTTCAAAAATTTTCAGCACAACAGGGTAAAAAAGGAAAATGGAGATGTGAAAGCATTTCTGTTCAATCCAGATGACTGAGTTACTGTAAACACTGGTAGTGTGAGGTGCTTATATTATATCTTGTCATTGTTAAGCAAAAAGTGTTGAATTATATTTATCTTTACTATATCAAATCCCTGGTGTCCTGGAGAAGTTTCCTGGGGCAAAAAGGTAATATTAAGTTAATATTTTCCAAATCACTATTCAGCTCAGGAGAATCAAAGCTGCTGAAGTATAAACATCTACAACAACAATAACAAATATAAACCATGTTACCTCTTTGCCCTGGGCAACCATTTGCACTTTGTTCCCTTATTTCTAAATAAGGCAGAAAACAGTGTGTGGACCATGACTGGAACATTATTATGACAGCAAAATACAAAAGAATTTTGACAAATACGCTATGTTTATTTTTCTCTACTCTTTTGCCTTTATTTTTGGGAAAAAAAGTATCTAAAATATAAAATATATTTTAGTACACTACCTGCTGCAGTTTATTTCTGGTTCATAGCAAAATCAGATTGCTTCTCCATTAATGAAAAATGTCAGGGAATCTTGCTGGTTTAGAACCCTGTCATTGAGATCCACTGTTTCTAAAGATCAGCTGTGTTCCAAGTTAACCTACAAATTAAGTTTGATTTGTTGTTACTTTGCCAAAGCAGTTTTGTTCCTAGCACATTAATTCATGCAACTTTGTAAACTCTTACTTAATGAGGTCTTGAGTGCACGTGATGTGCATGATGGAGTCACTATTCTGAAAACAATTCTTTGGGACACTCTAAAATGGAATAGGTTAAAGTAATAAGCTCAATTTTTCATTTATGCTCAACCTGTTTTCTTGAAACATGGAATATTCATCAGCTATTCTTTTCATGTAAAAATAGCACTACAATCAAAGCCAGTTGTCCTTTCTCTTTATTGAACCATTGCTGAGTACAATAATTACAAATTCAATAAAAATGTAAGGGCAATTACCCTCTTCACAAGAGGCACAAGCTCTTATGAATCCTCATTAACTGCAAAACCATTGTTAAAGATGTCTTCTGTACCATCAATTTTCTTAAAATAGTAAGTGTTAGACAAAAGGTCCAGAGGTAAACCCCTGCACAGCACTCAGTCCTCCAGATTCTGCAGAACTTTGTGCTGGCAACACATGCATTTGTTATCTGTTAGTTTGTTCTCGTTAGATGCTTGAGCATTATGTTAAGAGTCCAGTACCAAGGTTTTGTCTAGAGTACTTCATAAAAAAAAAAAAATCTGTTGCAAAATAGCGATTATTAAAACAAAAACCAGAATATATTTCTTAGTGCCATAATCTAGGTACAGGACATGGTTCAAAGCTCCTCTATTAAATACTGAAAAAAGTTGTGACTAAAACTTAGAAAATAAAGCAACTTCTTTTTCTTAATGGAAGTGACATATTATTTTGACTTTGTGCATAGTTTCTCAGCACAGAACTACTTTTTAAACTAGCAGTAATCATTTTGCACCAGTAAAGAGTCAGTTTTTATGTTGCATATAACTCCTGAATCACCTCATACAGGCTAGATGCTACCTCATTCTCTACAGCTTTTTAGTTTGTTGGGGATTGCCCAGACTGAAGTCTTGTTATTTTTATTTCCTTTTTATTTTCTAATATCTTTGAAACATTTTATTTTCCTTTGCATATTACCAAAGTTATTGTTAGCATTGTAGTGGAAGCTTCTGAAGTGAGATGTTACCCGAGATCATTCCCACGGAAGAGACGCAATTCAAAAGAATACTATGTGAGTTACCTATGAATGAAGAGGCAAGGGATGCTTGATCAACTTATTTCTCTAGAATAAATAAAGACTTAAATGTTTTAAACAGACAAATCTTAAGGCCAAAATATTCCTACTACATTTGTATGTGTGTGTGTGTGTTTGGGTGTGCACTATGTGTGTGCGCACATGTGCATGCATGTGAGCGCACATGCATGTACACATCTGTGTTTTAAAGTAAAAGTGTCTCAGCAAAAAGAAAAAATGTTTGTTCAATTGGGATATTAATTTAATAGGTAGCAAAGGAAAAAGTACTGGACAGTCGTAATTTGGATCAGCTTATATAAATGAGGATCAGCTCCGTGAAAATAAATGACCGTATTCATCAAATTGATACATAAAGTCAAGACAGAATTAAGGCAATTTATTTTGATTAAAAAAAAATGATAAAAATACTCAGGATTTTGGCACTATTTAACCAAGATTTTCTGAACAGATAAAAGTGAATACTAAATAACCACATTTTTAACTATTCAACCATCAGTCAGTTACAAATCAAAGATGATACAGACATAGAACCACACTGAATCTAGGCAAGCAAGCCTCAAGAATAGCAGGGACCACTATCTTGAGGGTCTTAGAGTGGATCAGCTTGAAGTTCATGTGTAAGCATGAGGGAAAGATCATAAAATCGTAAAATGGCTGGGTAGGAAGGGCTTTTAAAGATCACCTACTCCACCCATCCTGCAATGATCAGGGACACCTTCAACTAGATAAAGATGTCACCAGTGACACTATGTGCACACGCTGTATTCCCAACCTCATATAATCCAAGCCAGTGAAAAGAACATTAGCAATGTTCTAAGGCCAACAAAACAACCAAAACCAAAACCCAAAACCCAACACACTTTCAGGCACATCCATTTACATTTTTAACAGTCTGCCTTAAAGTCTTTCTAAATCACTTAAAGGTGTAGTTACCACTGACATCCCTCAATGCCAGACTGGCATAAGACAAGTGTACGATAACTGTACTTTTGTCACTTTGCTGTTTGAATTAATACAAGTTTTGTGGACCAAAATATACACTGCAAGAAAAACTTTTAAGCTGATTATCTGTGAAGATTAGCACTAGTTAAATTTTATTCCAGCTAGAATACCTGCAGTATGCAAAATAAAGAGAAAAATCTTATCCTGTATATCTGATCTATGCTGCCAAGCAATGAAGGTTTAATTTTGAATATTCATTAAAACTGCATTATAATATATTTTATAAGAGGCTCCTGAAACAGAGCTGAATATTTTATAAAATTTGAGACTCTGTCTCTTCAGAAATATTCCATAAACTGAAAGATTAATGAAGTAATTAAATAAATTATTTGCTTGGCTTTAATAATTGCAATGACTAGAGTTAGAACACATTAAATCACAGAAGTAGCATTGTTTCTCTGCTAACTCACGTATTGCTGCTTAAAGCTGAGATTCAAGAACCAAATGCCAATTCTCTAAATGCTGCAATGAAAATCAAGTGATGGAAATGCTATCCCATGCAAGCAGTTTTTCTGCAAAGGCAGAAATGTTTGAGAGTAGTGAAAGAATACATGACCATATTTTTGGAAAGAGTAATAAAACTGTCATCCTGAGATTTAATCTAAATCTAAGGAGACATTCCCAGAGGCTATCAAATAAATTAAATGTCAGACATCCTGCTATAAAAAAACCCCACAACCAACCAAACTAAAAAAAACCAGAACCAGGAACAGCAACAAAAGCTAACTAGTATTGGGAGAGTTCAATTAACTGAAGTCTATCTGTGTTACCCTTCTGAAACAGCCAAAACTATTTAACTATTTTATTATTGTATTTCATGTTGAAAATAATGCAAACTGAGTACCAAACCAACCTGTTAGACAAATAAACTCCTTTTTCTTCTTTAATGTCACTTTCCAGTGACCTGCCATTTCACTATTATATACAATTCAGAACATATCTCTTTGAAGTTTTATTCACCTTCATTTTACCTCTGGATATTTTATTTAATAAAGAAATAATTCAGAGCATAATAAGTTCAGATGACTCACATCAGGATGATTAAGAAAGATCCTGTTCTATAAGTTGTGACTATATACAACAACAGATATTCTGGACTACTTAGATGACTGTGGTTTACCAGAAAGAAACACTGGACAGCTATGGCAAGTTTACTGATTACTTTCAATAAGTGCAAAGAGATAAACACAAGGAAGGTGGGAGAACTGTATAAACAAACTTGCAAACTTGTTAAAAGAACAACTAAGGCATGTACAACCTCAACTGCAAATAAATTGGATAACTGTAAGAAAAACATTTCAAATTGCTAAAATTCAGAATGACCCTGGAATAGAAACATGTAGGAAGAGAAAAATAAAGTAGGTTTTGGGTATCTTGAAGGGTTATAAAACCTGTTTGGCCATAACCACTTATAGCGATCTCATGACAGATAGTGGTATGAAATTGCTATTTCAGCAGATACCTCCTTATGCTTTTTCTTTTTTTTTTTTTTTTTGTTATTATTATTTTTTTAATTTTGTTTATTTGAATAGTTCCTGAGGTGTTTTCTACATAGTTCTGCATCTGGATCTGATTCCTTTACTGGACCTGTAATTGGTACAGTATACATGTAACCTGTTCTCCTCATACTATGTGATCACTATCTCAAAAAACGAGGCACCAAGAAACAGTCATTGAGGCATACTTCTAACAGGTTTAGAGAATATAGATTATTGTGTCTCAAGGGATGGATGGGAAGGTATTCCATGGAAGTAGGACTTTTCATATGACACCACCATTGAAACTTTTTTCTTCAAATAAACTTAACTATGTCCTTTTATTTTGATGCATCGTTGCAAAGAGAAAAAACAAGCATGAACTAACTGAAATGATTGGTGGCAAAATTACAGGCTGAATTACTGTCTGTTATTTGTTGTACTAAAATGAACAGATGGCACATACATTACAGAGCAGATTTTAGTAAAATGGGGTGCCTAATTAGTTCACTGCTAATAGTACCTGCTTTATAGAAAATATAAAATGTCTGAGTTAGTGATCCCTAGTATTTTAACCAGACTGTGCCAAGCTGGAAGAATAAGACACTCAGGCTGCCCATGACAACCTCATAAATAAGTAAGTATTTCAGATATGACAGGATACAACAAAAGTTCTCATGTGTGCTGCCAAGTAGTAGTTAAGGCACTAAATTTTTCACTGGCATTTGGCAATATTTTTTAAGCTTCCATATACCTAATTTTAAAACCAGCCAACAGGTGTTTTTAATCCAAACCAGAAACATTGCTGACAACTGCAATAAGATCAGTACATACATAATAGAAGATCTGGTCTTGCACTGTCTCAATCACGTAACTGTCCAAATCTCAAGAATCAAATGCTGGTGTTCTCCACCTACAGATGACCCACAGCAAATTTCTAGAGTGTGAGGTCACTAATTACCACTTTAGTTTCTTGTCTGTAAGGAAAACACTGAAGATTTTGACATAGAGATGTGTTTTCTTATTTTAGCCTGTGAGAAGAAACCTGTTCTGTACCCACAGCCAGGATTTTCTGGAGCTGTGTGGAGCCACTGTTATGGCTTTACAACAAAGGTAGCTAGCAGGATGGAATTATCCCCCTTCACTCTGCACTCCTTAGACCATATTTGAGCCCACCAATGCTCGAAAGACATCATGAAACAGACTGAGCTCCGCAGAAGGCCATTGAGAGGTGGTCAGGGCTGGAACATTGCCCCTTTGAGGAGAGGGTGGAGGATGGGCCAATTCACCCTAAAGAAGGCTATCAGTAGTAAAAGGTTAAGCTCTTCTCATATGTATTACATCATAAAAGTTACACAAGATATTCAAGATAGGGTCTAGCAATTGAAAAGAAACTGAGAAAACATCTTCTTGTGCATGCCTGAAGGGTCACTGGAAAGCAATAAATGACCGTATTTTAAAATGCTTCCCTTTCCCAGAGAGTTTATTGTTTCATCTCTATAATAACTAGATTAGCTGACTCATTCTTTAGTTCTCTTGTTATATGCTTGCACTGAAATCTTATTCTTCCCCACTTTGAAGGAGCCAGTTATTTCTTCCAAATTTGCTTGTGTTACCAATCTGCACTCAACTGATTTCAATTATAAAGTAAAAATTACAATTGAAAAAAAATAAAGGAGGGACAAAATTCTGTTCTTTGTGAAGAGTACCTTGTCATAGTTTTTGGTTTCATACAAATAAAGAAATACATTTTTTTAAAAATCACTGAAGTAGGATAAATACCTGCTGTGGACACATAATATTTAAAACTATGTAATTTTTTTTTTACCCTCTCTGTTCTGGACATACCTATAGAAGTAGTAATTCTATATGGAGAGCTAAAATTGTGCAATTTTGTCGATGGAAAGAAAGAGACGCAAAGATATTATTTATTCTGAATTATTACTTGTATGAATCTCACTAGAAAAGAAGCATACAACTTAACTAAAGCTTGATTTTTTGTTTTGGTTTGTGGAAGGTTTTTTTTACTCTTTTCTCATCAGACTAATATTTTGCTGTGTTTCTTCAAAGTTCATGTCACGGATCATCTCACAAAAATTCAATTATTGAAATAAAAAGAAGTAATAAGAAAAACATATCATGACATCAGCTTGGGAGAGAAAGGGAAATTAGGTCAATACTAACAAAAAATGAAATTAAAAAGACCAATATTTTCTGAAGTACTTCAGTAGAAGGGCTACAGATTTTATATTAAAAGTACCCTTAAAGTCTCTTCTGTTTCCATTTCATCTGAAACGGACCTAGTTCATGCAGTCAAGTCTGCTTTAAAATGTACACAAAAGTATGTAAGGACTACCAGAAAATTATTTTTAAAGGTTCACTGTTAATCAAAATCTTAATGTATATGAGCTCTTACATACTCTTTCTGAAGTCAGTAGAGCTATTCCTGTGTTTAAAAGCACACTTAAACAGCCCTCTGTACTTTACTAACCCTAGGCTTTATTTTCTGAGGCATCACAGGCAATGAATGACAAAGACTGAGCTATAACTATTCCTTCTAGTTTTCATAAACTCACAAACCCTTTTTTACTAAGCTGGACCTTGTCTCAAAGACAGTATAGGAATAACAATGCAGGAAAACATGATATGCTAAAATGAATGCAAATAATTTCAAAGCTTCTGTGGAGAAGCACTGTTTCATTTACAGTACTACTTGAGCCACATTAGCCTCTGAGCAACCACTGCTCCTCAGCAGACTAGTTGTGGTGGACCCTGTTGTCCAGTGTTACAGTGGAGGCTGCTGTTAGACAAATGGAAATCAGATTTCTCTGTACCGCTCTGGCCGCTTTGATAAAGTGCATGGAGCAGTGAAAGACTAGGAAAAACTTGCACATGTGAAGGAGCAGGGACACAAAACATGCCTTAATGATCAGAATGCAGAAAAAAAAAGAAAAGAGAAAGAGAAGAAAAAGAAATGTAAAAACTATAAGCAAGGCATACTTCAAAGGAGTCTACTTCCATTTGTCTTTCCAATCTTTCAGGCAGTAATAGTATTATCAGCTCATACATTGTATTTACTTGTGAAACTGTTGTTTTCTCTTACATATAAAACTTGATTTGTTTCATTTGAGTTATTGATTTATTTATTAACACTTATGTTTAGTCCCACTGTGCTTAGCATGAAAATAAACTCTTAAACTGAGGCACTGAAGATACTAAAAACATGCATCCAATAAGCTTTTTATCTAATACACTTTTTCCAAGAAAGCTGAGAATGTTATTAGGCTGATCTCTTATCAGCTGCTGATAAGGCCTGACCTTCTGTCAGCTGTGAAAACAGGATTATGCAGATCTTAACAGTAAACCTATATTCACTGCTGCTATGCCTAACATCACACTAGGGAAAAATAGCTGTAAAAGGCAGTTTTCTGATTAGGTTTGGATGTTTGCAAACTTCAGTGTGTCAGTGAAGAGGTAGTATTGGAATATTAGTGGAGCCAAGAAAGTCAGTTCTGAACAAAATATAATTGTTCTAATATGTCTGCATAGAGCGTAAAAAATCAATCAGCAGGTCCTATTTTTCCAAGAATAAAAGTTTTTAAGACACTCTATTTCATTGCCTGTGATTCAATGTTCTCATTTGTTAGCCTACTTAGTCCTCTAAAGTTGTTGCTCATTTGAAAAACATTAACAATTTGTTATTCACTTGGAGACCCATCATTAGATTGCTGCAGTTCTTCTAGAATTCTTCATCAAAACTGTAGCTGACTATGTAAAGTAATTTGTAAAGCTCTGGTGTCACACTGTTTACTACATAAATTTTAGTGGTAAACAAACTGCCTAGATAATGAGAGTGACAATAAAACTGCATGTAATACTTTAGTACAAATGAGATAATATTCAGAGGAAAAAATGCTGTTTTGAAAGTGTATATTTGACAAAAGTATCTTATTTTTCATGCAAATGGATAGAAGATGCCTCTGACTTAGAAGACAGATATAGATACAAATGGGGGAACTTACAGCTATACAAACAAAGGGACTTCTATACTGTCATGCTTCGCAGCACTGAAAATATCTGAGAACTTTGTGCACAGTTGGGAAGATATAAATTTGGTGGTTGGGTACTAAAGTCCTTCTAGAGCTTTAGGTCTAATGACCAGCTCAAAAACACTTTTGTGAAACAATCACCTATATTGTAGTCCATATAAAGTCAGAGTGACTGCCTTTATACACATGCAAACATAGCTTATCATTTCATCTTCCCTATAAAGCAAGCTCATCCAACCAAACTGAGTATCCTCCATTAAAAGGACACATGATTGTGAAGAGTATTGAATACCTAAATTCCTCTGAATATATTGGGAAGAAAAATCAAATTGGATTTCAAGGTGAAGCACAAAAAGCCCTCTACAAATTCGTAAAATCTAGCTCTTCCTCACAGAATGACATATTTCTTTGCCTCTGCTCCTGAAGGTGAAAGACACACAGGCTACAAATGTATGCTTCTTTGTAGAAAATTTATTTTAAATAACAACATATAATTATTAAAACCACATCCACTTAAATAGCTCATACAATACTAGGTTTAAGCGGAAAGAGTGGCAGTAAAACGTGCATGTCTATCAAGGAGATATATAGCATCTTCTCTTTAGGCACATGTAAACATCTGTCTAAAATGAGGACAGCTTGTTTCCAGCAGTGGATGGTGATTGCCATAAAGCTATGTATAGAAAGAAGTCTCAAGTCCAGAGGGTACCTGTGGAAAGGTCAGAAACAGCTAAAACAGTTAAAGTGATAATATAATGGTATAACTCATGGACACCATTTTCCGAATTTTCTGAAGCATTTGCAAATTGTCATTAAACCAGACTGATGTACCATTACCTGAAGTTGGAACAACAAAGTCAAGAATACTATTCCAATTTCCTATAGGCATGTTCATAGCTGAACTCAAATTCATTATTAATGCTCTCCTAAAGGATATTTTGAGAAGTATTTCAACTATTCAACCTACATTTGGGTTATCTGGGGAATTTTTAGAAGGAAAAGCCTGACTGTTAAATGAACGCTTATATATATATATATGTGTACAAGTGAAAAATATGTAGCTTACTTCATTAGCTACTGTTCAATGAACATTATTATATTATAAATATATTATAAGAAATTTGTTTCCACATCTGGCAAAACAAGTTGTTCCATTAAATATTCATATACTACCGAGTAAAGGAGAGGAGACACAGCTCCCCAGCACTCATTAGTGGAGTTCTGGCATTACACTACATATTTGCATGAATTAATTTTATATTTTTGGTTCCTGTTAATATCTAAATGCAGAAAATGTTAATCATGTTCTCAGAAGTATCACTTTCAGGAAAGAAAAGCAATCAGAAATGATCCACAAACATGCTACAAAACCCAGAAACTAACCAATTCTTGAAAAAGTGACATGTTGTATAGAACTTAGCTTATAGAAATGTAATCACAGTCTCCTCCAATAACATCACAGACATAGCTGGTACTTCTTGCATCTGTGGAATTCACAAACTTAAAAACACCTGAGTTGAACAGGTTAATTCCCATTAATGTACAGGCCCAATAACAAGTTTTCAGAGGGGCAAGGGGAGAGAAATACCTAAGTAGTAGGCAACCACTTTCAATAACACCTACTCGTTCTTAATAGTCTAGAAATTTCATGTTGTTGTGATCCAGTTTCACTTGCACATGGTTGTGGGGAGAGAAAATAAAACGTTACAGTAATATCGATAGTAATATGGGATCAAATAGAAGTACAGTCTATTACATGATTCAGGTAGCTTAAATAACTAAGTTACAAAGAATAGTTGTTTCCTTCTTTCTTAAACTAGAACATTTAAATTCTTTCTTTCCTGACTTCCCTTTCAGGCCTTGTGTGGCAAATGGCCAAAAGCCCTTAAACTGAAACACCAGTGACACTCAAGAAAATGGAACCACATCTGAACAGAAAAACAGGAACTCAAAGCAAAAGGAAAGCAGGACCTTTCTAGAAATATATGTGAGGAAATCAGAGTCCCAGATCTAGAAATCTCAATCATCAGTTGGCAGACAGTTGCGCACTTCAGCTGAGTGTCTTAATGCAAATTCCATCCTTGTCTGACCATCTAAAATATAAATTGCCTGCAAAAGTGTCAAATAATGTGTGCTGAATATCCACAACTCAAATTAATATTCTGATTGAAAAACTGCTCTTCTAAAACACAATGTTCTCGATCAGGTTGATCTAATACTTTGTCTGAAATTTCTAGGATGCCTCTCACTACATCTTTTACTGAAACAATACATTCCACTTATTAGTCTTTTACAGAACAACTTCCTTGTGCTAAAAAAAAATGCAACTTTGAACTAGCATATGTTGTTTTACATGCCTGTGTTAGTAGAGCGAGAAGAAGAATCAAAATAGTGTAATAAACTAAAAGCGGAGGAAACTTTTAAATTAATTAATTTACAGGGAGAGTTCACCTTTCAGAGTAGCATTGAGTATCTATGTACCCGTTTGGTATAAATACCTACTCATGTTGAGAAATTCTTTCATAATGTATCTATTATGAAGAAATTACATTAACATGAATAAGTATGTTGCTTTAACTCTCCGTTTTATAAATGCATCTCTAACTGTAAACTTCTCTGCTGGAAGAGGCTATTTTACCACTCATTTAACTAATGCTGAAGAATTTTCTATTTCTCCTGATCTAGGTCTGATGTTGCAAACACATTCTTTAGTAAATTCTGTCCGAAATAACTGTGACAGCTTATGATGTGATTCTTTTTCTAGAGGGACTAGTGAAATGAAAGAGTCAGATATCATAGGGTTTGGGGAATAAAGATAGTAAATAGGCATTTCTGAACTTAGTGGAGTCAATTGTATTTTTCAACATCTGTTTTAAAATAGGGGAAAATTATTCTGGCTTATGTATCTAAAATTTCTGAAGCACAAGTAGTGGGGTGAAGGACTGATACTCTGTATAAGAAACTAAAATAACCATGGCCTGTGCCATGCAGCTGCAATCTAGAAGATGTGAAGGCACTCTGAGCAAACTAATAAATTAGGAGGTGGCTGCTACTGGCTAGAGTACTCGCTGGCAACTAAATAAATGTCAGGGATGGTCTTTAAGAGATGTGAGAGGTGTTTTTTCTGTTTAATTTTTGCAGGCTATCCTAATAACAGAGTAAGCATAGGATTTTTTCAAAATAGAAGTTTGTGTTGATTTTTTCCAACTAATCTGTAATCAAAACCAGATTCAGTTTTCCATTGAAGACTGGGGTTTTTCAGTATTATTAGAATAGATAGAGTTTCATAGTATGACCAATTGCCATTAATTTTAATCTAATATTTTTATGTTGTTCATTTATTTCCCTGTGTATATACAACCTGATATTCTTTAGAGCATGAATGCATACTGATTTTTGCACATAGCTAAATGCCTAGGTCCAATTAGCATAATACCTTTTAATAACTACTAAAGGTACGCACAACATATTTCATGTAAGGAACTAGAATACACATTTTAACCCCTCCCTCCCCCCAGATCACCAATACATACATTTTTAATTATTTGGCTAATAAAAGGATTTGATTACATTTATTAAGATGGTAGGTAATGGACAAGTTTTCAAGGAACATTGATAGGTCAAGCAGTCATGAATAACAATTTCTATTGGTTCTGTCGCCCAAGGTACAAACCTTAGTGAAAACATGGTTAGGTCATTTCTGAATCTAATGTTAGTAGTACTCTCTCTAGTTTAACTCTGCATTTGCCAAGAATACAGGTTCTGCTCTCTACTCTCATACCTTTAAGTTTTATACAGCTGTTTAAATAACAGATTATTAATTATAAATTGATGAACACAGAGAATAGATCATCTTACATACAATAAAATTAAACAGGATATGTGTCAGAGCTACAAGGAAAACCTAAAAGAAAACACCATTCATACTCAGTTAACACAAACATCCTAGAATGCAGGCAGCTTTAGTAGTGAGCGGAGTAGGGGAGAGAGAAAAAAAGGCCTACAGGTCAAATAGGTACTCTGGGGTTCTGCATCTCTATGAAACAGCTTCAAGTTGTGGTCTTGTTGAACACTTAGAGGAAATTCCACAGGCAAAATAAAACTGTTCTTGATGAAGTTTCAGAATTCATAATTTATAATCTTACATAGGCTTTGTCTCACCAGAGCAAGCTGTGGTGTCAGTTTCTGAAATACAGTGTGTGAATGGCAGCATCAAATCGATGTTTTGTTTAAATCACACAGCACAATGTAAAGAACCCCTGAAGTCTCACAAGATATATATATTTATGCAACATGACATGTTCCTATGCTATCTGCTCCAGAATTTTTTATTTTCTATATCTCTATCTCTTAATTTTTCTTCTAAGGCAACAACTATCGCTACATATATGGTTTGTATTTAAATCTTCTCCAGGTTCTGTTTTCCATGTTTTTGACATGTAATTACCACGTTTGTTTCTGCACACTAGAAGGTAAAAATAGTGAGAAAAAAGAAAAAGAAGAAAAGGACAATTTTGTAGTCTGATGTCCTAAACTGTTCGTAAAACACTGTCATATTTGCTTCGCGTATCTCAGAAACTTTACCTAGAAAACAATACTGCTGCATATTAAAACCACTGGTTTACCACATTCTGTGCAGCATCACTGTAGAAAATCCGAGAGCAGAGACCAGCAGTATCTTACTCTGTTGCAGTACTGAAATTTTAGCCCAACACAACTTGCAGGCATTGTGCTTAGAAGCTTTTTGGCACAATGAGACAATCTGCTGGATGGGCGGAGGTACACAAACATGTGATGCATAGATAAGTTAAATAAGCTGCCTTCACTGAACACAATATAGATGCATAGCAGGACAACTTTCTTCACTGTCCTGTGTGTCATTATCCCCTCTTTCAACAGGACCAAAGCATGTCCTCTGCTATTCTGAAATAGAGACAGAAAACCAATTTCATTCAAAATTTTTTCATAACTGCTACATTTAATACATTTTCAATAGCATATTTTTCTCTTTGTCCAGCAGTATCCTGCAACAACTCTTAGGTAATAAAGAAAAACAGTTTTCTTTTACTCTGTTTTCTTTGCTGTAGTATTTTGTATTGCTGTTTTTTTTTTTTTTAATTTAATTTGTTTTTTAGGGTTGGTTTTATATTTGGCCTTTTTTTTTTTTTTTTTTTTTTTACTTTCCCTCATATTACTTTTTGTGACTTCTATTTCAAATAAGATTTACTGTCTTACAGTTTGGCACATATCTATGCTTGAATATTATGTGTAAATTATCTGTCAACCCTTGTGATGTAGAATTCCCAACAGTATTTTGTTCTCAGTTTGGATATATATATTTACACTTTATTATGCAACATGGAGTACTTAAGATTACATTCAAGGTCTATAAACAATGTTATAAAGAAAATCTGTAAAATGCAAAATGAAACAGCAAATTACACCTCTGTTTGAGGTTTTCTTTGTCCCTGCAAATGTCTGAAAAACATTCAGTTACGAATACGTCAAAAGACTTATGCCTAATCTCAAAGCTGGTGAAATGAGAAATCATCTTTCCTCATGTTTCAAGGTTACTGAATCAAAAACTCTTATGGTGATGGTCCCTCAGAATAAAAGGAATGTCAAAAAAAAAAAAAGAAAAAAAAATGACAGTATCTGCTTATAGGTAACGTACCATGAAATGAGACATGCCAAAATATAAGGCACCGGCAACTTTTTATGTGTGCAGCATCTGACCACTACCTTTCCTAGGTTAGTTCTACTTTTAACAGAACAGCAAAAAATCAAGGATCCCTGTCTAAATAAAAGAAACACACATATTCTATTTCTCTCTAATGAAAAACACACACACAGAGAAGGTCATGTTGAGTGAGAAAATCTTATTCATCTTTGCCTCAGATTTTCTGCCATGCTCTTTGTAGTTATTAAAAAATACATTAAAAGCAGTAATTTCTTGTGTCCATCAAATTAGAATTCACTGCGTGTTACAAAAGAATAGTGTAAGCATAGTTAACTTCAGCATTACAGCCCATAAGTAGAATACAAACTTCTCTGTAGGCAGTAAGATGGGTAACTTCACAAGTAAAAACATCTGACTGCAACACATCAAATCCTATAGCCTTTAACAGCAGAAAGGATACACTACAAGACAATCTGATTAAAATAACATAAGCTAAAAGACTGATAAAGCACTCAATTAATGATGAGCTGACACTCTTTACACAGATTCTTTCCTCTCCACTAAACTTTTTTGTCTTCTTTATTTTCAACCTGATAGCATATGGTTTAAACCAGACTATTCCAGACTGTCCGTCTTGAGATATTTTCCTACTGATCTGTTGTTTTTAAACTTCTGGGTACCAATTTAAGATATGTTTTATTTATCATCATCAATGAAAGTACAAAACGCATCCTCTACTCAAGGAAGCACAGCTATGGAAGAGAGAAAAAAAATAGAGATGCTTCTTAAAACAGCAAGTTACTTTTGTTGAATTAGTACCCAGAGATCTGTATGTGCTAGAAACCACAAGAAGACAGAGAATCAAAGCAGACCTGTGAGGAAGCAGCCACACTAACTGTATAACAGCATGAGCAGCTGCAGATTTTTTGATTTCTACGAGTAGCACTTATAACACTCAGGTGATTGTTTCTACACAGTGATCCTTAAGCATTATTTTCCTCTATCAGTATATAATTCAGTTTTATTGAAAAGAAACAGTTTTTAATTCCCTACTATTCAAGCATATACTGAAATAAAACCACAAATAATCTTTTTTTTTTTTTTTCTTTTTTTTTCACTGGAAACCCTAGGCTGTTTCCTCATTACTTTCTCCCAGGTTAACTAATTATAGTTTATATAAAAAAAAAATTATGTGAATTTACAATAGTGGGATGTGAGACATGGAGAGACAGACAGATCATTCCTATGTGTATGGGGCTGACCAATCAACACAGGTGATCTAAAAATGACCAAAGTTATAGTCTTGTTTCCTCAATGTCCAAAACTGAACAGCAGACTTCCAGTTAAATATCAGCAGAAATAAAATGCTTTCTTTTTATCTTTTTATATTAATCGATTAAGCAAAGCAAGAGAAAAAAACAACATTGAGAAATACTTGGGGATATTAATAAATGAGTGGCAGTAAATGATAACTTTCATGTTTTCTGAACTCATTAAATTCTCAAAGGTCATCATTGCAGATGGTGAAGAAAAAATATTTTAAAACCCCAGCAAACTAGATTTGCTCCATTAAAGCATTGTTAAATAAAATGTTATACAGTGACATTGCACTATTTATATAAATATAATTAAAAATGGAGTTACTAAAAAAAAAAAAAAAAAGCCCTCTGACAACCAGATATCATCTTTCCTCCTGTAATACAATCAATAAAACTGAAAATACAAGAAATAATTTTGTTCCTTGTTAGTTTCCTGATATTCAGAATTTGGGGTTGATCTAGATTGAAATAAAATCAGACCTTTATGAATTATGTCACTGTAAAAGAATTATAAGAGAATGGCCATTTTCTTTATCAAAACCACAGCTTTTCGTTTTGGGAAGGTTGAGAAGATAGACAAGGGTATTGTTTCAGCCTAGCTGTCTGAATCTGACAAATAAAAGGACTTGACTCAAGTATTCCCACAGCTCCCAGTCTGGAGAGCATGTTTTGACCCCAGATCTTCCAGAATGAGAAAATTCTGACCAACTGGTAATTTTGTAATTCCATTCTAATTATTCAAATTAAGTTGCTTTTTAAGCAGATGTGTTTATATCACAGATTTTTTTTCTCACAGATTTTTGCTCTGTTTTGAAGTCTTCCTCTGTGAAATATTATTTTACCAGTCTGTTTATTTCTTTCTCTAATCAATTGTACAGTATAAAACCAAGAATTTGGCATCTTCATCTTAAATAATCCATGAGTTGTTGCATGTGCCCTTTGCTTAAAGAATTACTTTTTAAAGCTGAATTAGAATTAATATTTAAGTCCTTACGGTTAGCAGACTCCTAATCTTCTAAATGCTATTGTAATATTGTTTATCCTCTTCTACTTAATGGAGTTGAGTAAGTGCAATCTCCTAATGTGGGGTGGGGGAGGAAGGGGAGGAAAGAGGAAGAATCCCTAAGCACCAGAACCACTAAAATCTGCTTTCCAACAGATTAGTTTTGTGGATAATGGCCTTTTCTGAATTATATGACTGTCGAATTAACTTAGTACATCCCAGCAATAACAAGAAATGTTCTGCATGAAATAATACTGAAACATTTATGATTTGTTAAGACCTAGAGTATCCAAGAAAAACAAAATGTTGTTTTCTGATGCCTCAAAAGGCAAGAGCTACATTTGCAGGTGTTTCTGGTGTGTTTATAATACCGTTTGTGTATATGCATCCTTTGATGTCTTTTAGTGAAAAGTAAATTGATGAGAATTGAATCTCCTTTGATGTGTCTTGGGTTGAAACGGGATGATTTTGCACAAAAGTTTAGTCCCATTCTGGGGTCTTTTTAAATACATTTTGGTAAGTTTTCGCAATCCTAATTTTAGTTACCACATTATCTTGCCACAATTTCAACTTCTGCACCCATTTTTCCTTCTTATGATTCTTTTTTTATTGCTGTGAAGTAGGAAAGTTTTCTTGTGGATAAAAGGCATTGTACTAGGAAAATCATAGAATCATAGAATAGTTAGGGTTGGAAAGGATCTTATCATCTAGTTCCAACACCCCGTGCCATGGGCAGGGACAACTCACACTAAACTATGTCACCCAAGACTCCATCCAACCTGGCCTTGGACACTGCCAGGGATGGAGCATTCACAACTACCTTGAGCAACCCATTCAAGTGCCTCACCACCCTCACAGTAAAGAACTTCTTCCTTATATCTAACCTAAACTTCAAACAAACAAACAAAATTCTTTACAGCTATTAGGGAAATGAAAATTCTCCCTGGGTGTTACAAGAACAGGAGATAAACCAGAGTCTCTGCAGGAGCAAGACATTACTGATGCAACTTTATTTCACAGAATCACAGAATCACAGAATCCCAAGGGTTGGAAGGGACCTAAAAAGATCATCTAGTCCAACCCCCCTGCAAGAGCAGGGTAACCTACAGTACTTGCTGTTAAAAAACATATGGTTTAACTGAAGTCTCTGTGATGCTTATACACGGAATTAATCAGTGCAGACTAGGTCCACCTCTAAACACTGGCCTGGGGGGAAGTCAGGATATGGTAGCTGATTGCCACATTAGAAAAATTAAATTATTTATTTTCTAAAGTTTTAGATACAATATGGCAATGCAATAGAGATATAAAATGTCCTTTCATGAATCATAAATTAACTATGAAATTTTTAAAATCTGTTCTCCACACTGATTTAAATTTTCTCCAGGAATAAAAACCTATACTGGAGTTCAGGATTTTGAAAGGGTTGCTTGGTTGGCTTTTTTATAAACCAACAGCCAAGTTTTGCCTTGTACTCCAGGCTCCATTTCTGGGCAACAGCCAGGCCCAAAGCAGGTTCAATGTAGCCCAGTATTGCTGCTTTTAGTATCTTTATTCTCAAAGAACTTGTCTTGGAACATAACATTCATTGCTATTTCTATGATGAAAATTAAAGGTATATTTACAGTGAATGTATTTACATACTGCATATTTCCAGAGAAATTCATCTTCAAGCTAAGTATTTTCAACACTACCTCCAGAAGCATGTTTAAAATGTCACGAAAAAAATCACACTTTCTTATTATGAGGCAAGTAACAGTTTAATTTTTAATTTCATTCAGGATTGCAACTATGCCATGTAACAGAGGCAATGTTATATACTTTGTCCTGTGCAAGTGACTGTGTGGGAGCATAACTGTCTGTCAAATACAGAAGTATCTCACACTTCAGAAAATATATTTATGAAAATGAAAAAAAAAGTCTTTGCGTTATGGTAGCTAAATAAAACTCTAAAATTATTGACTGTTGTTAAAAAAAAATCATTGGGATATAATTGATAATTTTAATTAACATGAAATGACTACACAACTTCTCTTTACCCTGCTGAAGTAGATTAATATGTCCAAATTTCAACTTTAATATTATTTTCTTTTAAATAGGATGATACCTCATTTCAGTCTTCTACTGCTTTTCCAGAAAATAGCAAATAGGTTTTTTTTAACTAAAGCAATATTTTCAATTTCAAATCTACTCAAAAAAGAGCTTAAAGAAATAAGAACGGACAAATAATAATATATAGATTATTTTTACTTATACTGCATTTTGCGAGTTGCAAGTAGCTGATCAATAAAGAGACATTACTGAAAAGTATAGTAATGCAGCATTTCTGTCATTCTCAGTTGATTTCCCATTTCCTTGAGATACAATCTTCTCCTTTACACAGGCAATGTGAAGGAAAGATGAAAGTAGAATTTTTGTTTTGCTTCAGAACAACTCCACATACAAGATCTTCCTGATGAGACAGTTAGGTCTCCTTACAGGAAGACATAAAATGATGAGGTGTTACAGTGTAGCTCTGTCTCTGTATGCCAAGAACACTGTCTACGCCTGAGTGAAAGAAACATTTACAGAGACCTACAGGGACAAAGGTCTCCCAGTTCATAAACGGTAAAATCATTTTCCAAAGTAGACCCAAATGGGAAGTACTGGTGTCTTTCAGCCATTGCTGCAGTCCCTGAATTCATGTGAAAAAATTAACGTCTCTTCCAAAACCTTCAAGAATTTTATATCGAGATATAGTGCAACTCATATATGAAGTTCTGTATCTATAGTGACATTTTTCCCTCTGCCTGTCCAAAAACTGTTGAAATGGGCATGGGTGCCATTTGTTAAATTACTAAAATGTTTTCCATTAGTTATTTCATGTTCTTTACCAAAAGTAAAGAACAGGAAAAATATATTTTTAAGTTACAAATCAGAAGTTTTAAGTCAAAAGATTCTCAGCTTCTTGGAACAGTTTTATAAGCATCAAATCATAGAATCATAGAAGATAGAATAGAATCATAGAATAGTTAGGGTTGGAAAGGACCTTAAGATCATCTAGTTCCAACCTGCCTGCTATGGGCAGCGACACCTCACACTAAACCATGCCACCCACACTTTTGTCCAGCCCGGCCTTGAACACTGCCAGGGATGGAGCATTCACAAGTTACCTGGGCAACCCATTCCAGTGCCTCACCACCCTCACAGGGAAGAACTCTTCCTTATATCCAATCTAAACTTCCTCTGTTTAAGTTTTAACCCGATACCCCTTGTCCTGTCACTACAGTCCCTAATGAAGAGTCCCTCCCTAGCATCCCTATAGGCCCCCTTCAGATACTGGAAGGCTGCTATGAGGTCTCCACGCAGCCTTCTCTTCTCCAGGCTCAACAGCCCCAACTTCCTCAGCCTGTCTTCATACGGGAGGTGCTCCAGTCCCCTGATCATCCTTGTGGCCCTCCTCTGGACTTGTTCCAACAGTTCTGTGTCCTTTTTATGTTGCAGACACCAGAACTGTACACAATACTCCAGGTGAGGTCTCACAAGAGCAGAGTAGAGGGGCAGGATCACCTCCTACAACCTGATGGTCACACTTCTTTTGATGCAGCCCAGGATACGGTTGGCTTTCTAAATCAAGACTGTTTTATCCTTTTCCTGTGCAACAAATTCTTAAGGAACGATGGCTCAGTGAAGATAAGAACTGGAGCAGAATTTCTTATCAGCTAATTCTCTTTTCAGCCCACAAGACACCAGAGTTTTCAATCCTGAGATGGAGATTTGAGAAGGGCAGAATGACTGTCAGAACTTAAGCCTGAAGGAAGTACTCAGATACCAGCTTTAATTTTGTCTTTGGTTCCTTTTGCAATAGTATTGTTTGTCACTGCATACATTTAATTTGCCTAAACAAGAAAGCATACAGGATCTATGGGCTGTGGGTTCATCTCTAGGAGTTTATTCCTATTTAGGCAAATCTACACAGTAAAATTCTACTTACTACTTGACATAGCATCAGTGCTTCCTGAGGCTGATGATCCTCAGCATATTCCTTCACCAGATCTGCTTATAGGGAGTTGTAATTTGTAATAACGATTGTTGTCCAAATGAGACACACTTACATATATTCTAATATTTAGAGGCACAATACAACATATGCAATCACAGTGGACTTTGTTTTTTCTGAAAATTGAGCAGCCAGTATGTCCTGTTTTGACAAGCAGAAAGAGTTTAGCCATGTGATAACAATCATGAGCACCACTGGAATTCAGCATTGATTTGCTTTTCATTTCATGATAGCATACTGAGAGGCTGAATGACAACAGATTTCCATGAGAGAGAGTTAACCATATTATTGAAAGGTAGATAAATGATATGAAGAAGAAATGAGTTAAAGAACTTTTGTGTCTTATTAGTGATCCAGACTATGGGGATCTAAGGGAAAAGTTGTTTTGTCATGAATTAAATGACTTCAAACACCAAGTGGATGGATCACTAATATGAAAGTAATTTAGTCCCAGATATCAGTGCTACAAAGATATTCTGAGCAACATACTCTAGCAGAGTTAAAAAAATATTTATACAATACCATCAAATGTACAATTCTATGTTTTTTTTAAGGATACGTGGTTTCAGCTATGCCAGTGAGCTATATATGTATACCCAGTAGTTTTTCCATTACCAGTCACCTCATATAGCAAGACATTTGTCCCTGCACATGGAGGAACATGCATCTACTTCACACAAGTTGTATTTACACAAATTCTAAAAGCCTCTGAGTGGAGCATATCATCAATAGCCACAATAGATTACCATTGTTCTATGAATTTCATGTATAATGGCCATTCTCAAATTTATGCAATGAAAAAAAAAAAAAAAGATTGGGAAGCTGAGTAAGTTAACCGAAGTAACTGTGAGTAGCACTTACCCTAAGTTAAGGACTTTTCAGTCTCTCATGCTTTGCCAGTGAGGAGGAGCAGAAGAAGCCAGGAGGAAGCAGAGACAGGACACCTGACACAAACTAGCCAAAGGGGTATTCCCTACCACAGCACACCATGCCCAGTATATAAACTGGGGGGAGTTACCTGGAAGGGACAGATCACTGGTGGATCAGGCCAGGCATCAATCAGTGGGTGGTGAGCAACTGCATTGGGCATCACTTGTGTTTACTGAGTTTTATTTCTCTCTCTCTTTTTTCTTAATATGACTGTTGTTGGCATTAGTATGTTTTATTTAATCACAGTTATTAAACTGTTCTTATCTCAACCTGTGGGCTTTACATTCTTTCAATTCTTCTCCATCCATCCAACTGGGGGTGGAGGAGCGAGGCAGGAGGAGCGAGGCAGGAGGATCAAGTGACTCTGTGGCACTTAATTGCCGGCTGGGGTCAAACAATGACAACATGCATGTGTAACCCAAATAGTCACATCTTTTATACCTCAATCCACATTAGAGGAGTAACACCTTTAGGACAGCCACTATTCTTAATCTCTTGTCCAAGAAATTCTGAATCAAGAATCAGGCTTGATTCAGAATTTCAGAAGTCAAAGACAGGCTTTGGAGCTCTAGCAGCCCCAACTCTTAGTAACATCATGATCCATGTGCAAAAGAGGTGACTCACTGATGCATAGCTCCTTTGGCAGGATTTACAGCTTTTGACATTTACTGTGACTAACAACACCCATCTGCACACATTTTTACTTCTGCTAGACAAAATATTAAGAGATATCTTTTTCATGTTAAAAAATATTTGGAAAAATTTGAGAAAAATCTGAGAAAAATATTTTCTATATTTATTCTTATTAATGCTATGTGGTAAAAAAGATCCTCAGAAATAAATGAAAAGTCTTGTGTGTATTCTGGAAGGGTTGTTTATGTTTTTAAGAGAACATATCAGAAAGAAAAGCAGAATTATTTACCTGGGTAGCAAAACTGTGAGTGTCCTATACAGCTGTGTTCTTTTTCCTTCAGGTTGTGTAGTAGATTTTTTCAAAAAAAAAAAAAAAAAAGTTCAACAGCTCAATTTTTTTTAACCTAATGTTTACAATAATGCATTAATTTTGAAATGCATCCTCTCTTGTTCACCTTTGTATAACTTCTACATATTAACACTTACCAAGTTTTCAGATCCAGATCTTGCTTAAAACGTCTTTGTATAATCACTTTGATGCCATAACCTATAGTCCCCAGATATTCCAGATCAAATGGGTACAGCTGTTACTTGTGCACAACCATGTTCCTTTTAAACCTGTCCTCCATTTACCATGAATTTAGAATTAATTCATTTGCTCAACTTGTAAATCTTGTATTCCTGATTTCCTTTCTCAAGCCTTAGACTCAACTTGGATGCTGTACAAACCCCAAAGAATGAACTTCCACACTAAACAAATAATAAAAGCCTTATAATTTTTTTTTTAAGGTGTACTAGTCAAGCTTACAGGAAAATCTAAAGTCTGTGTCTTCTTTGTATAATGCATGGAACAGTTTAAAAACTTCATCACATAACTGCATTTCCTTATGATGTTCTCAGTTTGTGGTGGGGAGTGCATTTTATTTATAGTTTGGGGTTTCTTTATTTTGTGTGGTCAAACTTTTTATTAACTCATTTATCTTAAACTGAAAACTTGCACAGCTCCTGCATGCCAGATGTGAGTTAATGTGTGAGCAGATGAATGCAGCATTATGAAGTGGGAAGTGAAGAATAATGCTGCAAAATATTGCTACATCCATTTGCTAATCATTTCCTGATGATTTTGACAGCTGCCTTATACAAGATAATAGAGCCTACACACTCTGTTATTTTCTGGATTTATTACTCATTCTATTTGATCAATGAGCTTTTACTCTGAAAGTTGCCTTTATCACTAAGAAAAATGTTGCTCTGAGTTCTATTGTTCCAATTATTATATTAAATATATATGGAAATAAACACAACTTATTTACGGTCCTGATTGCATTGGGCAAATTTAGTACTGGCAAGAGAGATGTTTCCTTAAATGGGAGTAAAACACATTCCTGAGAATGCACAGAAGAGAGATCACTATTCAACTGCAATATGCTGGATCCAATTTTTTCCATTTTGTTTTTTTCATGATTGCCTTGCATATCCAATGTAGTAAAAGAGCAAACTGCATCCATGTACTTAGTTACATTTTATTTTCTTAGCTGCCCTGATGCAAATTCTCTTATCTAGACAGGTCCTCCCATGAGTGTTGATAGTTTTTTGTGTGGTTCTGCTGGAGTACAGTTCTTAGTAATTCTTACTTACTAATACTAATGTGCAAGTCAATATTTTATTATGTTCTGTTATTGCTTGCAGTACTCCATTAAGCAATTACTAACGGAAGTTTCCAAAATGAACACTACAAAAGCATACAGAAACATTTTCACAAACCATTGCATGGAAAATTCACTGCTTATTTACTATGACTCACCAACTGCTGAAGACAAGGTAGGATATGTTAATAGCATTTGTCATTCAAGTGATGTGTAGACAAACTATAGTCAAGGAAAGCAATGCAATATGTGCTATGTGGCAAAAATCTGAGTGGCAATGATTCAGCAGTTGCCCATTCTGCACCTCCATTCTGTCTATGAGCACATCTGAGAATCCTTCTCTCAGATGCTTCTGAAGTTATGCAGCTTTCTCAGATTCTCCTGTTGTAATAAACCAGAACAGAATAGTTACAGATCTCACTAAGATCTGTTTTGCCAGTATGACAGTTCTTGCTCAAATTTGATATGTGGACAGAATACTGTTGATCTCATATATTAACTTTGACTGTTTCAATATTTATCATTCATCCACAAATGTAACAGTATAAAGGTACCTACATAGGTTCATTGATACTGACATATTCAGAAACTGTAAAATTTCTGGCCCACGATATTATTAAAGCAGCTGTCTAGCCACAAAGAAACTGAATTTCAAGTACTGGCCTTCCTTTTCTTCTTAAAGGAGATAGACTTGGTATATTAAGCCAACTTTTTTTATATACCAAATGTTTTTATATACAAAGGCTACTTATCCCTCTGGCAGATGGATGATTGACACTCTTCAATTTGGAATTTAATTTTAGTATACTAAGCATTCCAATCAGCATTTCCCTCTTTGTGATTCTGCAGGTTTTACTTAGCAATGATATATTGCTAAGTAAATTGCATATATTATTTTTAACCTAGTAATAATTGGTATCTCCAGGGATATTTGTGTCATGAACCATACTCTGTAATGTTTTCTTAGTTACTTGCTATAGACATCTGTCTGTAGTTCACAGTGTATTTTTTATTCTCAATCAAATGTACAGACTTAGATGTTGTTTTTAAATGAAACTCAAGGATAAGTAATTTTACAGTTTCAAGGTAACACTCTTGCATAGCTCTCATCCACCAAAAAAAAAAAATACAAAAACCACAAAACAAAAAAAATCATGATGTTAGCGTATTACAGACTTGGAGAAAATGCTTCTGTATTCATTACAGGGAATTTATTGATTTTTAAGCTTGCCTTTGTTAGTAATTCATGAGTTCTGATTTAAATTTTTTTTTGTATGAGTAATTCATGAAGCCAAATTTCTTGTTTTTTTCTGACATAATTTTAAGGCTGAATCCATTACAATCAGTTTTTAAAAAAGCTTTTGTGAAATATCATGCAAGAAAAGTTGTTTTAACTTTCATTTACTTTTAGTTTTGTCACCCACAGAGAATAGGCAATGGAATGTTAGAAGAAAAAGTGATACTTTACTTTACCAAATCGTGCCAGCTATTTTGAAACGCATCTTATAATGGGTCTTTCATGGTGCCTTATAAAGTCATGTTCACATGATAAGACAAATTTTAGAAATTATTAAAAAAATAATAAAATCATAAACAACTTTGCTATGTCATGATAATGTAGTTACCTACCATAACATGAAACAGCCCAAGTTTGCATGAAGGATGATACCATAGAACCTGAGATACAAATTAAGATGTTATCAGAAATGTTTGTTGGTTGTTTTTTTTTTAAAGGAAGGAGTTCAAAACCCATATGCTCCACAGAAAGAAACTAACATCAGGCACACCCGGCAGTTTGCTCTGGAGATGAACAAAGGGAATCGGCACATATTGTCATGTTGTCCTTGGGAACTACAGGTATACACCACACTTTATGGACTGTATTCAGCATACCTAGTCTAGAATTTTGTCGAGTTTCCTTGTGCTTTACCTCTTCCCCAGCCTTTTGTTTAGAAACAAAGACGTATGAAATTATCCTATTCTGCTTTTCTTAGAGCTCAGAATGTTTAAGTTTTGGCCCAGCTACATTTCTCAGCCTTCCAGTGACAGACCAGCTCTTCTTCCCACTTTCTCTTTGTGATTCAGTTGGTTGACTGATGTTCCAAAGGCACAAGTTAAGTTTAACTGTGTGGAAGATTTCTCAGACTGGAATATAACATCATTCTTCACTGGATTTTTTGAGAACTTTTGAGATAGAATTTCAGTAAACAGAAATCTGTTGACAATGTTTTCCTTCTAGATTATTTTCTGTACAGTTAATTTTGAATGTTTTTTCCATAACTTTTCAAGGAAACAAATAATTTTCAAATTCCACCATTACTCATCTCTGGAAATTAATAAATGATTTGACCTTCCTTAGTATCTCAGCACTTCTGGGAAAATTATTGGAAAATATGTATACATACTAGAAGTAGTCCTTTGCTGCTGGTATTACTGGCAGACGGACCATTTGTTTTTTCAAATGTTTTGGGATTAAATTTAAAAAAAAAAAAAAAAAACCATTATTTTTGAATAATGAATTTTGCCCTGAAGTTTTTAATAGGGCAGTGTATGGTGAAAGCTGGAAAACCAGAAAGAAGGATGGGATGCTCAGAAATATTTTTAGAAGCAAAAATAAGGCTCTCAAAACTTTTGGGGAGGTTTCTTCACTGGCCTTGCTCTTCTGAATTTACTTCAAACATTTCCAAAGATTTACCCTTCTTCAAGAAAAGATTGTAGAAATGGCACAATGCATATAGTCCAGGGATTATTACTGTCAATGAATCTGATTCTAGAAGTTTTGTTTTAACATCCTGCTTTAAAAATAACATCGCTTTTTGTTTCAAATTTTTATTTTTATGCTGCTACACTAGCATATATTTTGTTGAATTAATTTTCTGCTGAAAATTCAAAAAGATTACATGAGCAAATCTAGACCTTAAATATCTGATTACGCAGTTTAAGTATTTCATTTTTTCAATTATCACTTTCAATACAGATGTATTCAGGCAGGTGTTCAGCCATCTCCAGGAAAGCAGGGATCCATCACTGATAACGGGTACTTGGAAGACAAGCACCACCACTCCATCCCACTTCATCAGCACATCACATTGCCCCCGCTTCCTTCTCATTCCCCCAGCCATCTATGCTGAGCATGATACCATATGGTGTGGGATATCCTTTGGGTCAGTTGGAGTCAGCTGTCCTGGCTATGTCCGGCCTAACTTCTTGTGCACTTCCAGCCTCCTCATTGGTGGGGTGCGGTGAGAGGCAGAAAAGGCCTTGGCTCTGTGTAAGAACTTCTTAGCAGTAACAAAACCATCCCTGAATAATCAGCACTTTCCAGCACATAGCCCATACCACCTACTATGAAGAAAATCAACTCTATGGAGCCAAAACCAGGACAGTATAGTAAAACTAGAGGAAACAGAAACAGCAATCAGATTATAAAAAAGAAATTAAAAAATAAGTGGTAAGAGAATTAATGCAATGATATTAATTTAAAATTCCCATAAATTAGCTTTTCTTTTCTTTTGTAAATATATAAGTTATGGCTGATTTTTAAGCCTGCTTAATACACAGTGAATTTAAGATCAAAACATGTGAACTCAAAGGATTGAAAAGTAGTCCATGTGCTTATGTACCTAAACCAGAATTTGAATGCTAATTTTATGTACACAAGATATACTAATAAACTATGAGAAAAATTGGCTACATGGTCTTTGTCTTTGTGACTCATTCCCTTGAGATGTCTGATCACCAGAACAGATCAGCACTTGGAGCTTGAGTGACAGAAGTGAAAATTTTGTGTACCTGCAACTTTGCTGGCAAAGCAGACTTGGTAGCAATACCCACTAATGGTGATCCTCAGGACTCCCACGCTGCTTCACTGCATATCCCTATGTACCCTGGAGGTACATAGTTGTTTCTGAAATAATCTGGAAGCACCTTGAAAGTAGAACAGCTCTTTACTAAACTGGTAGGTAAAGCCCAAACTTCACAAACTGCACATTTTTTCATGTTTTATATTACTTATTTTTTATGTAATGTTATAGAACAGGAAATGTACTTCCTGTCTGTGTAGAGAAGATGCCATTGCTATTCTTCTTAAGTGATGCTGGGCTTCTAAGTATTGGGGAAAATTTATATTACATCAGTTGTTATAAAGGGAATTCTCTTGTACTGCCACTGGAATCTTCCCTTGGCTTCCCTTTTCGCACATGCAGTAGGAACATGGAAAATGGTTTGCCTAGGTAAGCTTCCTGCCCATCTCCCCTGCAGTTCATTATGATTTTTCCAATGATATCTCTTCTCTACAGAAAATCCTGACTTCCTAGATATTTGTCCTTAATTAGTGCTCTTCTCCCTGAATTTCTTCATGACTTGGGGTTTGGTGTCTGACTTACTTAAGTAAGTCAGGTGCCAAGTGGAAGAACCCTGAGGGACAAAGCATACATTTGGAAAGAGAAGGCTGGTGGATAACAGTGGCTATCCCTTTTGTTTAATGCAAAACATTTTCTAAAACACTGCAAAATTCAGGCATAAAGCAAAATTATTGTCTCTTGTTATGCCATTATTTGGTGTTGCTTTGAGCTATACATTATGACCAAGAGCAAATAAAATAACAGGTTGAAAAGCTAATTAAGCCCACTGAAGGAAAACCATTGAAAATTTATTTTCTTCAGCTTCTGTGACAGTAAAACTCAAGTCCAAATAACCCATAATTTGATGAAGCAAAGCCAAATCACTGGAAAGAGCACATCAGCATTCCTTAGACAACCCTACACTGGAAACATGCAGTGAAAAATGAGGGGACTGCTGCTGGTATCCACTAGCCTCCTGTTTCAAAATACCAGCTCTATACATTTTTTTAAATTGTAAGCTTTTTCTGCTTTTCCACAAAAACATTCATGTTAGAACAACATTCTTTTCACTTATTATGGCTAACACCCTGCTTAATCAGAAAACCTTGTTGTGTTATTCATTTTGTCACTGATATTTGTTATGAAATTTCTCTAATATTCAGTCCATTTTTTGTGATTAGGCTTACGTTTGTTAAACTTTTCCTTCTTTGTTTCTATAAGCTTTCTGACATCCAGGAATAACAGTTGCAATGCAACACTGTGTTCTAGTTTAATCTTCTATCTTTTGACACTGAAATCACTTACTGCACCTTTATTTAAAAATATACTGTACTCACATATATTTTATGGGCTAACCTTTTGCCATTCCAGTTTTCTTCTAATACGATTATTTGTTGGAGTTTATTTTGCAGTTTTTTCTCATGTTTACTCTAAAGCGCTACTCCTACAACTGTGAGGCAGCATTGTCAGGTATCCCTATTTCAACAACCATTCTTTATTTCATCCACTGGTTCCTTAACTAATGGGAAGGATGTCAATATTTGTACATCAACCTTAATCAAAGTCAATGGAAAGCAAGTTCCAAATGCAAATTTGGCCTGAAGTAAATTTTTCTTCTAAGAAAAACTAGTCAAAAGGAAAGGTAAATGTTGCCACTGACTTCTTGTCAGATATAAAAGTGTGAGAGTGCACTTTTAAAACATTAATCCTAACTCATGGGCATTAGTCAGCTGTATTTAAAATGTTCAGATTATATTGTACAGAAGGAGAGCTTAAAATGAGATGGCAAGAAAACTCTGCCATGGCCTTTAACTTTCCAAATAAAGCCTTGGGAGAATTTGCAAGCCCATAGACTGAGAGGGGTTTCAGCACCAGGAGAGCGTTATTGCAAAGATCTACTGGTGCTTTCAGAGCTTCACAAAAGCTTCATGAGCATATATAGTGGAACTAGAAATACACACAGAAATTCTGAGAAGTGAAAATGGAGACAAGAAAAAATTACAGAGGAGAACTGAAGTAAAATATCGTCTTTGATCTGTCACTGAGGCCATAACTTGGTTACAGAAGAACTTGGACATGAAAAGTAAAAAGTAGAAACTGACTACATAGATTGACAATCGTGACATTAGTCACTACCCACAGGTTTTGCACTCCATGAAGCTAACTGAGCACCATTGTCAACACAGAAAGTAATTGTTAATGTACAGCTTATTACAACTCACATATAAGGAATTTATTCATTGCTCAGTGCAGACTATCAAATATAACAACAAGAAGTGGGGCTGGACAAGATAATTCCAGTATGGTATCTATGAACAAGAAATACTGGCTGTCAGAGAAGCTATAGAAGCATACAGTAATAGTAGGTATAACGATACCAGAATTGATGTAATAATATCAGAGTGACTAATATAACATAGCTATCATAGTAATGAGGTGGATTACTAGACTGTCAGCAAATTAAATAGCACTGTTTTCCAGGATTCCATATTTTAGCTAAAACAAAATACTGAAAGAAAAATAAAGCTTTGAATTTTGCCATGTACCAGTACCACTTTCAATTGAGAAAACAATTAGAGATGTGTTTGTAAAGATTGTGGCTCTGAGGCTTCAGAAACATGAACACATTGTAATAATTCCAATAATTCTGAAGGGGAAATTAGCCACTCGCTGCTTAATTTCTTCCAAGGCACTAATGAAATTTTATGCAGAGTTAAACAAAAGTGTAAAAGTATATAAATTAAATCAAACATATTTAAATTTGCTTTTACATAGCAAAACGTCATTATGTCACTACCTTTTAAAAATACTAATCCATCTACAAGTTATCAACAGACAAGATGAATATTACTTGATGGGTATTTGTATGTCTCATATATTACATAATGAAGAAAAAATACACTATATGCAATCAGGTTGTAATTATTTATTTTTTTTTATTATAAAAGCTCTAAAATCAAGACCTTAACATCCAAAATTTCAGAATTGAGGGGCATATTCCTGTTTACCAAATTCAAACGTTCAGTGCTGAGGCATGATCTGGAACCATAATGACTATTGGGAAAATAGAGGCAGAGTGTGCAACATGCAGGCATAGGGAAAAGGGAGGAACAAAGGGAACCGATTAGGACTGACACTAGTCACAAAAAATTCACTAGCAAAATCCATGTCTACAGATTCTCTCAAGGCCCCGATAAAACCAGAATCACAGCAACCTTTCCATCACTGGGATATCACTTATAAGCTCTTGGCAGACATACCACCCACAGGAACTGTTCTGTCTCAATGCAGGCATCTTTCAACAAAGAACTTTCAACAGTGAACTGTGTCCTACTTCTAGGTAGGCATGCTAAAGGAAAGAAAGGAAAAACACTCAGTAAGAAGCAACTCTATAGTACTTAACACCTACATTCAGCTGAGGCCAAAACTAACAGAAGGTTAGCCTCTCACCCATGGACATTTTGATAAGAAGAAATAAGAGACAAAATGTTGCTCCTATGTAATTTCCCACCAATCAAGTTCTCAGCAGGTTGATTCTTTCCAAGTGACATCGTATTGCCTCAATAAGAAGCAATTACATAACAGAAGAGCATCATCCCAAATGTGTTCAGTCTGAACAGATGCACTTATCAGAATTTAAATAAGTACAACCAAATCTGCAGACAGAAATTATGGAAAACATACCAAACCCAGTTCTCAACTCTTGCTTATACAGTTTTGTTTTTCTTGTCATCGACAGACACAAAGGTGAGCAGACTTGACACTTTTTAACCTTCCAGAAAATTGTGGTTTAAGAATCACAATCTTGCTAATTATTTCTCTATGGGGAAGGAATTATTTTAAGACTATTAAGTTCATCTTTTTAACAGCTGATGAAAAAAATTACATCTTTACAGCACATCAAAATTCTACATGTCATAGAGCAAAAGGATGGTTTAGGAGATAATCACAAGGGAACTGCTGTCACCTTGCCATGGTAATGTTTTTTTTCTATCAGGATCTAATCAAAAACTCAGTGGCTGAGTGATAACACAAAGAATCAGAAGCCAATTATTTTCTTTATGAAGAAAGCAAGCTTTCTTCATATGTGCATTTCTTCAAATGTGCATTCTTAAAAGCATGAGTTTTTAAAATTCAGATATGCCAAAGAGCATCACTGGGATGCACAAAGAAGTAAACCTACAAAAACTACTTTTCTCTGGAGATTACACCAGACTACAGAAAAAATCCTATAGAAGTTCATCAATATATTTTAAAGGACAAATCACTACGTTCTTTTTATTTCCCCTGTCTATATCCTGAAATGGGGTACAGACAAGGGAAGAAATACTTTTAAACGACTACAGTGGAATGCCAGTTATGTAAAGAACACACATATGGAGATGAAACATGAATTATGCAAATACAGAGTAAAGGCACACGTGTAATTCCACTGATACAGGAACCCAGTTAAAAATTCTATAAATATATTAGCTCACCACATTTTAGTAACCTTCCGCTTTATAGTTTGGATCTGTTTCAGTATATATTTTTGCAACAGAAACTACAACCTAAGATTCTGTTCCATTAGCCAGTTCAAAGTAACTGAGAGAAAAGCAAGCTGTTTTGTTCTTTCAAAATATGCTATATACCAGCATACTTATTTAAATTACGTTGGGGAACAGGAAAAGAAACAGCTGCCAAATGATATTTTAGTTCTTTTATTGGCAGTTTTACACACAGGGTTAAGAAATAACTTTGTGAAATTACACTGACCTATAAAAAATGTTTTTCTGAAAAATGGAAATGTAAAAAAGAATGTATGATCCTGCTTCAAAAACAAAAGGGAAAAAAACAGATGAGAAAAAGCATTTTTCTTTAGTTGGTGAAGACTGTGTGCATATTTTCTCCATGAACTTCTTGTAGTACATTTTTAACCTTACGAAAAACAGGGTTATGTAATTAGGAGTTTCTTGTGTGCCTACAAAGATACATGTCAGCTTTGGGTCCCCTGGTGAATTCATCCAAATTAAGCACTTTAGTAAAGCTCAACAAACAATTACATTCCTAAAAGATTTCTGAGAAATTTATGGATTCATCAACAAAAATCCAGTTAATTGGCTGATGTTGTCGCTAAGCCAGTCTCAATCGTATTTCAGTTGGCACTTAAACAAAGTCCCCACTGGCTGGAAAAAGGGAAACTTCATGTCCTTTAAAAAAAAAAAAAAAAGAATTAAAAAAGAGGACCGTGAGAACTACCAACCAGTCAGCCTCCCCTCTGTGCCTGTTATGATCATGAAGCAGATCCTCCTGTAAGTTTTGCTGAAGCATATGGAAGACAGGGAGAAAATTAGAGACTGTGAACAAGGCTTCAAGTAGGGCAAGTAACTTAGTGGTCTTCAGCAATGGAGTAACTACATCAGTGGAGAAAGGAAGACTTACACATGTTGTCTACTTCGACTTATCCAAGGCCACTAAATTGGAGAGGTATGGGTATGACATGAACAAATGGACTGTTAGATGGATAAGAAACTGGCTGGATGATTACATCCAGAGAATTATGATCAATGGCTAAATGTCCAAGTGGAACAAACTAATGAGTGGTGTCCTTCAAGATCCTTACTGGGCCCACTACTGTTTAATCTCTTCATCAGTGATATAGGCAATTACTAAAAGCCAGCTTTAATCTCAGCCATTGAGTGGTAAAACACCACTCAACAAACTCAATGTGTTTCTGTTACACTGCCATATTCCTCACTTACCAGGTTTCATTTTTAAAACATTTGTGTCACTGTCCATAAAAACACTGCCCAAGCAGTCAATCAGCACTTATATTAAAATTTGCAGGAAGTCGAACATGAAGGTCAACATTGCTGAGGTGAGTAGCTCGAGATTCGAAACCGGAGCCGGGGGAAGCTCAGCGTCCAGGAGCCCCAACCCAGAGGGGCCAGAGCCACCGAGGGAGCCTCAAGGCCTCGACAGGACCGGCCCGGAAGCCGGCAGCTCCGCTGACGCGAGCAGGGACTCACAGGGGGCGGAGCCAGGACCAGCGGCACCAGCCCTGGGTGGGTAAAAGCCTGCCCCAGGGAGTGCAGGCGAATGGGGTGGGTGGGGGTGGTTTGCGCGGGGGGTTGTGAGCACTCGCCGTATGGCCAGGGTCCGGTCTGGAAGCTCTGCTCTGGCTGCCCCGGCGGTGGCCAGCGTAGGCACCCAGTCAGAGCAGGTGACAGGGCAGGCTGCAGTGCAGAGCTCGGGGTGTAGAGGGTGCCTGCACTGGGCTTGTGAGGGAAAGGTGCGCAATGGGCAGGGCTGCGCTCGGTGTTCCCTGGTGGAGGCCCTCCTGCAGCAGGGGCTGAGCTGCGGGACGCTGTCAATAGGCTGCAAGATGTCAGGGTAGCTGAGAGGAAGTAGGGCTGCTTGCTACAGCCCCAAACTCTGCAGGGGCCTCAAGCGTCCACTGTATCTCATGGAGGTAAGAAGGAGGCCGTTAACCTGGGAAGCTGGGAAACAGCAACCCCCCTCCCCCCCAAAAAAAACCAACCAACCAAAAATTAAGAAAAGCACAGGGAAAAAAAAAAAAATAAAAGGAGGAATAGGACAATTAAAAGCAAGGGGCTTCCTCCTAAATCTTATGTCCCTACCCAGAACTGTTTTGTTGGCCTGCAGGGTGCTGATGAGGAAATGCACTCGCACCACAACCAACCAGCTGGTGCACTGGTAAAGAGGATCTCTTGTTGTGCTGCCAGGAAAATGCGGCGGGCTGTAGTAGTAGAGGACTCTACTCTCAAAGGCACAGAGACACCCATCTGTCAGCCTGACCCAGCCTCAAGGGAGGTGCGTTGCTTACCAGGGGCACGGATCAGGGATGTTGCAGAGAGGCTGCCTGCTCTAGTAAGTCCCACTGACTATTACCCACTTCTAGTGGTCCATGTGGGTGCTAGTGATATAGACAGCAGTAGCCTGGAGAACATAAAGAAGGACTACAGAGCCCTGGGAGAGGTGGCTGGGGGCTCTGGAGCTCAGATTGTCTTTTTGTCAGTTCTCCAGGATAAAGGGGAGGACCTTAAAAAGGCTATGAGGATTGGCCAGGTTGATACATGTTTGGAAGGGTGGTGCCATAGTCAGGGGTTTGGGTATCTTGAACACGGGACCCAAGTTATTAGGCCAGGTCTACTGGAGGCTGATGGAGCTGGTCTGTGGTGAAGAGCAGTTTTGGTAGGAGGCTAGCCAGACTGGTCAAGGATGCTTTAAACTAGATGTGTTGGGGGAGGGGGGCATCATTCCGTTCCAACACAGCCAGTCACTTGCCAACATCTATAATAAATGTTTGGAGCTATGCAGATATTCCAGTGGCTCCAGCCAATGAGCCAGCTTCATTTGGAGCTTCATTCAGATGCCTCTGTACAAACGCCCGTAGCATGGGGAACAAACGAGGAATTAGAGATGTGTGCACATCTACGGGGGTATGATATAATAGGCATCACAGAAACATGGTGGGATGGCTCCTATGACTGGAGTGTTGGAATGAAACGTTACAGGCTCTTTAGAAAAGACAGGCCCTGCAGGCGGGGAAGGGGAAGTTGCCCTTTATGTTAGGGATAGGCTGGAGAGAATGGAACTCTCTGGGGACAGGCGAGCAGTCAACAGAGAGTTTGTGGGTCAGGGTTAAAGGGAGCAGTGATGGGAGACATTACGGTGGGAATCTGGTACAGACAGCCTGATCAAAAGGAATCTGCAGATGAAGCGCTCTACAGACAGATAGGAACAGCCTCATGCTCACAGTCCTTTGTCCTCATGGGGGACTTCAACCACCCTGATATCTGTTGGAGGGATGTTATGGCCCGGCACAAGCAATCCAGGGGGTTCCTCGATTGTGTGGAAGACAACTTCCTTCTGCAAGTAATAGAGGAGCCGACAAGGAGAGGTGCCATGCTTAACCTCATGCTCACCAACAGGGAAAGGGTTGGTTGGAAATGTGATGCTCCAGGGCAGCCTTGGTTGTAGCTATCATGAGATGGTCAAGTTTCAGATTCTCAGGACAGCAAGAAGAGTGTGCAGCAAGCTCACTGCCCTGGGCTTCAAGAGAGCAGACTTTGGCCTCTTAGGGAACCTGCTTAGTAAGGTTCCATGGGATATAGCCCTGGAGGGCAGGGGGGCCCAAGACTGTTGGTTGATAGTCAGGGATCACCTGCTACAAGCTCAGGAGTGTTGCATCCCAACTAGAAGGGGGTGCAGCAGGAGGGCCAGGAGACCTCCTTGGATGGATAAGGAGCTGCTGGAGAAAGTTCAAAGGAAAAAAAGAGGCTTATAAAAGGTGGAAGCAAGGACAGGCAGCCTGAGAAGAATACAGGGATGTTGTCCGGGAAGCTAGGGACCAGGTTAGGAAAGCTAAGGCCCAGTTAGAATTAAACTTGGCTAGGGATGTTAAGGATAACAGGAAGTGATTCTATAGGTACGTAGTGAATAAAAGACAAACTAGGGACAATGTAGGCCCCCTCCGGAAGCTATCAGAACTGGCTACACAGGATTTGGAGAAGGCTGATGTTCTTAATGACTTCTTTGCCTCGGTCTTCACTGGCAAAGGCTCTGACTGCACCACCCAAGTCTTGGAAGGCAGATGCAGGGACTGTGAGAATGAAGACCTTGGGCCCACTGTAGGAGAGGATCTGGTTTGAGACCATCTTAAAAATCTGAATGTACACAAGTCCATGGGACCTGATGAAATCCATCCATGGGTCCTGAAGGAGCTGGCAAATGAAGTTGCTAAGCCACTGGCCATCATATTTGAAAAATCATGGCAGCAGGTGAAGTTCCCGACGACTGGAAAAAGGGAAATATAAGCCCCATTTACAAGAAGGGGAAAATGGATGATCCAGGGATCTACAGACTAGTAAAGTCTTATGTCTGTGCCTGGCAAAATCTTGGAGTAGATTCTCCTGGAAGGCATGCTAAGGCACATGAAAAACAACAAGGTGGTTGGTGACAGCCAGCATGGCTTCACTAAGGGGAAATCCTGCCTGACCAATTTGGTGGCCTTCTACGATGGGGCTGTGGAACTGATGGACAGGGGTAGAGCAGCTGATGTCATCTACTTGGACTTGTGGAAAGCGTTCGACACTGTCCTATGCAACATCCTTGTTTCTAAATTGGAGAGACATCAATTTGACAGATGGACCACTGGGTGGATAAAGAACTGGCTGGATGGATGCATGCAAAAAGTTGTGGTCAATGGCTCAATGTCCAGCTGGAGACCAGTAATGAGTGGTATCCCTCAGGGATCGGTGTTGGACCGGCCTTGTTCAACACCTTTGTCGGTGACATGGACAGTGGGATTGAGTGCGCCCTCAGCAAGTTTCCCAGTGACAGCAAGCTGTGTGTTTTGGTTGATATGCTGGAGGGAAGGGATACCATCCAGAGGGACCTTGACACGCTTGTGAGGTGGGCTGATGCCAACTTTATGAAGTTTAACCATGCCAAGTCAAGGTCCTACACCTGGGTCGGAGCAAGCCCACGCACAGCTACAGGTTGGGCAGAGAAGAGATTCAGAGCAGCCCTGTGGAGAAGGACTTGGGGGTGTTGGTTGATGAGAAAATGGACATGAGCCGGCAGTGTGCACTCACAGCCCAGGAAGCCAACCGTATCCTGGGCTGCATCAAAAGGACCATGACCAGCAGGTCAAAGGAGGTGATCCTGCCCCTCTACTCTGCTCTTGTGAGACCTCACTTGGAGTATTGTGCGCAGTTCTGGTGTCCGCAACGTAAAAAGGACATGGAACTGCTGGAACAAGTCCAGAGGAGGGCCACGAGGATGATCAGTGGACTGGAGCACCTCCTGCATGAAGATAGGCTGAGAAAGTTGGGGCTGTTCAGCCTGGAGAAGAGAAGGCTGTGTGGAGACCTCATAGCAGCCTTCCAGTATCTGAAGAGGGGCTATAGGAATGCTGGGGATGGCCTATTCATTAGGGACTGTAGTGACAGGACAAGGGGTAACAGACTAAAACTTAAACAAGGGAAGTTTAGATTGGATATAAGGAGGAAATTCTTTCCTGTTAGGGTGGTGAGGCACTGGAATGGGTTGCCCAGGTAACTTGTGAATACTCCATCCCTGGCGGTGTTCAAGGCCAGGTTGGACGGAGGCTTGGGTGAGATGGTTTAGTGTGAGGTGTCCCTGCCCATAGCAGGGGGGTTGGAACTAGATGATCTTAAGGTCCTTTCCAACCCTAACTATTCTATGATTCTAGGAAAATCCTGTTAAACTCCACTCTGATGTGTGTGATGCACACTCATTAGTTGGTCAGAATATCTGTGTGAGTATCATTCAGCTAACTGCAAAACAGAGTAATTCAAAAGTACATGCTGAGATATTCTGCTGTCTCAGAAGTACGTGTTCTGATTAGTACAAGTCCTAATTTGCAACTGCTGTTACATTTACATGAATCTTTGGGATTCCCTTCTCTCATTTAATTTTTAAATTATTCATTGTAACTTTTTTAAAGTTCTGGCTAAAAATAGTTAAGCTAGTGTTCAGATAAAAGATTTAACCTGCCACTTCCATCTTCTATTTTTTCTATTTGTTTTGAGAAATGTTACCCTATATACAGGAAATCAAGAACACTGATTAAATATTGATTTTAACATCTTTGGGGGGAAGTAAAATGTAAAGTATGAAGAAAGATAATTTACCTACAGGAAGTGTAAAAATCTGAATTCAGACAGTAGATACAATGTAGTTTGTGTGTGCATTTAAATGCAAGTTTCTGCTCCAGTACTTATGATTTTATTAAAGGAAGCTGTCTTTTGAACCAGAGGATGCTGATGGTATTGAAACACCTAGTTTTCATTGATAACAACAGTCATTAAACTTCTAAATAACTTTGGGAATCTGTGCTTCCAGTCAATGACAGAGATATGCTTCCATTGTTTGGAAATAATCCAGTCCAAATTAAAAGCAATATGCCAAGCCATGAAAGTCATGAGGTCTTCTAAGAGTTCTGCTGAAAAGCTAATAGAAAGGGTAAGTAGCAATTTCCTACTTATTTTTTATTACTTTGAAAATGTCCTATATGCACAAAAATATTTTAGTCATTTGAGTACAGGTCATTTTTAGGGAAGAACAGTCAGGAGAAAATAAGTGGTGGAATTTCTTCATGCATTTTTGAACAGCTTAAACACAGTAAAATGTGGAAATACTACTTTACAGTAGTGTTTCTTAAGTGGGCAGAAGACTTACATGAGATTCACTTATGCAGTCTTCTAATCCATAGAGATTATGGTCAATTAAATATCATTTAAGATTACTTTATTTTGTTCTTTCTACTGCGGCTAAGCTTGTATTTCTTTTCAGCGGAAAGATCTAATCTCGTCGGTTCTAAACTATTTAATACTAAGAGTGGGATCTGGCTCCCTCTACAGGACCCTTTTTCCAAGACCTATTTTGAAGCCAACTTACGGTGAAGAGTTGTCATCAGTAAAGATTTCAACATGATTTGTTATTCAGCCTACAAAGTATTTCCTGTTCTAAAAAAATTATTTTCAGGTGGTTATTTCTTGACCAAGTCATTACTTCAGCCTCCACAGTAATTTTTTTCACAGAAATTATCTAACTATCTCAGGTGAATTTCAGAGAAAAGTTTTAGGCACAATTATTTAACCATTCTCAATTACATAAAAAGCTGGAGCATTATGTCTGCATGCAAGATGAGAAAACTGGAGTTTCATGGATAAGCTACCTTAGTTTTCCTAATTTTCAAGTGGGAGAACTTCTGTCTAAAACAGTTTTGTGCAACTACATTGAAGCCATCATCATATTTGTCTTTGGTATTTTTTCCCAAATACGCAGCAGAGTTACTTTAGCTTCAGAATCCTTGAAGGATTGTTAGCTATTTTTATTAATGTTAGCTATTTTTATTAATGATCTCATGATAAATTCAGCAATTGATTGGGGAAAAAAAACCAAAACAACATACTTCCTGAAAAAAAAAAGATGACAAAAAACAACTAAGAAAAAAAACAGCTGATGCTTTTTCACAGGATTTATGGATGGCAGAAGGTTTTTCAAATTAAATCAGGAAATCTCTGAGATGAAAAATGGTAGTGAACTCAAGAACTGCCTCAAAAATTATTTAATTATCTAATTCTGTTAGCCAAGAATTGGGGGAATTGGGGGAATTTAATATTGTAACAATTTTTAATGTATGAATGGTAGCAGAAACTTTGACTAGTGCGACTTAAAACAGATTGGGCACCATTCTTAGAAGCAGCCTGCCTGCTACTCCTAGGTTGCATGCATAAGTGTTACTGCCCTAGTACTAGGGTGTTAGGATATACTGTGTACTGGAACAAAGTTACCAAAAGCTTGTCCAAGTTCAAATCAAACTTTCAGGCAGGACACACACATTATCAGTAAGAGGAAACTCGGAGCTGGCACAGGACTTCAAGATGGTGTCTCACAAGCGTGGAGTTCAGGGGCAGAATACTCTCCCTTGATCTGCTGGTCACACTCCTTTTCATGCAGCCCAGGACACGGTTGGTTTCCTGGGCTGTGAACGCACACTGAAGCCGGCTCATGTTGAGCCTCTCATCAACCAACACCCCCAGTCCTTCTCCACAGGGCTGCTCTGAATTGCTTCTCCACCCAGCCTGTAGCTGTGCCTGGGATTGCTGCGACCTAGGTGTAGGACCTTGCACTTGTCATGGTTGAACTTCATAAGGTTGGCATCAGCCCACCTCACAAGAGTGTCAAAGTCCCTCTGGATGGCATTCCTTCCCTCCAGCGTTGACAACTGAACCACACAGCTTGCTGTCATTGGCTAACTTGCTGAGGGTTCTCTCAATCCCGAAAACAAATCTTATTTTTATTTGTTTGAGAATAGTAACACAGGCTTTCTTTAGAAGCAAAATTTAGTAAATAAACATGAAATTCTCAGGCTAATCAGATCAGTTTCAGAATGATTGGCTAGTAGTTATTCAAGCAGTAAAAGTGCAAGCAGTGGAATATACATCTGGTTCTTAAGAGATTTAGATCCAGCAAGGTTTATATCTGTATTGAACAGACTAAGTTTCTCTTTTCTTGTGGCACTCAGTAGAATTCTGTCCTGTTCTTGTCTACAGAACAGCTATTACATAAAGCACTGACAAATTAAGGGGTATCACCATACCTCTGGTATTTTCTTTAACATTTTCAGCACTGCCAGGCGGTACATTGGTACGCAGCAGCCACAGGACAATGGCATCTGGAGAGTTCATGTAAACAGTTCTATTGTAAATTTCATGTCAACACCACATTACTTTTCATATGTAGGCTTTTCTTCAATTTCATCACTCCTACACTCTCCATAAAATCTCTAAAAGCTAGCGCTAGGTGTACTATCAGCCCAGAAAAAACTGGACCAAAGCAAAAGCAAACTGACCTCTTACTTTGTGGAACACAGAACAAAATCAGTAAAATCTTTAATATAATTACATTAAAGAACAAGTAACACTAATAAGAAGAGCTCACTACTAGAAAGAGTGCAAATTAGTTTCATTTTCATGCATTGGCATATAAGTATTCTTTGCGTAATATAGGGTGAAAAATAAACTAAATCTTGCCGCTTTCAGTACAAGATCGTATGCCTAATAGTCTGTCCTGTCAGTGGCTATATAACAGCAGATAGGTAAATACATGCATGCAGTGACAGAGAGTATCTATAGCCAGCTGAGTAAAACATTTTGGGCTCAGTAGGTTAAGCGGAGACAGATCCTCCTACTTCCATTGTACACTTTAGAAAACATGTCACCTCAAAATAATTGCTCCAGTCAGGTCTATGACTAGTTCTTTGCTTAATGAAGTGCCAGCAGTAAGATGCATGAATTTCTATGATAACCCACAGTTGAATACAGGATAAAAGTGTAGTGCCATGGGTTTTTCTGAGACATTAAGTAAATAACAAAGAGGAGTGTGATATGGAAGATTTTACATTTGTTGAGGTAAAAAGATGTCAATTACCAAGTCAAATGCGGAAAATAACACTTAGAGATTTGAAAAGGGCTTGCCTGATTTTTCTAGCTATATCACATGCCTATTTAAAAGAAATTATCTTTACTTACAAACTATGCGTCATCTAACAAAGTGGTTTTTGAATATATGGAGAAGTGAAATGGTGCTTACTTTAATTTTGGAATCTTTCTTCTTAAATGAAACATAATATATCAATATGACACATGGAAAATGATACCAAGAACCAACATTTTTATAGAACCATAGAAAGTTTGGGGTGGGAATGGACCTTTAAAACCCCCAGTCTATATTGATTGTGGAGATTGCCCCAACCCACATTCAGGACCTTGTATTTTTACGTGTTGAACTTCATGAAGATCACGTGGGCCCACTCCTCCAGCCTAACCAGGATCCTTCTAGTAAACCAACTGCACCACTCATCTTGACATCATCTGCAAATCTGCTGAGGGTGCACTTAATTCCACTATCTATGTTGCTAAATAAGAAATTAAACATTATTGGTTCCAGTACAGACTCTTGAGGGGCACCACTCATAACTCATTTCCACTTGAACATTCAGCAATTGACCATAACTCTATGGACAGGACAATCCATAATTTATTATCCAACAGCCTATCCATCAAACCCATATCTCTTCAATTTAGCTGCAAGAATTCTCTCTGTTTCACCAGTGTCGCACTATGTGACACTCTGAGCTCATTCAGCAGATTATAAGCAAATTTAGATATCTTTAGCATCTCATATATCCAAGCTTCAGAACAATTTATTTCCTTCTCTGAGTATTTCCTAAATGTCTGTGAATATTTTGGTTTTTACAGTTAGCTGTGTTTTGTTGTGGGTGTACTGCAAGTAATAGATAAGTATTGAAAGCCTGCTCAGGTAAGTCAAATTACTATAAAGGGAGCACTGACATGCATTTTGCCTTTATCAGACCAGCCTTCTGAAAATTAAATCCATTAACACAGAAACATATATATATATATATGTTTAAATAACTTATTATAACATGTCAAGATTCTCAAGATTGTTCGTTCTTCATGATATGTACAAGACATAGTTCAACATGTGATGTGAACTTTAAGGTTTTTTCAACTATTCCACTTCCTTTCTCATTCTGTAATTCTGAGGAGTAATATCCCTGTTTCTCCAGATCAGTTCTGAGGTGTGCCTCGTAATTTCTGCAGCCATATGCCCACAGCTGCCTAGATGTGCTCTAAAAGAATCACTTGAGGAACCTAGCTGCGCACAGTCTATATATTGTTATCACATAACTACAGTGTTCGCAGTGTCAGGGGAACTTAGTTACCACAGATGCAGGAGGTCACTCGTGAAAAGAGAGACAGAAGATTAAAAGGCAACTGCTTTTTTCAGTGAAGAGCAGAACAGATTTTCGTTTCCATGCCTAACTTCCCAGTCATTGTCAACAACATTGGGGTACTATATGTTTTGACTTAATTTTTCAATTAGTAACTTTCCATTTTTCAAGGTTTAGTTCATTTTTACAAAATAATTTCTCAAACTATTTTGAATCACATTATTTACTGGCATGTAATCAACCATGGATATAAAAATTAATCTCCTGAGCTAGCAATTACTGACTAAAATGCAATCTTCACAATAATTATAGCCACCAAAATGGAAACAGCATTCTGGGAAAGAGAAGTCATTAAAGCTATAATGTCTAGAAAACAGAGGTATATTAGACTGTGTAATTATAATATTTACTCTTTCAGTAATTGAAGTGATGTGGAAGAATGAATACAGAAACTGGAAAATAATCAGTTCTACACAAACCTTAGCGTAGCGTCAAAATGATCAAGACTAGAATGGGGAAGAAAGCTTTTGTTATATCAGCAGTCAGGTGTCGCATCTAATCATTCAGGTCATTTGTTTTCAGGACAGTGAGTATTACCTACATCCTGGAAAACATCACAGGATTTAGGCATGACAGTCATTTATGTTTTACAATGTTTATTTATGAATATTAATGTGCATATATAATCATTCACAGATATATAAACATACATCTAAGGTATGATTCCTAAGGTAGGAATCATTGTGGCACTTTATTTGCATTCTTGTTATGCAGCATTCAGCCAGAAAAAACTTCCTGATAAAGAGGTCAGGCCAGATGTGCTCTAACATCACAAGGGTAACACCACAGACCAGTCTTTGTTATGTCTATAATGTTGTAACATGAGCAACATTTGTTTTCTGCCAAAAATCACCAACACTATGTCTCTGTAAATATTTTCTCACAGCAATGTTAAGCAGATTTAATTCTGTTGCTTTCATCTTCTGAATTGATCTTTTTCACAGTATTTGCCACTCGGACCACAGACATTTAAATTGCTGTCAGAGTCAACTGAAGCAACCACAAGTCAAATTCTTACCTGTGTAATTCTGATACTGTAAAAATAGTTGGACCTAGGTCACAGTCCCACAAAACTACACATTGATCAGTGGTGAAAGACAAGTCAGTCACAACTATCAAATATTTACAGATTAAATCTGCAGCTCTGCCCAATTTCCTATGTAACCTTTTAAAAACAGATGGAAATCCAAAGTTCAAGTGCTTTTGCTGGAAAACAATCATTCCAGTGTTATTTATTTTTGCTATTTTAATTTATTTTTAATCCCTTGAAGAGAAAGTTTCCTCTAAGAAACTATGAAGTTCAAGGCAACGGTTTCAAAATTTGGAGGTATTGAAATCGAAGAAAAGAGATGGGGTTTATTAATTTTCTTTTAGAGAAACTAACAAGCTAATTAGATCTAGATAGCTAGATAGCTAAATAGGGTGCTGCATTTAACAACATTGAGTGGATTCCTGGAAACACCAGAAAAAAAGCCAAACCTGCTCTCATCTTAAACTGTAACAAACTATTAATGATGATATGAGTTTCAATAAATGAATCACATATAAATATATGCCATAAGAATAAATGCTTAAGGAATTCCTTATGCTTGATTAGAAATTCTATGCATAACATTTTAAAATTCCAAAACTAAACTTGAAAAATCCATATTATATGAATTCTCTGCTTCATATTAAAAATTAATAAAATGAAATTAATATATAAAATCAAGAAATTACTTGAGTCTGAGACCTCCTGTAATCTAGAATTTTCAAAAAAGCTTTCATCTCCACATTTTCTTTATTTTGTATGTGGTCTGTATGGGATGGAGTTGACTTCTCCCCACAGCAGTCTTCATAGTGCAGTGCTTTGTGGCTAGAATTGATAACACACCAGTGTTTGGTGTGCTTGCACAGCATCAGGGCTGTCTTTTCACCCTCTACTCCCCAGCCCCCAAAGGCTTGAGATGAGCAAGAAGCTGGAAGAGGATGCAGCAAAGACAGCTGACCCAAGCTGACAAAAGGGACATTCGGTACCATATGGCTTCTGCTCAGCCATAAAATCGAAGAGTAAGGGATAGGGAAGAACTTGTTAAGGTGTTTTCTGAAGCAACTGCTATGCATACTAGGGCCCTACTTCCCAGGAAATGGCTGGAATTCACCTGCTGATGGGAAGTAGAAAAAAAATATTTTTGCTTTGCTTTGCTTCCACATGTGGGATTTGCTGTTCTTCTTTCAACTGCCTTTATCTAAACATGAGCTGATCATTTTACTTCTCCCTCTGTCCTTCTGAGGAGCAGTGTGGTGGGCACCTGGTGGCCAGCCAAGGCCAGCCAAAGCCAGCCCTTGTTTTATTAATAAACAAATGGTTTTTTTTCTAGACCATTACCTAAATCAGTTTTGACTAAGCTGCAAAATATTTCATCATGAGAAAATTTGATTTTCCCATGTGAAAAAGATGCATCACAATGCTTTAACAATATACAGTTTTTTAAAACATGAGATATCTTCAGAAGTTCATTAACTGAAAGCCCTTAACTAAAATTCACATTAAATGTTACGACACATAATTTTCATACTAGGCTATTGCAAGTTTTCACTCAAGGTAAGTTGTCCATATCTGCCATAAAAAAATTATTTTGAGAGCAGCACTGTGGAGCAAGTATTCAGCCTCTGCAAAAATTCAAACGGACAGTAATTATATAAATGTACTTATTTTCAAGGTTTTCTTTATAGACTTAACAGATAAGTGCTTTAAAAACCAAGCCAGAATAGACTCTGGAGAACTGGGTGCCTTGATCTTCTGATTCAATGGATACTTTTTGTGACTTTCTTGTTCCTTAAGCCCTCATTTCATATTCTGCACTTTGAATAACATTACCAAGAGGTCTTCTTTCAAGAGGTTTTACCAATTAATTTCTATGATGGAAAGCTAAAATAAGTTTTTTAAGCAGATTTCATTGGACAATGTATATCACAAAGAAGGCTGAAAGGAACAGTAACCTCTTTGACAGTTTAATAGTGTTAGAAATAATGAATATGCTACTAATATTGTCTCTGTAGAGGTCAGATTTTAAATATTAGCATTTTGGCATTATGGGGTATTGATTGATGTAAGCAGTTCTTACAGAGCCCAGAATGTTTGATACCTTTTTAAGAAGAAAAGCAGTATGAGCTGCCTGGGACAAGATAGAACTTAATTAAATAAAAAAGACAGAGTATAAAAAAAAAAATACAGAAATAGTGCTTTCTTTTTAAAGCCAGCCAAAAAAGAAAAAAAAAAAAAAAAAAAAAAGAAAGTTCCCAGAGAATAATTTCTGGATACAAGCACACTACATTTACATTAAAAGGACCTTTAAATATTATTTTATCCAAATAAAATAAGTAGGACTCCAGCATTGTTATATAACATTAGAACATGGAGACTTTTAAAGGAAGGGCCGCGCAAACTGCCTCGACCCTCTGCCTCGACGCTCTCTGTTTGCCGCGCAAACTGCCTCGACCCTCTGCCTCGACGCTCTCTGTTTGCCGGCTCTGTTCGCCATCAGCAAGTTTGCTGATGACACAAAACTGGGAGGAGTGGCTGACACACCAGAGGACTGTGCTGCCATTCAGCGAGACCTGGACAGGCTGGAGAGTTGGGCGGGGAGAAACTTGATGAAATTTAACAAGGGCAAGTGTAGAGTCTTGCATCTGGGGAAGAACAACCCCATGTACCAGTACAGGTTGGGGGGTGACCTGCTGGAAAGTAGCGAAGGGGAAAGGGACCTGGGGGTCCTGGTGGATAGGAGGATGACCATGAGCCAGCAATGTGCTCTTGTGGCCAAGAAGGCAAATGGCATCTTGGGGTGCATTAGAAAGGGAGTGGTTAGTAGGTCAAGAGAGGTTCTCCTCCCCCTCTACTCAGCCTTGGTGAGGCCGCATCTGGAATATTGCGTCCAGTTCTGGGCCCCTCTGTTCAAGAAGGACAGGGAATTGCTTGAAGGAGTCCAGCGCAGAGCCACAAAGATGATTAAGGGAGTGGAACATCTCCCTTATGAGGAGAGGCTGAGGGAGCTGGGTCTCTTTAGCTTGGAGAAGAGGAGACTGAGGGGTGACCTCATCAATGTTTACAAATATGTAAAGGGTGGGTGTCAGGATGATGGAGCTAGGCTTTTTTCAGTGATATCCAGTGATAGGACAAGGGGCAATGGGTGTAAACTGGAGCATAGGAAGTTCCACGTTAACATCAGGAAGAACTTCTTTACTGTAAGAGTGACAGAGCACTGGAACAGGTTGCCCAGGGGGGTTGTGGAGTCTCCTACACTGGAGATATTCAAGGCCCGCCTGGACAAGTTCCTGTGTGATGTACTGTAGGTTACCCTGCTCTTGCAGGGGGGTTGGACTAGATGATCTTTTGAGGTCCCTTCCAACCCTTGGGATTCTGTGATTCTGTGTGAAGTGCCAAAATGTGCTTGGTGGCAAACTACTATAAACACTTAATAAAGAGGTTAATGAACATACGGGAAACTTGTGTTATAGAGGTGACAGTGCAGAGATATCAAAAAAGTCCTTTTCATGGCATATTCTCCTATATACTACTTGTGACAACTTTTCACAAATACAGTTTTTAATGATGATTGTGTACCTGTTGCTAAGCAATAGAATGATAAAAAATATTAAGCTTTATTTATACTTTTCAGCTTGTGGTAATTTAATTTGTGTGAATATTTACTCAAGAAGTCAATAAAGACTTCTATGAACATTTGCTCCAGGATAAACCGATCCTTTTCAGCTTAATTTATAATAACTGACAGGAAACTCTGCTTCATCTAAAGAGCCACGTTTATACTAGAAGATTGTCCTAATGGCACAGAGGGAGATTACCTTAGTGGAGTAATGCTACTGTAGTTAGAACCATTGTTAAGTGTATTGGCAAATTTTTTTGTCAAGTCAAGAGTCAACAATAGGGGTTGTGTGAAGCTAATTCTAGCTGAGATATCTAATTCACATTATGGATTTCGTATAGTACATTTTAACTGAAGTAGGCTGTGGAACAGACTTTATTACCAGGTCAAAAGACAAATTTTGTATAGTAAAAAAAGTGAAAACTCATATTTTTTTTAATTTATAGTTAAGATGATATTCAAAATATTGCAGTGCACAAGATTCTGAAATAATCTTCTTTATGAAGAACTTAGATTTAAAAATAAGCAAAGTACAGTACATCAAAAAGAGAGTACAGGAGAACATTATGTATTCAACTTTGCATTAATCTAGAGTAGCATATTTATTTGAACACCCCCATGACTAGGTGTCATTAAATTAAAGAAACAGATGTTGCGCCCATCTTCATGCTAGTTTACAGGCAGACAAAAGCTCATGCATTTGTCTTCATAGCAGAAATGAAGACATATGGAAGCAGAAGTTTTAGAATAAAACCAGAGCTTGCATCTATGCAACTATCTATACTTATGTGTCTAAACAGGGCTCCATGTACAAAGTGTATGTGCTGTCAAATATCTATGAATCTTATACACCTCAAATTAAGCAGACCAAGCTGTGTCTGCTGGCAAACTAATGTGAAGAGATTTACATTCCTAAAAGGATGAGATCTGGCAGAGAAGAGCTGGTTGATTGTTCGCTCACATAAGTATAACCTTTCGGAGGCAGAGTCAGAGCAAAGAAAAGGATTCTACAAGGGACTGTGTTAATTTATTCATGTGGGGCATGTATCTGTCACCCTTTGTGCAAATTCACGGTGTGACATTGCTGGACACTCATTCTATAGGCAACAATATATTTTTAAATCTCATGCTGGGCCAAAGATCTTTCTGACATGACCATTTATGCTCTCGCCACCCCAGCATTGAACTCTGCTTCCTCCCCTCACCATGCCCTCAGTCTGAAGTCTCACTCTATAAATTAATGAAGCTAAAGGCAGTACAGAAGTTGTTGGCAGCTACTCAGTTATTAAGCACTGTTTCACAGAGGAAGTCCATTATTTCCCAGAGGTCTGCTGACTGTACTGGCCCAGAGTTAACGAAAGGATGTTGGTTCCAACTTGTAAAATGCAAGTAAAATGCAAATTCCAACTACTCCTGAGACTTTGTGGCAGATGTTCTCATTAAAATGTGAGCAGGATTCTGAAAAGATACTTTTAAAGTATATAAATAATGAAATCAGCCATTTGCACTTGAAATACATTTCACTTGTCCCACCGGTGACCAAGTTTAACGGTCCTCAGAACATATAGACATATAGAGAGATTTTCAGGTAAAATCGAACTTTGATATGGCTATGAGATTAAACAAGTTACACTCATAACTCACAAGGTTGGACAGTTTTAGTATAATTTGAAACAGAAATTTGTCCATTTGTCCAAATGCAAAATTTAACACATGATCACCTAATGTGGTATTTAGTTGAAAATTCCTTTTAGTATTGATTGGGCAGTGAGAGCCCACCTTTTAATTCTCACTGAGAGCTTAACTCATCAGCCAGATTGAAATGGCCTGCTATGGACGGCAGAGGACTGACTACTGAGAAGCATTTGCAATGGTGAAGGGAGAAACATTTTTAGCTAATTCTCTTGGATTTTGAGTGAAGTCATCTGCACAAAAATTATACCTCCCACAGGATTTAGTATGTCTCATGAATCCACCCTCCTCTATCTCTCCAGCATAGAGGCATGCCTTAGGAATTTCTGTCTGTAGGTCACTCTAAATCATATTGATACAAATAATCTGTGAATGAAGGAAGGGTGAAAGAGATTGGAAACTGGCACGTTCTGTAATGTTTAACATAACCTCTTTCTATAGATGGTTTTCAAAGATAAATATATGCTCACATTTATGAAGTGGAATTGACACAGCTGCACTTGTAGCTGTGGTCACAGCTACAACTCATTCTCTTCTCAAGGACAAATATAAAAAGGAGTCAGTGATGTTGTCCTTTCTATTGCAGTTTCTTAAGAAGTCCACACAAGATGTTTTTACTGACCAAAGAAAAAAAGCCATAAAACAAATCAAAAAAAGGCATATGCTAGTTTATCTGAGTGCTGGTTCATTTGTTATGCTTGGTAGGGTTGGAAATACCTATGAAGAGCAGAAAAAGGACAAAGTGGCAATGGTAAACCACCAGAAACAAACTGCAAAAAGCATTAGAGAGTACAAACATGCAGATCTTTATTACACAAGAATTATCATTCCTTGAACAAGCGAGTTATGACTCAAGACTAATTATATCTTATGGACTTTAAAAGACCTATCACATGCCTTGCAGTGTGTTTATAATCTCTTGATCTAACAAACTTACTTTATAATCTCCTTCATGACAGAAAAAAAACATGTTTTATACATAAATCAATTGTTCTAAAGTAGAGATGTTATTTCTCTTGGTTTTCTTCTGTTTAGTAAATCTGTATTACTACTAAATAGGTAAATTTGTCCAATCTGATTTCTTCAAAAGAGAGGAGAATCCTTTGAAGACCGATACACAGCTGAACACCGTTCCACACATATAGATAGTAAAAGCAGATAGAAGTGATAAGATCACAGGATCCTTGAATGTTCAGTAGTCCATTAATATTAATTCAGCTGATTACGTGCATAAATGCAGTTTTAGATACCAGTATGAGATAGCCAGTCTTACAAAAAAGCCCCAGACTTCATACAGCAGCCAAATGTATATATTTATTGCATACTTTTATAGTGCCCTGGGTTTGGCTGGGATAGAGTTCATTTATTTTCTTTCTAGTAGCTGGTATAGTATTGTGTTTTGGATTTAGCGTAAGAATAATGTTGGTAACACATAGACATTTTAACGGTTGCTGAGCAGTGTTTACACTAAGTCAGGGATTCTTCAGCTTCCTATGCCTTGCTAGCTAGCAGGCTGGGAGTGCACAGGAAGCGGGGAGGGGATGTAGCTGGGACAGCTGACCCCAACTGACCAAAGGGACATCCCACACCACATGGTGTCGTGCTGAACAGTAGAACTGGGGAGGGGGTGGGAATTGGCCAGCAGGCCTCAGTCTACTGCTCAGAGGTGGATATTAGACAGCGGGTGGTAAGCAATTGCATTAAGCATCACGTGCTTTGTATATTCTTTCACCAATAGTATTATTTTGCCTTCTTTTTCCATGTTATCGAACTGTGTTTATCTCAACCCACGAGTTTTACCTTTTTCCAATTCTCTCCTCCATCCCACTGCATGGGAGTGAGCAAGCAGCTGGGGGATGTTCAGCTGCAGGTTAAACCACAACACACAGTTAAAAAAAAAAACTATGTTCTTTCTCTTTAGTTCTGATTATTAAGTGGCTTAGGAAAAAGTAAAAGGTCTGAAAATCCTCATGACATTGTAGTGAATAGAAAGCTACATAACACTCATCTGGTACATTTTAGCTGAAGTTTCTTACTGGGTAACTTTAACTTCACAGCTTTCCAGTGAACTAAAAAAAATCCAATATTTGCTTGTCTCCATGCATGTTTCTTTCTCTCTGTGGACCTATACAACAAGACTTCTACAGGTAATCAAGATATGTTACTGAGCATCATTCCACCTAACACTTCCGACAGTGCAGTCACCTTCTTTGGTCAAAGCTCAGGTTTCTTTCACTATTGGCTTAGTCATTATTTTTCCTTGGATTACTAGGTTCTCTAAAATGCACTACATATTGTTGGATGAAGGGGAATGATTTTGCCAATTAACTGTTTCTTCATTAGCAATGAAATTTTAGATCACTTAATTCATCTTATTGGCTAGCAATAGGAAAGAAATACTTTTGCAACTTAATCCTTCTCTAATTTTCAGCATATTTACAAGAAAAACTAATATATTCAATGTATGTGCTGTATCTCTTAATAAATATATTACTGTTACAAAAGACTGTAGGGCTGCACCCTGTTCAACAGGCATCTGACTGTCATAGATACGAATTTATCTGCATTCATAATTCTATATATGCTATAGGCTTACCTGTATGTTGACAATTTGAGGTCTTAACAAGTTAGATTTTTACCTCCTGCAGAATTTGATGCAAAGATCCACTGCTATTTGCAAATAGTCTACTGGGGAAAAAAAAGTAAAAAAGCCCACCAACAACAAAAAAACAGAATTCACTGAAAGCCAGATATATTTTACAAAAAGAAACAGACACCCACAAAAACACCCCCACTTTCTGAAACTGCAGAGATTTTTATGACATATCATTTGCTTACCATCACAGGAAATGGAAGTTTAAAAAAACATTTTTTAAATACAAGTACTTGAATTGTAACTATGCTGTTCATTACTATAACTGTGCTGTTCATTACTATAACTGGACATTAATTATTTTGATTTACTGCTATCAAATATATTTAAAATAACATCTGTGAGAAGAAAAACTACCCATTTATTTATATTAAGTTCTTCTGTATTTGTATTCTTTGGTTTCATATGCTGCAAAAACTTTTATGTTAATTAGAACACTCTTAGTTTCTCCTTTTCAAAGAGTTGTTTCCAAGAAATAAATATCTGTTGATGGATTCATCCAGCTTCTAAGCCTGGTCAGGTTTAAAACTAAAACAATAGTATTGACTGACCATATGTTTCCTAATAAAAGCTTAACGAAATTTCTAAGTCACACTTGGGTGTCCAGCAGCATACACTTTCCTTACAGACCTTAAAATAAAGTTAAATCCACATTTGGTTGTTTCCATATAACATGTTATATAAGCTAAGCAAGCAGGATTGGACAAACTGAACAATCACGATCTTTATTTTTAAGAGTTAGTGGTTTTAGACCCCTATCTGGTGCAGTATTCTATTTTCCACCTCTTGTTTAAAGGTATGTTGGAGCATGGGTAAAGAGTATGTTACCAAAGTTCTAAAATACACAGGTAAACAGAAAATGAGTAGTGCCATGGTAATCTTGCATGCAGGCTTACAGTCTTGTTCCTCTGTACTTCATATAATATTCACCCTTGCTCCTACAATTCATGGATGATATTTGTGTCTCATTTTTAGGCAGTGTTTCCTTTCCTGGAAGCCAGTGTGATCATGAGTAATATATCTATCTTGCTGTGTAGAAGGAAAGGCTTGTCTACAAAAATACTGGGAATAGATAATGATTAACTGAAGAAAATTGAAAAACTACTCAAATTTCAAGTGGACCAGCCACCAGAAAAAAAAACCAAATGGTCCCTATGCCTGCAACCTGCTTTTCCTCAGAACACTTACCAAAATAATTTTGTTTACTGACTCCGTGGTAGCAGCTCTAGAACTGCTTTACATGCACCCTGTTATTTTCTTCCTTGTTCATTTAGTATCTGTGAATTCTTGAGTTTCTCAAGCATTTAGCAGTTTAGGCTCTAGCAATATGTGACCTAACATTTAATTTATCTTCATGTGGGAAAGCTAGAATCAGAAACATTCATTTGTGCAGATTTTTATGTAGATGTAGTTCCCACAAGCATTGCTCAAAATTTGTCCTTTCTATTTAAATTTGCATGTCTAACAGTTCAAAAACCCTGAAAAATACGAATTTAGTCTGTTCTTACAGACACCTCAAAAAAATTTATGGAATAAAACAACCAAGTGACAGCTGACTCTACATAAGGCACACAGCATGTTATTCTATTTATGGCTATGGCTAAATGTGGTGAATTTTAGTCAGATTAAAATATTCTTCTGTTTATGCTCAAGCTTTTGTACTGGTGTTATGTCCTTTTACAGTGAGATGAACAGAATATATACACAACAGTAAGAAATAGAATCCCTTTAAATGATTGTCTGAAGATCTTGACCAACATCTGATTAGTTTTGCTTAGCATTTTGTTTGTATGGTTGGTTGGTTTGGCTTGTTGTTGGGGGTGAGGGGAAGTCACGGGACTTTTCCTGTAGTGCTGTAGGTGAATCAAGAAGCAAAGACAGAAAGCATTTTTGTTTAGGTTAATTTGACAACTTAGTTATGAGTTATAACTGACCTGTCCATCAAAGAAATTGACTGGGCTTCACTTCTCAAAAAGTAGTTCCAAGTTCCAGAAAACTTGAATCAAAATTCAGTGGTAAGGTCAGCTTTCCGTAGGACAGTAAAAGGAAGCCATAGGTGGATTAGTGGTATGACAAAAGTAAAAATATGTCCATTACATTACTGGATGTAGTTACTCACGCATTCCTGCACCAGTTGTGTTGTGCAGTTCATCACGTCTATTGTAGTTAAGGTTGAATAATTCAAGAATCAAATTATTTGAAAGCCATTTCATAACACAGAGTTTATAGTTACTGAATAAAACAACACAGAATAAAATCAATTGTTTAACACTTGACTGCCCCAATTGTTTCATGCAATGGGGAAAGTGATGAGACACAAAGAATTTAATAAATTAATCTTTTTTTTTAATAGTCTTTAAATACCTTAAAGCAAAAAAGGGAATACAGGAGTTACAAACTTTCTCTTTTGGAAGACTGTTGAAGTAATGAATATGCTAGCCTGGAGTGGACTGTAAGACTAGACCCATGCATAAAGCCAGTTCATCTAACATGAGGTAACATTTAACAAAGGCCAATGAAATTTGATTTACACCCACTGAAAGTGCAAACATCCCAAAAATTATTACCTGACCGGACAAGCTCAGCTGCTGTAGTAATTTCATACAAGTCAAGCTACTGTTTGAGCAATAGAAATTTATTGGCACCAATAATTTCATACAAGAAGTCAAGTAATGGTTTGAGCAATAGAAATTTGTTGGCACTAAATACTTCGTATTTTTAGATCTCAACATATCATTTCCAATAAAAGTTAAATTCATTGATCTGAGTTAAGCTATGATAATTAACATCTTATTGATCAAACAAGTGAAATTTGTAGTCTTATTGAATAGTAATCTTTCTCCTGCTGCATCCATTAATTTGCTGTGAGTAGAAATTCAGAAAGCTATCGCCTGCACTGCTTGCCTGCTTTCGTGTGATACAGAGGATGTATGCTGCAAATCTAATCTCAAACCCTTTATTTACCAGCAGTTGGTATTCATGTCAATGTCACTGCTGGATGCAGAATGTTTTAGGAAGACAGTCAAATGGGAAAGATATGGAAAGAGAAAAGTATTGAAAAGCTTTCATGTTTTGTAGAATTCCTCTAATGAAAGAGCTACTTTTCCTTTACTATCTACTCAGCTGCAGCACCTTAAACCATACATACTTTGGTGAAGACCTGGCATAATTTCCAGCAGTAAAGGGCTAGTTTAGGTAAGTTTACCCAGCAAACTAGTCAGCTAACGTGGTTTAGCAAAAAATCTTTTTCCCTCACACATTAAGAATGGGGTACCTTTCTCTGTTCATGTATTTTGTCACGACTTGAAATTAAAGTATGCTTCAACAAAAGCTGAAGCACTGACAGAAGTCTAGACTTCCACTGCTTCACTGTTCATTCCCCACTTATTGCTGAGTGAATTCACAAGTGGAGGATGTTGAAATGCCATGATGAAAGCATAAATTGAAGGTAATCTTTGTTGTGCTGCTTCTGCACTCACAAAAAGGAAGGTAAATGTAAAAGTCAATAGTTTTCTGCTTGAATGTCTGCTGGTAAATGAGTTTGCTTGCCAAAAATCAGCGCTTCAAACAACAACAATAACAACAACAACAAAACAAAACAAAAAAAAAGAATCAGCTAGATAATTTAACAGGAAAGAAAATATTTAGTTTCAGGTGCTGTAAATTAAAGGTGATTGTTAGCCTACTTCAAGATAAGCTATTTTGAGTGAACACTGGAAAACAAGCTGTCTACCTGAAATGCTTACTAACCCCCTATTTTCTTGAAGTGGAGCTTTGCTATTAGACTTCTTAACATTTTAGCAGATGCAAATTAGCCACATGGTATTGGACATTATGAAAGGCAGCTACTTGGCATCATGCATCACTGCAAATGTTTCCCAAAAGCCTGCACTATCAAGAATCTTTATCATCAAATGCAGCATTCTATTGAGATGCAAATTTTGAGATGGAATATGCCAGTATTTCAAACAATTTTGACAATAGTCTATTTAGTTTTAAATCTTTTATTCTAATCCAGAAGGCAAATATACATACACATTACAGTGTAGCTCTGCCCCTATGAGATTTAATTTGACAGAACTAAATTAAGTATATCTACAGTTTTTAAGACTTAATATATTAGAACAGCTAGCTATAATACAGTAACAAAACATCAACAGTCCTATGCTAATGTTAAATAAAACTGAGAATTTATATCTATAAACATTCACCACAGGTGACCTTGTGGCATTTTCTTTGTAGGTATTTGTATTAAAAACATAACTACACTATGTTGATACATGAAAGAGTAAATTTCACTCCATCTCAACATCCTGAGACATTTGCTTCAAAGCTGTTACACATTTGCCACAACTTAAGTGACTATGTATTAGAGGCTGGCCTATTATATGTCTGTCATGTTGTCTTCAGAAAGCATTGAACATGTAACTTCTACTATAGCTCTACAAAATAATCTCTTCACTAAACTAGCTGTCCAGCTGGCTTGTTGCCAAACTTTAGAGAGGAATTACAAAAGTCAGATCAGTTTGAGAATAACTGGATCAGGAGTTTGGAATAATAAAAAAAAAAAAAAATAGAAAAAGAAAATCACTGCCTTAGCCTTGAAATTCAAATAGATTTGATTTTTACTGCTCACTAGAAAAAAAAAAAAATCAGGATTTTGAAAGCCTTCCCTGATGTTACTACCTAAACCAATTGTCGTGGTTTAAACCTATCCACACAGCTTGTCCACTCACCCACTCACCGCACCCCCCCCCTCCCCCGACCCTCCCAGAGGGATGGGGAGGAGAATCAGGAGAATGTAACTCCCACAGGTTGAGATAAGAACAGCCCAGTAACTAAGGTATAACATAAATCACTGCTGCTACCACCAATGATAATATTGATAAGAGAAAATAACAAGAGAATACGATACCACCGCTGAATGAGTTCGACCCCCCCGAAGAGAGAGAGTGTCCTTCTGGGTAACTCCCAGTTACCTCCCTGGGCATGACGTGCTGTGGTATGGAATACTTCTTTGGCTAGTTTGGGTCAGGTGTCCTGTCTTCCATTCCTCCCGGCCTCCCCTCGTCCCCAGCAGAGCATGAGACTCGCAGAGTCCTTGGCCAGAATAAACATTACTTAACAACAATTAAAAACAATCAGTGTTATCAGCTCTCTGCCCAGGCTGGAAGTCAAAACACAGATCTTGCACCAGCTACTAAGAAGGAGCAAAACGGCTCCTGGTAAACCCAGGACACCAATCTGTTGTTTTGTCTACACCATCAAGAAATAGAAGAGGTTAATGGTGGCACATGTTGTAAGTGCCTTTCACTATGAGTACCAAACCCAAGTGACAACTAATTGACAGAGGAGCTGAGTAGCAATGCACTGTAAATTTAATTAAGAAGTGAAACAATGGAACACAGGCCGAGCGTGATCTCAGTCTACATTGCTTTGCTTATGGCCAGGCTACCATAGGTATAGGTTAATAGTGAAAAAAGTACTGAAACTGTATGACTGTATAATCTGGAAACCACTGAAACAGGATGAAAGGGTAGGTGGGAAGGGTATTTAGTGCAGGATTTTGGTGGGATGGGGGGAATAATAAGGGAAGAAGAGAGAAAAAGGCAGACCACTTTCCAAGTGGATCCTGACTGTCTTTTGGTGATTAGGTTCAGACTCATGTTCAGAAATTTAGGACTGTTACAATAAAAACTCAGGAAAAAATTGTTCTCAAGACCTGAACATGTGTTGATTCAACTCTTCACTCGAATAAGTATTCTAAATTTATCTGTCTAGCCTGATAAGCTTGGTATCTCCTATTTTCCTAAGGAAAGGCTTTGCTATTATATTTTGTAACTTTTGATGTGATGTGACTCAACCAAGTGGATGGTACTTAACACAAGTCTGGCCTCATGCATCACTGCAAATGTGTTTCCAATAAGCCTTCACCATAAAGAAAAGTTAATGTGAATTTGGCTCAGCTCTTTGATCAAATAGATATTCTACACTTACCTGATCTCTTTGCCTGTAGATAATAGACAACCTCAAATACTGTTTTATCTGAGAACATCTTGATAAAACATAAACCAAAATACCAGTCAATCAATAATAATATAATATAAAGCGGCATAATTTGGAGCTTCAGAAAATCAGGATTCACTCTTTATGCATGTGTGATTTACAAGCCCTTGGAAGTTATTTGGTTTGCTTTGTACTAAACTGAATAATTTGAACAATGCTGTCCTAGATATTTTGTTTCAATAATAAAGAATTTTCAGCTTCCATGCATGGATGATATTCATTAAGGGGGCTGACAATATTCTTAAAAAACAGTTTGTGTAGGCTGACAATTAATAACAAGTGAATAACAGAACAAAATTCAGATATTATAGCTCAAAAGTATTGCATTTTCCTCTGAATTAAAATTTTCAGGCCCTCTGCAATTACATGCATAAACAAAAATTAAAATGTTAACAGTTTCTTTGCTTCAGGCATCATACCAGTTCTTTTCTTTACTCTCATGGTATATTCTAGTAGACATTTCTTTGTGCTTTTGATTTTTAATTTTTCTTTTTTTTTTTTTTTTTTGGAATTCTCTTGTTCTTCACTGTATACAACGGCAGATTTAAATATGAAATAGAATTCAAGGCTTGGATGTTTTCACGAAAGCCCCTATAGAGTAAGTAATCCTGGTTTTATTGATTAGGATTTTCTAGGGTGTATTCCTGCTATTTCCTGCTTTTCCAGTCATGACAGTCTCCTATAGCAGCCATACAGATTTGTTGCATTTGTTTGAGTTGATACTAGAATAAACCTATTCTCATTAAATGAGATAAATGCTACTTTGTAATGGCAAAGCCTAATTTTCTTTTGAACAAGCTGATGCCTAGAGCAGTTTATATGATTAAACAGGAACAGCAATTTGGAGCATTAGATAGTAGTGCATAATGTTGATAAATGTGCTTGGGAAATTTCAGGGGCCATCTGCATACTTACACATTCTGTATTAGTGCAGTAGGGCCTCATGGGAGTAGAAATGTGGGATGGTAGTAGAAGCTTTCCCACTGAGTGCCCCAAGGACTCAAAGCGAAAGTCACACCTACCACTGGAAGAATGCAAACTTTAGAAGCTAATTACAACATAACAAAGAGAACAAAGAATATTTTCCCAAAATATGTAAAACAAGCTCTACAAAAACACAAACAAAGGAAGACTGGAAAAAGAGAGTTTGGTTCAGCACTCTCTTCACTTTTAAGGACTGCATGCATAATCAATGCCACTACTCAACTACAGCAAGTTCTTCATTCAAGTTCCACAGAAAGAGAACATTGGTTTCTATTTACCATAAGCCACATTATTATTTTTAGAATATATTTGAATTAAGTAGATTTTAATTTCTCTTTTGGTCTTCTGTTGCTTTTCACTATGCTACATACAGCTTCAAAAATATTATTCTGACATCACACATCTATGTGAGCATTTAAAGATATTCTGAATTTGCATTCCTCTTTGTTCTCCTGGGGTTAAATCCTATGCAACTTGTAAGTGAAAGGATTATAATGCATCCTAAATTACCAGTCCCTCCACACTTCACCCCTGTCCCTTAGAAATCTATGGAATTTGAATGTAGACAGTTCTTTTACCAGAGACACAAACTGAGTTTTTATCATAAGAGGTATATCAAACAATGCAGTAGGAGAAAAAAAAAAAGGGGGGGGGGGAACCCCCAAAACCTTATCCAGCTAATAGAAGCCCCGGTCTGCTTTAAGAATTTCAAAGTCAACTACCTGTTTCCTGAGAGATTTCTCAAAAATTACAAATCTGTCCCTGACTGGTATGCTTATGAACATCCTCAAGATTTCATTATTGCCTAGCTATAGACAGCTGCACACTGGGCAGTCCTTTGTATGCAACCTCTTTTTCATTCATTATAATGGTCAGTCACTTTGATGTTAGCTCCTCCCTCTAAAGTCCAGGCTCTGAAATCTTCTGAATTGTGCACACAGACATACTGCAAGATTCACAGATAATATGCAACCAATTTGAGATCTCATTTGCTTTAAACCAAACTATTTTAAACCAATTAAGGAAATGAAAACCCAGGCTTAATAGCTGGTCCACCTAATTCTATGTAGTACTTTTTCCTCCCTCTGCCCCGTTGATCCTGATAAAAAGTAAGGCAAAAATTTTTACTCCTATCACTCATAAAGGAAAACAGAAAAAGAAATCACCACCTTCTACGACAGGTTTTAATGTGGAATTTAAAAGGACCTCTCACCATCAAGTCTTGGGAAGCTCATAAAAACTAAATGTGACTTATTCTCAGCTTATTTCCCCTACCAATAAAATCCAGATGTGCTAGAAAAAGAAACGAGTGCCATGTTGCGGGTGTTAGATTGAGAAAATTCTCTGAAACTCGGAAGGATGGAGTAACCTAGAGAACATACCTGGCCATTATATAGCCAAGAACTGAGCTCTCAGATTGCCATCAGGAGAAAATCCCAATATATTTAAAATAGACTATTTTTATATGTGCCTCAGTAATCTTCCATCATTTTGGGCTGGCTGGCCAAATAACGCATTCTCATTTTATTTTTCTGATTAAAGTCTCCATTACTATAAAGTAGTTGTTAGCAGTAACAAAGTTAACTAAGAAGGCATTACTAACTAAAAGTAAATTAGTGATCTCACATAGTTTTTATTCCAAGGTTAATTATATCTGTTTCCTGAGGTGCTCTTGATTAAATAGAAGAACTACAGTTACATACTGCTCCAGATAAACTGCAGAACTCCACAGCTTTATGTTAAATGCACAATGAGAAAATCTTGCACGCACAACAATCCATGTTGCAGTTCATTAAGTTACTTTGGTGATCACACTTTCTATGGCATGTAGATCAGTAGTAAACACAAAATCCAGGGAACATAGCAGTTTCAAGTGCTCAAGCAATACTTCATATATAATTTGCAGTTTATTGCAGCTCAATGCATAGTTTGATACCAGCAGAAACAACCCTGAGAGTCTACTGGATGTAACTGCTGATGCCCACTGCTCCCACCCAAAGGATGATCTTCACTTGTTTTTCAGTGTGCACAGGATCAAGCTTCTGGTGCAAGATTTCATAGGCAGAGTTGGTGCAAGACTTCACAGATGCATGTAGACTCGATGTGTGTTGCAGGAATATGGGCTGTCTCTTAACCTGGCTCTGTGCAGAGCTGAATGCTGTTCATTTCTGAGCTTGTCAGGCTTTTACAGCATTGCATAATATAAGAACACATACAGGAGATTTAAGATCAAGTGTTAAAGCAGAAAGCTATTTGACCATGTTCATTTATATAGGACACGACCCATGGTCTATTCAATAGAATATAATTGTCAAGCACTTTATTTCTTTCTGGGATATTACAATTCAGAAGTATCGCTTAGAATGCCTTGCAGGTCTAATTTAATTACTGTAGCACTGACCTTTTTATACTATTAACAAATAATCTTTTGTCCCTCTAGACTAGATAGTTTATTACATTTTCTGCCCAGAGCTTAAAGCACATTGATTCCCAATTACCGGTTGATAAAACTACCAAGTTGTCTTTGTCACGTGACTTCTTCACCACCCTGGAGCAGTTTTAAAAGTATACAGTTCAAAAGAGGTAACAACAGCATTAATTAAAAGTTACAGGTGGGAAGAGACAAATTCAAACAAAAAGAAAACTATTTTCAATTACTTCAACAAGGTCTCTGTGTGTCTTACATACTTGTATTATTTACAGACAGCTTCTTACCATAAAAGGTTAATTTTTTTACACTGAGGATATTATTTCTCATGAATAATGTAAGAGAATGACAATTAAAATCACATTAGAATGGAATCATGCCATAGATGCAATATTTAAAAGGAAATTGAAATAAGAATTTCTGTTGTTCCAAAATGTAATGTCTTAATACTGCAGTGTAATATAAATATGCAGTTATGATTTCTAAGCAAATACTCTCTCCCCATGTGCCATCTATCCATAATCTTCACTATAAGCCAAAAAGATCATGCCTGAGGACATGTCCTGAATATCTTCATATGATTTCTGAGTGTCTCTAAAATCCTCCAATCAACATGGCAAGGTTGAGGCTGCCAAATGACCTTTTTTTATGTTTACTATCAGGTTTGGGAGGTTTGGTAAAATACAGGTTTACACTCTGATTCATATTTAAGCACTACGTAATAGTCTTGTGTGTGCAATAACAATCACATTGAAAAACAAGAATTCAGATAAGATTTCAGCAAGAATTCAACATCTAGACATAAAAGCAGTCTTCACCTTCACGCACTACAGACTGAGAAGGATATCTTCCTTATGGAACATCACCAGCCTACAGTTTCATGTCACTTCAACGATTTTAACACAGCATGAGTTGCTGACACCATAAGCAATAGTCCAATTTTGTCTCCATTTCTTCATGCTCACACTGGTTTCCATCTCCCTTCACTTTCTGTGATAGCATGAGTATTTTTTAGGCCAAACAGGCAAAAATTAGCTGGACTAAAATAACTTAAAAGTATGGGAGGATTAGCTGTTCTCCTCTTAATGTACCCTGCTTCCTTCATATGGTTTGAATAAACACTGTGTTGTGCAAGCATAGGGAAAGGTCTATGCAGAGGGGAGAAGTGATACCCTGTAAGGGGGGAAAAGATCAGGATTATAACTTTCAGCAATAGTATTGACTTTAAGTGGTTGTGAGACTACAAGGTAACTAGATTATCTAATTCTTTGAAGCAAGATTAGTTTTTAAATAAGCTTTAAGTCCAAAATGAATTTACTGTTGACATTTATTCCCATGACTTTCCAAGGACAGTCAGAAGTCAAAACCACAGTAAGTTTATACAATTGAATAATTTTAAAAATAATTGTATTTCAACATTAGCGAAACAATTGATTTCTAGCAATGGGAAGCAATGTTGTTTCTTTGAATCATAGGACAAACAAAAACAATTAAACCCTAAGCAATAAAACAGCTTGTGAAAGCTTTCCAGTAATTTCAAAATAGTAACTATATTTCCTTTCATCACAGAAATAAATGCAGAATAAACTTAAACAAAGCCATTGTTAAAGATCAGTCACTTTTTGCAGGTTTGGGAGAAAAGCCTACTGTACATCACAGCACTCTGCGCCTGGGGAGGCGCAGGCTTCGTCACAGAAGCAGGAGAAGAGGTTCTCTGGCTTCACTCCTTGGTGAGGCAGGGCAGCTCTGCAGAGGCCCAGGAAAACCTACAGCACCTCAAGGGAAGTTTTTCTTATTGTTAACACAGAATAGCATTGCAACAGAATAATTTAAAACAGCATTTTATGGGCTAACAGCAGATTCTGGTTCAAAATGTTACAGTCCTCAGCTGCCTTGCTCACCAGTTCATTGATTAAAAGCAGCCACACTGGTAGTGTTTTTCTAGTCACAGCCAAAATACCTAAGGGACAACTTCACCCCTAGAATTATGTTTGCTTACATTATATAAAAGCAATGGGTTGTGATAGGGAGTCTTTTGCTTTACCCTATATGTGAGGTTACCTTTCATGTGAGGTTACATATACCTCCAGAGAAAATAGGAGGAGGGGAGTTGTGGAGTTGAAAGCTAGATAATATCACATTATAAGAGCACTGATACATGCAAAAACCTCAGAAATCAACTGCAAAAAGACACATCTACTGACAAAGGGAATGGACAAATTCAGGTTCAGGACCCTAACTGCAATGCTAAACCAAGCCTGAATAAGACCAACCAATGCTCCCTGGTTCACAAAAAGAAACAAACAAAAAACAGAACAACCACAGCTGCCCACATCTCCTCAGCCTCATGTCAGGTGAAATATCAATTAGTATGTCTCTCCTGCACTTTTTTCCACACCTCAGGGCAGAAGTGGCTTTATGACAGATACGTCAAGCTTTAGCAGCTGACATATGTCAGCATCTCAGCTTGGATTACTTTAGAAAGAAGCAGGAGGGAGAGCTGCAGGGGGAGGGCAATCTCTAGAGCCATTTAATTTTCATTCATCTCTCTGGATGAGAAAGCACTTAGAGAGGTAATTTTAGTTTTCTGAATTTCTTTCTCCCTCTGCCTTCAAGCAGACTTTTTTTTAACAAGCAAAAAGCAGCATCTGACTTTTCCTGTGCATTTGTACAGCACCTTTCAGCACCTACTGCTGTAATAAAAAGCTAAGCTTCTGAGGAGGACAAAGCCTTAAAGTGACAAAACTGAGCAGAATAATTGCCAACAGGTAGTTCACCAAAGCCATCACAGGGCTACAAATATTAGAAAAATCTGAGTAGCTCATGCTTCTACCCAAGTTTGCCCTGTAGTCATGAGTTTAATTCAACAGCTTAGTTATGCTAAGCCCTCTTATTTTTACACTAGTTTTTGAGAAGAAAAACTAGCTGGGGTTTGTGTAAATATGATGGTTTCATCAATCAAAACATGTTAATAACTACACCAAAATCAGGAGCTTCCCAGTTCCTCACACAGTACTTAATTGTTGCCATGCCTTCCCAAAGGACATTTTGTCCGCTTTCACTCTTTCCATCTGTACAGCTGAGTGACTCATTCCCTCAGCATGTAAAGAATTCAAGTTTATACACAGGAATCCAAAGAGTTTTATTCAAGCCTTCATTTCTTTTCAACAGAAGAGTAACTGTAGGAAGATGCAACTTCCTCCCTTTTGCAGCAGTGAAGGGGCTTTATTTCCCATCGCATTTCTCCTACTTCAATTGGTAGACTATCCCTATTCAGCAGCCTCCATAACTATTCATATCTCAAGTCATATTTCTAAAGCAGCCTGTAGCTACCAAAATTGCTGTTTTACTTGGTCTGACTTGGTCTTTGATAGGTGATGCAGTTTATTGGATGTTTGACACAGCTGGGAGTTAATAAGGGTCTTCATTCACCTTTCCAAAATCTGTTCCTGGGAGAGTTTACATACCCATTCTGGAGTCACTAAGCGTTTCTCCAAAAACTGTTCTGTAAAACACGACAAACTAACAATAGTGATGTTTTGTTGGGACTTTTTTAACTGGAAGGGTAATGCTGATTTCCCTGAAGAAAACTCACTAAAATAGAATCAATTGTAACAGAAAGTTCACTATGTTAGGGCCTCAAAAATGTATTCATACATTCCATTCATGTACTAATAATATATAATATAGTAAATTACATAATTTACAAAACCTTTTTTTAATACAAAGAACTATATATGCCAAAATTAGTGTAATTTAATGCAGACACATCCAAGACAGATTTAGGTAATCTGAAGAGGCTCCTACTACAGCTGTATATCATTGAATATAAGCTAATTTTCTCTGCTTCTGTGACAACAGTAATGATGACCCTTTAAAGGGATGCCAGATTAAAAACTGTGAATACAATGCATGGAGTTTCTAATCATGTATTTCTCTAAGATTTGGGACATTTTGATTTTAAAAAATACTAAAATAAAAAAATCATGCAGCTTAAGAAGAAAGTACTGTAAAATCAAACTACATCAGAGATCATAGATCAATGGATTGATTTTTTCTGACACAATGACAAGATCAACAAATTATTCCCAGACACAAACAATGATAAATGCCTAAAGGTATGCACAAAGTGTACTTATTACATGGTTAGGGGACATTTTCTAGCTATACAGGGTTTGGGTTTTGATTCTGTATTTAATTTGACCTCTCTGCTAAACCCAAGGAAACATCAATGAGTAGGGAAGCTTTTTCTTTTATTTTTTAATGACCTCAAAATTGAAGAAGCAGGGATTGCATCAAGAACAAGAATCAGTGATAACACATTAAACTGCTGGAAAAGATAATGCAGCAGTTCATTTCATCATTGAACAAGAAGCAAAAAATAGTGAAGAAATAAAAGAATTTTATTGCACACAGAAACAGCAAAATGGAGGAAAAGCTCTCCACATTAGTAATAATAAAAAACTTGCTCTGCCGGGCTTGTATCATATATGTATTATTAAATATCAATGTGACAATTCAAAGGCAGCAAAAGTCAGCGTTTTTCCAAATTTTGTATCTTCAGGCTTTCTCTCAGCATTAAGCAGTTTCAATTTTACACGTATTATGTGCAAGTCTATCATTCAAGGCCTGACCCTTAGAGTTGGGATCCGATTCACAGACTTGTGGGGAAAGCAATGTATTAAGGCATCTCAGGTGTGTAATACACACAAAAATCTTAAATATACTATTTCAAAGTCTTCCAGCACTAATACTGTAATATTGTAATCCATTCTAACTGTAGTCTACTGCTGTTACCCTGTTGTGCTTTCCCAGGTGCTCCATGTGCCCTGACATCTAATAGATGATTTTCCAGAGGTGACATACTGCTGACAAGAGGTGACAGAGGTGAAAGAAAAGTTCTGAGGCAGGTTAGCATTTGCTCTGTGTTAAGAGTTAAATGTGAGATTACAGAAGCACCAAGACTAAAGCTGAGAACACTTGTACGAAACCACAGACGGGGGAAATATCCATCCCACTGGTCAATCCTGACTTCTTTTCCAAAATGAGTACTGTAATTATTAATTGTCTTGACCAAGTTTTACACTTTCTTGAGAATAAAAGTAATCTCTTGGAAAAATGTTAAATATTTTTCTTTACTTAAAACAAACCAGGTCTGTCCCACCTTCTAAATTCAAGTAGGAGAGCGCAGATACTAAAACATGATTAAATTTATTTTGTAGGGTTTAGTGGACAATTATAAAAAAATCCCATAGAGAATCTGATGGATAGACTAAATTAATCACTGGAGGAATGCCTACTTCATTATAATATAAAGTTGTATCTTAAGAGTAACTCTTTTTTTTCAGTTCCTGCTTTGGGATATTTTAATGGATTATTTACCTTGAGAAAAAATCCATTTTAAACTGAGATTACAAATAATCAAATAATAATTTTACAGGTTACAAGTAGCGACATGTTGTTGATGTCAAATTACCTACAGAAGGTCAAGAATGAAAAAACAGTAAGAATCTTTCTCTAAATTATGTTTGACAACTATTTATATGAATGTAATTTGAACCCAATCTACTGCATAGCTCCGTAAGTCAGCATTTCCAGATTTTGCTTAGTGATCCAACAAAGACATCAGTAATAAACAAAAGTCTTAAAGGGCAAGAAACTCAACTGCCTAATTTCCCTAAATAATAAGAAATTTGCAAACGGAGCATTACAATGTCTGGAAATTGTAAAAGAATGATATATTAAGGGTCAAAAGCTTAGCATTATTCAGAAAGATGAGCAAAAATGCATGAAACTCCATGAAAAAAACATAACCTTTTTCATTAATGTCTCATAGTAATGCTATTTTAATATATTTAAATTAATATCAAAACCATTTCCACAAAGCAATCATTTTCAGTAAATGGCTTAGCTTTCTTCTACATAAAGTGAAACAGCAGGTAATATTGTAGCCTCTTTCTCTGAGAGTAAATTAACAGCAAAATTGCCTAGCTTGTATTGGAACATTTCCATCATTATTGAATATTTTCATGAAGAAAAGGAAAGTCCTTGTTCAGCATGGGAAGATTTGGAGACCTCTGTGTGTATTTCAGATGGGGAAAGTAATGCAGAAAAGCCTTGAAAGTAGCAGCTAAGTAGGAGTATTATATTATTTCCTCCTATAGTTTGGGAATTGTTCATACAATAATTTCAGTAGCACCAAAATGATCTGGACAGCATTGTATAGGTATTAGATGTCTCTGCTTTTAACATTTGCAGAAAATACCAGAACAGCAAAAGCAACACAAACCCTAGTGTTCCTGCATAAATCTTACCCTCACAGAAACCCACTCCTGACATAAGTGATGACTTGCTCTTTTGCAGACATAGCTATATACTGAACATGGTAAATGGCACAACCTGAGCTTATTCTGTTCTCATGTGCTCAGGTTCCTCTGGAGCCAAGCCAGCCACTCTGTAAATCATGTACATATGCACAAAGCTTGGACTCCAGAACAATTGTTTTTAAATACTCCATATTTCCATATAAATGAAAAAAAAAAACCAAAATCACTGAAAGCACTTGATGTGGTTTCAGCCTCTCAGTAACTTATTTTCAGAAATAACACATAAAAGAGAAGAGCAGTGAATTATTTTTGTTTACACAACAGTATGCTGTTTTCCTGGACTTGCCCAGTCACTCAGTCATGCCCTCATCCTTGCTATAACTTCAACCACGAAAGCCTATCTCCTCATTGAGTACTCCTCTCAATAAACCACATCAGAAAAGCCTAGTAAAGGCTGCAGCATTACATGCTATTCTTCAGTACCTGCTGCTTGGGGAACTGGAAACCAGAAAGGGGGAAGGATAGATGTCCAGACGGAAGACAAGGCATGTTAGCTTAACTGTTTGTTTGGTTTTATTTCTCAGCACCAGAATCAGTAAAGTCTGCCAATTGTCAATAAATTAAATCAAGCTAAATTCCACAACTTGGAATTATTTCTTTTTTTATGTCTGTGACATGACTATTAACCTCCCCCCACCCCCAATCTTGTTAGGCAAACAGGTTGTTGGCCTTCTGGCCCCTTTGCAACAAACTGAAAAAAGGACTCCTCTGAAACTGCTTAACGATATGGGTTTGACAGCTTAGGAATGTTTTTTTGTGAAGGATCATCTCCTTTAGTTCATTTTGCATTTACCACCACTTCCTTTACTTGTTCACTTCAAGTTCTTATATTGGAAGAACAACAACAACAACAACCAAGGTAAATCATTATCCTTTTCAATAAAAATATAACTTGAAAATGTAAGTTAATGTAAAATTGTTAGTGTTGCTGCTAGATGTAGATGTAGCTTCTAAGAATATCTTGTCTCTAAACCCCATCAGACTTTTCTGCAAGATTTAACAAAATACTTAATCAAGGGGAATTTGCTGAGCATTTGAACTTCTTTTGAGAAATGTTTGTATAAGAAGCTAATGAAGAAAACCATGGTGTTTTCTGTCATGGAGTAAAATTTCATCAGACTATTCGAAAGCTAAGCAAAGATATTCAGTGTGCATCCTGAAAGGAAATCAATGGCAGTGGTAATTTCAAAAGCAAACAATTTTTATGATAACTTTTGGATTACAGAAAAGACAATTTCTGAGGTATTGAAGAAAGATCTAAACATTATTAATCGATTGCAACCTAGTAGATAAAATTAAGCCGAGTTAACAGAATAATTAATTTAGCAGTTCAGAGCTGAACCTTCTGCTATTGAAATAATTGTAATTAATCTCACACTGATAGAAGAATTATTTTAATAAAAACTATTCTATCATTTCCATAAGAAAGCTTCACATATGCATCAAGTGAAGAGTCAATATAGGCCATGATTCTGAATATAAAATGGAAAGGGGAAAGTAACAGAATTAGGCAACTGCTGTCTTCCTTCAAGTGATTGACTAGGGCAGGAGAAATCACAGAGCCACCACAAAAACACAATAATTTTCAAAGAAATGGGTGTATCCCAGCTAAGCATTTCATGTGCATGGGTCCTACTTTACTGATTGGACACTGGGTCACTGCTGTAAAGAAAACCTGTTTAGTTCTGAGACCTTCTAAGTGAATTTTGGCAGTACTAAATCACTGATGGCAGCAGAAACATAATTACTCAGATGGCTGAGGCAATGGGACACTAGAAATCAAACTGTTTTCTGCTAGACTTTCTAATGGATTGCTAAATATGGCTGGGGGTGCACATTAACTTTGGTGTTCATGGGGTAGCAACAGAGATCACAAAAAAGATTGCTAGCTGGATCTGCCAGGACCCTCCCATGTATTGAAACCACAAGCAGGAAGAATTGGCAGCTGGACAGCTGAGCTTCAAGTCTGAAGCCATCTGCTTTCTCCAGGAGAAAGATGGGGCATGCTGTGGGATCAGATGAGGCCCCTTCCTCACTCAGAAACAGGCCAAACTAGACAACTAGAGTCATGGACAAGCTATTTGGAGACTTGTACTGAATTTAAAAGGATTAGAATCCAAAATACATATTATTGATGAAACAGGTCTCATCACAAGTGCACATGAGATTATTACATTAGTTACAAAGTAACTTCCAGGAATTACAAAATGGGATAAGATGGAAAATTGACCTCTTTTTACCTGCAACTTAAGTTTTCCAATTTGATGGAACACATTTACCAGTTTAAGCAGGAAACAGGTACTAAGAAGTGATGGGAGAGGGCAGAGTTTGATCATGCTGATTATCAATATGAAAGGAAATGCATTAAGGCTTGAACAAGAGCTGGCATTTTGCTGGTGGAAATTTTCTCTGCAGGAAAACGGATAAGACTGGGTGGACTAAAAAAATAAATGTATGAAATAAAAATCTAATGGTTTGCAATTTAAGGAGAAAAATGGAAAGACCTTTGAAGTCCTTTAAAGTGGGTTCTGAAGTTGGACCTTTGCTCATTTATAGATGAGTCAAACTGAGAGTTAATTAGTCCATTGATCAGAAACAAGCCATGTCTAAAAAGGAAAGCAGAACACAGACAACATTCATCAGTCCAGATGATTTATAGTATGAATAATTACCTTGGTTTCAACTGGAAACACATTTTTAAAGTTCAGCTATTTCTTCTTCAGATTTTTAGTACAAGAAACAGTCTAAAAGCTAGAGATATAATACAGAGCCACCATACATTAAAAGTGATTGTGATTTGAAAAGTAGTTTTACTGTCTACTATCTGGCAAGTAAAAGTGATAAAGGTAATTACACATTAATGTGTCCTGAAAGCCAGTTTAATATATACATTTTACCCATATGAATAATTTCCTCAAATACATGTCAGCTCTGGAGGGCTTCTGTTTTACTTAAAGAAGGGAAAAAACCTGAATTTATCCATCTATGTGTAAAATACTTTATAATTTTTTTTCATATTTTTCTCCCTAAAAGAAAATTTGACTAAAATGCTACTTTTGTAGTGGACGCAAAAGATCAGATCTAGAAGATATGCAGACAGCATTATTGCCTGCAGCACTGTATACGGATTTCTTCTACCCGTAAGAAGGAAGGGATGATGTAGAGGAGGGAAGGAACAGATCTTTGAGAGAATAGGAAAAAAAAAATTAACTAAGAAGAAAGGCCAAGAGATGCATGGGTCTCCACTGCTGTAAATTCTGGAGAGAATTTATGCCAGCAGCACAAATTAAAACTAATAATCTGTGACAGAAGGACCAGCAGCCTTCCAGCAAAGCATTTTAAACAGTTTCCAGATATTTCTACCTCTTTGCAGAGAGGCTTATATTTAAATCAGATTTATATTTATTTTACATCTAGGGTCATACTAGTGTCCAGAAAAAGTGCAATGCGGTAAACTGAATTTGGCAGAGTTGAACTTATCATAAAGATATTTTGTCACTAAATACACTTTCTCTACCTTTCCACTCCAAAAACATACCATTAAGACCTCAACTTTTACATGAATACTTGTTTCTACATAGAAATATGAAAAGACTACAATGACTATTATTAACTAAGCTGCAAACATATTTCTGTGGCCAGAAAACTCAACTCAAAGCTGAGGGGAATCTCTAATGACACTTGTAGGCTAATACTCCCCATAAGTACCAGCCTGAACTCAAACTTGCATCTTTTAATACTTTACCTGCTAGCATTTCTCAGCAATGTTCTTTATCACACAGCCGAGTAAACAGGCCACTGAACACCATAACATTTTAACCTTGGCTTACAGACAAGATTTGGACAGCAATCAAGTATTGCCAGATTTTCTTGCATTCTGAGGTTTAGAACATGATTGCAATAATTTTGAATTATTTCTTTCAGGAACGAAAGAGCAAAGTGAAGCAAAACTGAAAGCACATGGAGATAAACATTCTCACAGAAATAGCTGGGTTCAGCTGGCATAGCATTAGGATAAGCCTGACTTTTAATATGCACATGGATTATCTACCATATTAATTCACAGTTTTGTACACGACATAAGTAGGGTTTGGTGGGTTTTGGTTACTTTTCTATATTATAATTTCTAAATTACAAAAATGGTATACAAAATACACTTGCAGTGCACCTTTATTTGATCACGTATCTTCCATACTTCAAATACTTTCTTTCCACCTCTCACTATTTTAGAGCCTAAAACCAAAGAATTTCAGGATGAATAAACTTTTATATTTACTGAGAGGAAAATAGAACAAATAGTTACAAATCCAGAAGAATTATCTCTTTTGTAGATAAGCAGGTTTCAAGGCACATAGGTCTTGCTCACAAAGCAAATTCTGACAAAAACATTCTTCCACTCTACTTTCAAAGATACTTGTCTCTGAGCTCAAAAAATATCATAGAATCATAGAATAGTTAGGGTTGGAAAGGACCTTAAGATCATCTAGTTCCAACCCCCCTGCCATGGGCAGGGACATCTCACGCTAAACCATCCCACACAAGGCTTCATCCAGCCTGGCCTTGAACACTGTCAGGGACGGAGCATTCACAACTTCCCTGGGCAACCCATTCCAGTGCCTCACCACCCTTACAGTAAAGAAGTTCTTCCTTATGGCCAATCTAAACTTCCCCTGTTTAAATTTTAGCCCTTAGCAGAACGTAGAAAATGTTGCAAGAGACAGCTGCAGAAAAAGAGCACCTGTATGATCATGTCCTTCACGCAAACATACAAAATCAGCGAGACCAGATTCCCACTGCACACATAATCTTCCTGGTATCTCATTTTAACTAGCAATCATACACCATCCATTTTAATTGCACCACTGATCTGCTAGACAAAACCTGATTCTGCCATATGATTTTATATTTTCAACTGAAATTAGGAATACTAAGAGTTTTCATGTTAAGATTTTATAATGTTAATAGGCAAGACAGGCACACTGTGAAAGGTGGAACAGAAATGAGTTATCTAGCCTCTATATAAAAAAAGAGACATTCTGAGCCATGCTTTACACATTGAACTGTGCTGTCTAAAAACAGCCTTGAGTACCAGGCTTTCCAACATTAAAATGATACCTTAAAAGACAAAACATTTTAAAACTTTGACTCTAACACATTAATAGACTATATATACTCCTGCAATTCTACATATATACATACTCCCTTAAAATCTTTGTATAGGTTGACTCATCAAATAAAGGTGATATCCCATACAGGTCTGTACCAAACACAAACTGTCACAATAATACAATTAAAAAATAAGGGGTTTTTCTTGGGAGTATTTTTTTTTTAAGCACTTTTTTCTTTGCACTAATGCCTTACTATAGTAGAAACAATTCCAATGAGTTTGACAGAGTTTTCACTTTTAAATAAGTAAAGGACAACCAAATCTAACTTTATGGTATTAAGACAGGTTTCTTATGATGTAGACTAAAAGTGAGAGGTTCTCTTTTAAAGATTTATCAAATCTGTACACCTATGGATGAGTACATCCTTCAGACAAAGAAGGAACCCCCCTATTGTGCTCTTGTGGGACCTCACCTGGAGTACTGCTTTCACCTCTGGAGTTTTCAAAGCAGAAAAGGCCTGGACATGTTGGAAAGGGTCCAGAGGAGGGCCAAAAATCGTCAGAAGGCTGGGGCACCTCTGTTATGAGAAAAGGCTGAGATAGTTGGGGTTATAAACCCTCATTAGGTACTGGAAGGCTGCAGTAAGGTCTCCCTACAGCCTTCTCTTCTCCAAGCTGAACAATCCCAGCTCTCTCAGTCTGTCTTCATACGAGAGGTGCTCCAGCTGTCTGAGCATCTTTGTGCCACTCCTCTGGTCTCACTCCAACAGGTCATGTCGTTCTTGTGCTGCAGGCTCCAGATCTGGACCCAGTACTCACATGAACATCTCTCCTACCCACAATCATATCCTCCATTTCAAATCAAGAAAGATTTGCAAATGTTTTCTTGAATAAAAAGGGGATGGGATTGGCTGGGACTGTTGATACCCATCTTGAAATTGTCTTCCCCAATATGGGTAAACTGGGGGTTAGTTTTTACCATACCATGTTTTTGTTTTCCATCTACTAGACTTTTTCCATCTCCTATCCTTATGCACATTTGTGGCTAATTCCAATTTTTAATTCTCCTGTATTGCATAATGTATAAATTTGGTTGTAGAACAGGGAATGAAAAAAGGAAGTCTGTTTATAATATGATGCTATTGTTCCCACAGGCTCTGTCCCTACTGTACATACTATAATCAGTTCACCTGCTCCTTATAGCATTTTCCTGTTTATTCAAAAAGGGAGAAAGACAACCTTTCACATTCATCATTAGCATGTGCCAAGAATACAACAGATGAAATAACATGCTTCGCTGACTTAAAATTGGCTGATGAACTGGAAAAATCCCAAGAGCATCTCCAAGTTAGAATTAAGGTTTGTAGGTAGCATGGTATGCACACTTCTTAGTCTGGTATTTCTAAGACATTTTGAGCATACCGAATTGCACTGTGAATGGATTATTGTAATAGACCTTCACAAAAGAAAGCCAATTATACAATTGTTGTTATCAATTTGGCAAACCCAAATTGTTTCTGCTATTACATTAAGTCACTTGATACTTACAAAAGGTAAATGACATAGGATCCTGAGACTGTGCTGTCAAGTAAAAATCTCAAGAAATTTCAGGCATCTGTTTTAAATTATTTACATGCCCATACTACTCACAGTTTAAGGACAATATATTTTAAAATTGTTGAAGTATTTCTTGGGGACATTAGGTTTGTTTAGTTTTGTAAATATGCATTACAAAGCCCACAGTCACTTAAATATCGGAATTTACCATGTAACACTACAAAGGACATCTGAATAACTTTAGAATTTGTATCTTATTTAATGAGTTATTTTCCCTTAGCATCTAGGCTTTGTATCTTCAAATGCACTGAAGAAAGTTTATAAAGAAAGCAGCTAATTGATAGGACAGTACATAGGTGGCATGAGTTAAAGGAGATAAAGCTGGAGCTAACAGAACTGTCAGGCTGTTGTTTGTTCTCCAAATCATCACTTTTAAAGTCACTATTTTCTACAGCAATTAAAAGTAACTGAAATTGTAAATGCTCATCATTTCCAGAAATATATTTACAAATAGCTCGTCTGTCTCATAATATTTGTGACTGCCTTTGTTTCCCATGTTAAGGTTCCATTAAAGTGTATTCCACAACTACTGCAAAACCAGATTTCTAACCTGTGCTTTCAGTCACAGTTCTCTGTGTTACCAGCAGCAGCTGCAGTAGCCCATTTCATTACTTGACAGTGAATAGGGTATGAATTGTGCAATGAAAGGCGCAAGACGAGCGTGTAAGGGCAGCATTATAGCTGCAGTGGAAGGCCAGGACAAAATGCATTCATGCAAAATGTATAGAGCAAAATATGAAAACAGCCTGAAGGTAACAGCATATTTGCTGATGGGGGAGGGTAGAAGCAGGAAGCAGGTGTTCTGTGTGGGAGGAATAGAATACCTAGCAAAGCCACAGTTCTGGATTTCCGAAGGGCCAACTTTGGCCTCTTCAGTCAACTGCTAAGGGAAGTCTCATGGGAAAGTGTACTAGGCGGTAAAGGGGCTCAAGATAGTTGGTTAGCGTTCAAGGACCGCTTCTTCCAAGCTCAGGATCGGAGCGTCCCAATGAGTAGGAAATCAAGTAAGGGATCTAGGAGACCGGCGTGGTTAAACAAGGAGCTGCTGGGCAAACTCAAGTGGAAAAGGAGAATCTATGGATTATGGAAGGAGGGGCTGGCCGCTTGGGAGGAATATAGGACAGTTGTTAGAGGATGTAGGGAGGCAATTAGGACAGCTAAGGCCTCCTTGGAACTCAATCTTGCTAGTCGGGTTAAAGACAATAGAAAGGGCTTCTTCAAATACATAGCAAATAAAACTAACACAAGAGGCAATATAGGCCCACTGCTGAACGAAGTGGGTACCCTGGAGACAGAGGATATAAAGAAGGCAGAGGTGCTGAATGCCTTCTTTGCCTCTGTCTTTACTCCTGCAGACTCTCCCCGAGGGCCCCGGATTTCTATAGCCCCAGAAGGAGTCAGGACAAAGGAGGAGTTTGCTTTGGTAGATGAGGATTGGGTTAGGGATCAGCTATGCAAACTGGACATCTGTAAATCGATGGGTCCGGATGGAAGGCACCCACGGGTGCTGAGGGAGCTGGCGGAGGTCATTGCTAGGCCACTTTCCATCATCTTTGGTAAGTCGTGGGAAATGGGCGAGGTGCCTGAGGATTGGCGGATGGCAAAGGTCACACCAATCTATAAGAAGGGCAAGAAGGAGGACCCGGGTAATTATAGACCGGTCAGCCTTACCTCCATCCCTGGAAAGATGATGGAACAACTTATTCTTGACTCCATCACTAGGCATATCAAGGATGAGGGGGTCATTAAGAACAGCCAACATGGTTTTATGAGGGGGAGTCATGTATGACCAACCTTATAGCCTTCTAAGAGGAAGTGACTAGGTGGAGGGATGATGGTAGAGCGGTAGATGTAGTTTTTCTTGATTTCAGTAAGGCATTTGATACTGTCTCCCACAGCATCCTCATAGATAAGCTAAGGAAGTGTGGGCTTGACGATCAAGTAGTGAGGTGGATCGAGAACTGGCTGAAAGGAAGAAGGCAGAGAGTTGTGGTCAATGGCGCAGAATCTAGCTGGAGGTCTGTGACTAGTGGAGTTCCTCAGGGGTCGGTGCTGGGACCGGTGCTATTTAATATTTTCATCAATGACCTGGATGAGGGAACTGAGTGCACCATCAGCAAGTTTGCTGATGACACAAAACTGGGAGGAGTGGCTGACACACCAGAGGACTGTGCTGCCATTCAGCGAGACCTGGACAGGCTGGAGAGTTGGGCGGGGAGAAACTTGATGAAATTTAACAAGGGCAAGTGTAGAGTCTTGCATCTGGGGAAGAACAACCCCATGTACCAGTACAGGTTGGGGGTTGACCTGCTGGAAAGTAGTGAAGGAGAAAGGGACCTGGGGGTCCTGGTGGATAGGAGGATGACCATGAGCCAGCAATGTGCTCTTGTGGCCAAGAAGGCAAATGGCATCTTAGGGTGCATTAGAAAGGGAGTGGTTAGTAGGTCAAGAGAGGTTCTCCTCCCCCTCTACTCAGCCTTGGTGAGGCCGCATCTGGAATATTGCGTCCAGTTCTGGGCCCCTCTGTTCAAGAAGGACAGGGAATTGCTTGAAGGAGTCCAGCGCAGAGCCACAAAGATGATTAAGGGAGTGGAACATCTCCCTTATGAGGAGAGGCTGAGGGAGCTGGGTCTCTTTAGCTTGGAGAAGAGGAGACTGAGGGGTGACCTCATCAATGTTTACAAATATGTAAAGGGTAGGTGTCAGGATGATGGAGCTAGGCTTTTTTCAGTGATATCCAGTGATAGGACAAGGGGCAATGGGTGTAAACTGGAGCATAGGAAGTTCCACGTTAACATCAGGAAGAACTTCTTTACTGTAAGAGTGACAGAGCACTGGAACAGGTTGCCCAGGGGGGTTGTGGAGTCTCCTACACTGGAGATATTCAAGGCCCGCCTGGACAAGTTCCTGTGTGATGTACTGTAGGTTACCCTGCTCTTGCAGGGGGGTTGGACTAGATGATCTTTTTAGGTCCCTTCCAACCCTTGGGATTCTGTGATTCTGTGATTAGTTAGAACTAATTCTAACTAATTAGAATTAGTTCAATTCTAATTGCAGTGTCTCTGAGCTGCTGTGTTCCTTTCTTATCTCCTTATTCTAAGAGGCACCTACAGTATAAAACAAAATTTAGATTTAGAATTTACATTTAGAGGGTTACCCAGCTGAAATTTAATCTAAACCACCTGATTTTCTTCTGAGGCATATTAGCCTCATCCCAAAAGCACTTGAATAATAACTTAGATCATTTGCTCCACATTATCCATCTGTTTTTATTTCACTACCCTAAACCTGAATGTTCAAAAACCTTAATCCTTAAAAGAGCTGCTGCATTTAATTGTGCTTCTGGTTTTTAATGGATAACACTTTTGCCTTGGCAGAAATAGAAAACTTCTGAAGCTCTAGAAAGACTACTTCAAACATAGCTAGGTGAATTATTTATAACTTACAACATATTGCCCTTTTTCCCTATTAACTTCCTATAATATCCACAATCATCTTAACTTGCAATACCCTGAAAAACAAATTATAGCTGTTGATCATTGAGAAATGAAAACCATATATATGCATATGCTGAGTACATCACAAGATAACATATCTGTTCTCTCTGTGGATGACTTACGCTTTCTAATGAAAAGCATAGCTTAACAAGAAGATTTGCAGTTCTTGAATGTAAACAATAATCAAGGTAATGAGATGGGAGAAGCTTCATTGACTTTAGTAAGTTTTGGAACATAATGGTTACATGCATGTAAATGTTTTGGAAATTGTATTTCATAGTGCAAGTAGAGAAAGTATGTCAATCAGATGCTTGATGCTCTCTCAAGCAGTAAATGCAATATTCTTTAGTCTTACACACAAAAGAAAAAAACGCTACGTTCATTTACTTCATAAATTCACTCCTGTCTTATGACTCTGTGCTTCTCTTTTCTCCTTTTCCTTTTGAAGCTTCTCCAACTTTTCCACGTCCTTCAACATTTCTCTTCTGATTCTGCATCTTTCAACTGCCCATTTGGTGCCACAGTCACAGGCATGTCTAAGGCTTCACTCTTTTCAGCTCTTCTCTCTCATCTCTTCAGCTATGGATAGTACTCTGTGTATACTACAAAACACTCTTGACCTTCTGCAACTTTCTGAAATTATCCAGTTGCCAGATTTCCCAGAGCTCTGGGGACTGATTACCACAATAAAAATGTAGTTCCACATGTAGATACTCCATACCTTCTGAATGATTAGAATGTTGCATAGCTAAGATCCATTTTTCAGAACATTTATTCCCAATCTGCATTCATAAAGACTACCTGCTGTTACAAATTTCATTGGAGATAAGAGTCTTTAAATACTTCACAGAATCAGACCCTTGGTGAAAAGCAGCGTCTTAAGGCTGTTAATTAAATTAGTAAAATCTTTTAAACAAAAGGCAGATTCCTGACAGAAATATATTCATGTCTAAAGGTAACAACAATAATTATAAAGGTTATTGGACTTTGGTATTGTTTTTATTCAAGAAATCAATGAGCTATGAATTACATCACTTTATTACACATCTATCTTCATGGATATAGCTTATGACATAGAGGTAATAGATACAAAACCCATTTAGATGAGATTTACTTTAAAGTTTTGAAGACATTTTAAAAAGCAGAGAAAAAAAAGTTGGGAACAAATTACAGCCACTTAGTACAAATAAAGAAGGAAACAAATAACAACTTAGTAGCTTCTTTTAGAATTAAGTGGAGTATAAAAACACTTTAGAGTGTAGCTTGCTCATTGCTTTCCAGCCTTAACCCACTAGAAGAAAATCTACACCGTACACTTAAAGAAGCATGTCTGTAATCTTAAATTAAAAACAAATTTCTGTGACTAATAAGTTATGAGAGTTTTTCTTCTTCTAAAGGCAGAGAAACTGCAATTTATCAACACAAAGAAAAAAAGTTCATTATAACTTACAGCTCTGAAGAAAGTACAGATTAATTTAACCTGACAAAGGGGGGAAGTGCACAACCTTAAGCAACAGAAGGAAAAAAAAAAAATAAATGAAAAAAGAAAGAAAAAATGCAGTGACTTTACAATTTGAATTCTTTCCTCAGGATCCAATTGTTAATCTGAGCTTCTGAAGCACACTTGAAAGAGCAACAGACCCTTGGAGAAGCACCTAATCTGCCTCTGATAGATCTCATTGAATGAATGTTTTTAATAACTTACTTCTTAAAATTTCTACTAACATTTCAAAGTCAAGCAAGTACATATGACTTTAGAAATCCAAGGAACTTTCAAATTATTTTTTTTCCTGTGGAATAAATGAATGTATTCTACCACAGGATGAAGAGATAAAACAATTTCCAATAAATGAGAAATTATAAAAGTGAGATCTGAGGTGTGTTACATTTAATGGAGTCTTGATCTTTCCACATAAATTGCAGAACTGCCCCTTGCAGCAATGAATGAGCTCCTTAAAACAAACCAGCCTGGTTCCACCTTACGTGGGAAGACCCAAGGAGGGTCCAGGACCATCTACTGGGCAGGCAGAAGATGGAGATGAGAGTAGAAACCTGTGCCCTCACAAAGAGGCATGGTTCCACTGCACCCCAATAAAAAGAGTGGTGCAATGTCAGGACTACGATCAGGGGCAGCCAAGGGACCTGTGACCACCACTCCAGCCCCACCCAAGGGAGAGGTCTGAGGGCAAGCCAGGAATCCAAGTCAGCAGGTCAGGGTCAGCAAGTCATAAGACTGGGAACAAACAGGCAAAAGTTGAAAGCCTGAGCTGAAATGCATCTTCTGAGTAAAGGCAGGGGGCCTCCAAGGAGGTTCCTCACAGGTTTTTGCCCCACAGCTCTTTCTCAGCAGGCTCCCTCAAGGTCATGAGGCTTCACCATGCCAGGGCAGGCTGTGAGCCAAGTCCTGGGGCAGAGGGAACTGCTTTCTGCCCAGCACACAGCCTAAGAGTTACAGGAAATCAGGGTAGGTTAGAATTATATTTTTCTTCTGAGTGATAATTTTATTATTTTAGCAATGTTAGAAATAGTTGGTCAAGAGCTTTTTGTGTCAAATGGGAACCTAAATGTCAAGACAAAGTGAGAAATCATGAGAAGTGAGAAATCACGAGAAGAAATACTTGACTTTATTGTCGATGACCTAACTCATCTGTTCCATTTCTACAGTTTTCACAGATATGAAAACAGAGTGCTACAATTAAGTGAGAGAGCCTCATCAGTGCTCCAGATGAAGGGAAAGTTTGAGTCATGGAATGAAAGTCAACTCCACATGTCAGGAGACCCAAATCCATAGCAGCTCAACAACTGTATTTTTCAAGGAGTTGCTTCTCTTTTTAATGTTACAACACTAAAATCTATTCTACAGTAAAAATATAGTTATTACAGATATTCATAAGATTAAAATATACATCTTGTTCCCCAGCTGATTTTGACCCAGCAGAGAGTAAGACAAACATGTTCTAAGAAAGTCTGTCATTCATACAATGTCATACGCCAAACACTGTCTGTATGATTTCTTTATGGGCTGTTCCAGTAGGACTGACAAGATGAATAAAAATAGTCTTCCATATAGAAAAGGTTATGAGAGAGTAAAATATAAATATAATGTCTTCTATTCAAGACATTATATTACCTGGTATTTGGATTTAGAAGTCTTCTACTGTAGGGAATAAAGAGTGAAAGAAAATTACACAGAAATTTTTATAGTAGGATGCCTTAAATATCTTGAAGGAAGATGTCTGAGATTTTACTGAAATGTTTGGAGCATACAAGCAGAGTCAACATGACTGAGCAGATAGATAGCCAAGATTTTGGGAATTATTAATCATGTACCTGAGCTACAAAATTTAAATACCAAACAAGAAAATCTTCTTGTTTAGTGCTTGCATTTGGAACATTGTCAAAACCTGAAGTTAAACATCCCCAAATACTGACAGCACTAGTTTCTAAGACACTAGTAAAGGCTACATATTAGAGAAATCTTTTAAAATTAACTTGCAGTCTTACTTTTAAATAATTTACTATAATTTTTCCTTCTTCACCAATTTTCAGTTCATTTCTGCTTTACCAGAAACATAGGCAGTAAATTCATCAGTCTCTAGGCATTTATTTATTTTCGCAAGTCCCTGTGCTGTAAAAGTAGAAGCAGTAGCTCTAAATCATGACCATAGCAATTATATTATTTAAGGGGATGATTAGGCAGTCAGCAAAATCCAGTAAAAGAAAAAGCGAAAGGATTAAAATGCACTCTTTCCCAGGTAATGTTCCTTCTTGCTGTAGATGTCTGATATTGTTTTTTAATTCCAGTTTGAGCAGGAAAGCAGCCTTTTGGTGACCAGAGCAGCTAACTGTTAGTAACTTAGTCATGTTGCTCACTACATGTTTATAACCTTTTCTCTCCTTTCTTACAATAAATTCAGTACTCACTGAGTAGCTGACACAGAATTACTACTACAGCATTCAACAGGAAAGACATGTGCAGTGCAGTACCGTACCAACAGTTCATCTCAAAGGCAAGGCACTGGTTTAAAGTCCATTTTCCCTCTTCTTTTGAAGTGCAGTCTCAAAGGCAACGCTTTTAGTGCAGGCATTAAAGTCTCTCATCAAAAGAGATAAATGTGATAATGATATTTGACTTCAATGGAATCACAACAAATAAATCTTCTAATATTTTCCCAAGACGCTTTGCATCATACAATGCTCTAATGGTGTATACTTCCATGGCTCTCTCTTGGTTTGGTTTTGGTTGGCTTTTTAGTATTCATGTAGAGAAATCTGGAGCTTAGTTTTCTTGCTGGATTTGTCTTAGAATAGGAACTGCAGCTGACTGATTTATTGAAGCAACAGTATTTGTCTTCTTCCTTCTAAAGTCAATAGAAAATGCTTAAATGTTGAGAAGCCATTTTCAAGACATAGTACTAAAGAAAAAAAAATCTAGGGTAGCATGTGGATTAAAGGATTTATATAATTTATGCAGCTAAATTTTTTAATTCTGACAATTTTTACTTCCAAAAGTACATATTCTTTTATATGAACCTAAGGAATCATTACAGTGCAAGAACAGAATGGAGAGCAGAGGAGAGGAGAGAAGAGGAGAGGAAAATCTTAAAGAAAATGGTATTCCTATAGCATTAGATTAATAGAGAGGGAACTGAAGCTTTTTGACAGTGATGCTTTACATTCATTTTCAGCATCAATAAAAACATTGATAGCAGCATTGCAAGTGGAGAGTCTGCTCTGGGACTCGCTTGCTGTAGGATCTGCTTGTCTTCAATTTCACTTGCACATCGAGTTTGCAAATCCACCGGAGAGGGGGCTCACACAGCTTGGAACTCCTGCTCTTCAGCACAATGTAATTACAATGCCATATAAATTATCTATAAGAACACACCTATCTTTACCAAGACATCGTTGATTAGCCTCATAAATTTCTTCATCTAGAAATAGCCATCTTCAGGAATTTATGTGATTCACTGGCTGTATTAAGGTGGGTATAAGAGTTACAAACTTTTCTATGCAAGTGTACTAGATAATGCTATTTTGATAATAATGCAGAATAATGCTTATTCCTAGAACTTCAGTGGTGGAAAAAAGTCTCCTGCTTGGCTGTAGACATCAGGCAGCACCAGGTCCACACATTCACATTACTGGATGAAACAATGCCACATCTGCAGGGTGGGCTCCAGCCACTCAGTTACAGAGGCAGCCTTCTCTTGAGGAGTTACTACGGTCTCTTATGATTTATGGCCAACTGATTTGCTTATCACCTGTGAAGGACGATGGCTGCACAGCACCAAGCACAATATTTCTGGTTCATTTCACTAACAGAAAGTATATATTTGCACCAGTGTTAAGGAGTGAGATAGTCTAAACATTGTTTGTATGTCATCCAAACACCTCACGATTTTGTCTGCTTCAGCAGAGAACATTTCAAAGTAAAATCTGACTCACAGAAACTGATTTTTTTGTCATTATTGTCTAAAGTACTGGTGAGGCAGAGAATTAAATAGCACAAAAGTGGACAGCATGCTGAATTTCAGGTAGTTCAATTACTGAAATAGTTGACAATCGTTTTAGAAAAAAGTACTGCCAAAGATGTTCTGTGAGTATCAGACTCTAATGCTCCATGATTTCAGCAAAACTTGTGAAGATGTGAAAATGGAAATTGTTTAAAAAAGCTTTAAGGTCTTAAAACACCAAATGTTCTAAACTTAGTTTAATGCTATACAAAGATTAAGTCCTAAAAACTAAAAATATTCTTAAAATTAGATCAAGGCCTAATTTTTCCGGATAAATTTATTTTTGTGTTGGATTACAAATATAGTCTGATGAACACAGGTACAATTTACAGCATGAATAAGGATAAATAATGATTTACAGTTCATATATTTATCCTGAAGCTGCAGGTTTGAATACATCTCTCTTTTTTCCCATATATATTTAGCATGTTTAAAGATGTTAAATAAAAAACCGATCCGCATATATATAGGCTTCCTTGACAGAATGATGCTTCCATTGATATTAAAACTTAATACTCTGAAGATCTTCTCAACAATAATTGTATCTACTATGATATCTTTATCTGCAGGAAGTAAGAAACTCAGACACAGTCCTGTGATCTGAGCAAACTCTGGTGCAGGAAAAGTACGGAAAAGTGAACGTCTGGGGCTATCCCACATGGTTGTAGGAAACACCAATGGATTACTACAAGACCCAGGATATGACCACCTTTGTCACCATCATGCGCTCATATGTCCTGTATGGAATATCAGAAAAAAAGAATTTTAAAGAATCACAGAATCACAGAATCCCAAGGGTTGGAAGGGACCTCAAAAGATCATCTAGTCCAACCCCCCTGCAAGAGCAGGGTAACCTACAGTACATCACACAGGAACTTGTCCAGGCGGGCCTTGAATATCTCCAGTGTAGGAGACTCCACAACACCCCTGGGCAACCTGTTCCAGTGCTCTGTCACTCTTACAGTAAAGAAGTTCTTCCTGATGTTAACGTGGAACTTCCTATGTTCCAGTTTACACCCATTGCCCCTTGTCCTATCACTGGATATCACTGAAAAAAGCCTAGCTCCATCATCCTGACACCTACCCTTTACATATTTGTAAACATTGATGAGGTCACCCCTCAGTCTCCTCTTTTGCAAGCTAAAGAAACTCACTAACATACATTCACAGCCTAAGGCTCTTTAGTGCCAACTACAAAATGGGGTTTCTTTGTGACATCCAAGGTCATTAAACATCTTTGAGTAGACAAGGAATTGCTCCATGATTTGAAAGAGACAATTTTTATATTTACTGTACCTATTGGAAGTCAACAAAGAGCTACATGAACAGATGGATGGAGGAGACAGTAACACTTCACAAGAGACATCAGCAATATATTTTCCAGACGAAACTGGTGCAAATTTGAGCACAATAAATGTTTTGCATAGGCAATAGAAAGGATTCTTTCTCATCCCCTCAGTTCAGAAGAAATTTACCTGAAAAATTAATGCCTATTGTTAGTGTTAGTACACCATCTTGTGGATAACTGGTCTAATTGGGAACGTTACTGTAACGGCCAGCACAGTGACCAATCGCTGTAAGCAACAGGATCACTTCTTATTCGTACAGTGCTTAGATTCACAGCAACTCTGTGTTTTATATGCATCATGACTTATTTCCAAATCTGCTTGTGAAGAATAAGATCTTTGATAATAAAAGAAAATGTACATATATGAAGACACTGATGTTCAAGTATTAGTTACTGTTTATTCTCCCAAGACACACAAAACAATATGCTTTGAAGAAACCAAAGCTTTTTAGCACTTCACCATACTACAGTAATAATACCAGATATAGCGAACTACTTGTCTAATCTGCTGTAAACATACTTTTCTGGTGAAGTAAGGTTACCACTGGACACATGGTCTTCCATAATCTGTGGTGCTTCCAAAGCATTATTTATATAAATTTCAATCTTATTTCAGATAACCAAAAAAAAAAAAAAATAATAATAGACTAAACAGAAGGTGTGAGAAAGTTCTGGGATTTTCATATTCTTCATTTTTACACATCTATGATTAACCATCCCATTCTTTGCAATTGTAAGGTATGGGCATTAGAAGGTGATTTTTTTTTAAATGTGGTTTAATTCCTCCAGGCCAGTTTCTCTGGCCAGGACCATCCTGAAATATTATGCATAAGATGAGAAAGCTGAACCTGCATACACCAAAGTGGAGAACTCTAGCCTTTTCAATCGTATTGCTTTAGTGCTTCAAAATACAAAACTTTTGTTTCTTCATGACAAACTTTTTCACAATGAACACAATGAAGCAGTGGAACGGACTGTCTTGAGAGGCTGTGCAGTGAATGCAAAGTTAGAACATTGCAAAATGAATTCAAAATTGTATAAAGGCTACCATCAGCAGGACTTAGCAATACATCTGTCTACAAAAACTGCAGGATCCAGAATGGTGGAGTTTGTAGCTTATTGAACTTAATTCCTGTGTATACTGCACTTTTTTACTCCCCCTATACTCTGCAGAGAAACACAAAGAACTTGAATTGTTTCAAGGTCCTAGTGCTTGATTACCAGACATGAGCAATATACACACTGCTTGCATAGACAACCATAGCCTTTCTGTTATCATTCTGAAAGAAATTAATATGAAATATTAAAAACTACATAAAAAATAAAATCAATTGCTTCATATACGATACACTGAAATTAGTGTAGCTAAAAACCTCTTGAACTAAATATTCTTCTAAAATGCTCTTCCAGTATTTTAGAGAGCTGTTTCCTTTCTCTTGGAACACTGATTTTGCATTCTCTGCTGTTACTTCTGCCTAAAATGAAGATTGATCAAAACTGTCAACCAGAAGGGATAAAAATTTTAAAACAAGAAGAATCAATACTTACAACTTCTGCCTTCATAGCTCTATGTTTCTTGCTGTATTTTATCATCCACAAATACAAACAGACAAATCAATTTATATTGGCTATATAATACAATTACTTGGCATTTTATGATACAAGTGAATTGAGTTCAGTCTGCTTTGCCGCATTCTATAACATTACAAAAAAATTTAGGGTTTTTTTTCGTCTTTACTGGATTACTCTTTAGACTTGATTTATCTTCAGAAGCTATATTGTTTGCTATTGCAATTTTTATGAGGATAGATTTGATCTTTAATGAGCATGTTTAAAATAATAACAGAGACAGAACAGATATTGGGATGTTTTATCTGTTGATGATGTACAACTAGGCAAGGAATCAACCAGTACAATTACTTGGATAATTTGGAAACAAGCACAGACAACTACGTAGTTGTAGTATTACGTGGCTGAGTGTAGAATAATTACAGCTCTTTCAAAAAAAGATTAGAACCTGAGTCTACCAAAGTAGAAACAATTCTGAATAGTGAATCTATAATGTTATTTAGTAGAGTTTAAATATGCTCTGTTGCATGTTTATTCCACATGCCTTAAAGTAAAAAGAAGGTTGCATCAGAAAGTTACTTTCATGGCTTGCTGACATTTTAATTTACTTCATTTCACAGTTAAAAGAAATTAAGATCAGGACAAAATGTAAACAAAATAATGTCCTTGGAAAGGCAGCATAATACTTAAAGCTGTTTTGGCTGGTTAGCCAAACAGAAATACAGACAAAAATTTCAAATCAACATATTACGTGGTTTTTTGGGGGGCTGGTTTTGTTTGGGGTTTTTTTTTTTTTTTCTGACAGTAAAAATATACAAAAGGTTATTTGATCAGCAGGAACTTTTTAATTACAACTATTTTATGTCTTCCTTCTTTACACTTTCTTGAAAGGATAAAGTATAACTTCTAGCTAGCTTGTTATTACATAGTTTGCAGTCTGTGCAAAGAAACTATATCCCAAAGTAAGAGTTAAAGTACTTCACTTTAACAAATTCCAAAGTATATTCCAATATTTATTCCACTTTTTTGGCTTGTTTGTAAGCAGTTTAATCCTCCTACTCTATGTACAGTCATGGATAGGAATGTAGCATTATCTGTTCTTGATTTCCCCAATTACTTTCTTTGTAAAATCATCATAATCCCATTGTTCTTAGCTTTGCACAATTTGGCTTTTCTTGACTTTTTTTTTTGGTGCTGGCTTTTTCTTGTGCTGGCTAAGACTATCCCAAATAGACCCCTTGCACAAAAAAGGGATAATTTTCACATCCTCTGGGAAGACCTGCTGGAATTTAACTGCTTATCTATTTATTGAATCTCTCTCCTAATGATGAATGGACTGTGCATGCACTTGCACACTGAGCAGCTGGGCATGACCAATCATTTCATGAGTGCATTTGCACAAAAGAGACAAGGCAGGGACAGATGGAAGAGTTCGCAAGCTGCTTGGCAGTTGACATAAGAAAGCTCACTGAAGCATGCCACGCTCCACAGTCTAAAGAGAAACCAGGAATCCTAAACTGAGCTGTTCCTCTATCAAGATGAGCTTGTGGAAGCACTGACAAAATACACTGAAACTGTCTTTACAGCTACTCCACATTCAAATGATGAAGTACATTAGAAATCAGATAGTTTTGGTAACTCAAATGGTGGAGGATGTACTTATTCTTCTACCAAATAACACTGATGTCAGTGTCATAATGTACCATAGAATTTTTGGTTCCCTCTTTAACTTTAAATTAACAGCTGCCAAGTAAGAGTCCAAGAACAAAGAACTTATCTGCAAAAAGTCAAAATGTTTGACCTTATTATACCTTCACATTGACAGTGAACATTGACATTCAATGTTTTGAATCTAGCTATGGAGTGAAGATCATGCAGTTTTCGTTGGTTTCATTTTCTCAGAAATTTTAAAGTCATTTCCTAAACTAGCTAACTAGAAAAATAGTTAGATAACTATTAATCCTCCTACTCTATGTACAGTCATGGATAGGCATGTAGCATTATCTGTTCTTGATTTCCCCATTGCAAAATCATCCAGTCCCTGAAAGTGCCTCTAAAATGTTATGTTAAATCATAGGTACTGTTTTACAGTTGTGGTATAGACTGAACTTCTAGTGCTTGTGAAAATTAACTGGTAGTTACACATATCTCCACACCTTTTTCTAATTCCCAGCTTGCTGGTAGCAGGATAGAGTACTTTTGTAGGTACCCAATCCTTGTCTCTTTTGTTGCAAATGCACTCATGAAATGATTGGTCATGCCCAGCTGCTCAGTGTGCAAGTGCATGCACAGTCCATTCATCATTAGGAGAGAGATTCAATAAATAGATAAGCAGTTAAATTCCAGCAGGTCTTCCCAGAGAATGTGAAAATTATCCCTTTTTTGTGCAAGGGGTCTATTTGGGATAGTCTTAGCCAACACAAGAAAAAGCGAGCGCCAAAAAAAAAAAGGTCAAGAAAAGCCAAATTGTGCAAAGCTAAGAACAATGGGATTATGATGATTTTACAATGAAAGTAATTGGGGAAATCAAGAACAGATAATGCTACATGCCTATCCATGACTGTACATAGAGTAGGAGGATTAATAGTGAGAGGATAGTTAGAATAGTTAGATAATAGTTAGTATTAGCTAACTAGATAGCTAATACTGTCCTGGAGAAGTGGAGCTGCCTCTTTTAATTTCCTACATACTGTTGTCTAAATCTCCTCCAAATAAGTTCTCAGATATGATCTTTCTTTCTTCTGGTATCTGAATTACTTGTTCTGATTTTAAGACTGGCTGAGCAGGTCACAGCTGCAACTGAAAACTGTAGAAACTCTCTAAAAAAAAAAAATATTACAAATCTTGTCTAGTCATTTAAAACTGGACACTGGAAATGACTATATATTTTCCAAACTTTACATGTGGTGATGAGAAATTTGTAATGTATGTGTTTCTAAGATGGGAATAAACGCCTTTTCAGATTCCTGAGGTTTTGACTTATGTAATTAATGTTTGTGAACCAGACATTATAGTTGTAATCAGTATAGAAAAGACTCAGGAAATTAATTGTTCTTCTTTCTGATATTTGTTGAAAAGATAAAAAGAAATATTAAACACCCACTTTTTGCATGAGCATGTGCTCTGAATGAACTAGAAATTCTGCAAGAGAATGGCATTGTAACAATATAATTAAGCCTCTCTTAAGACAAATGAACAGTAGGAGAGAGTTTGTACTCTGCTTCAACTCTGCCATTTCCTAACTTCTGGCATTGTGACTATGAAGGTTACAATGGTATTGCAGTTATAACACAATGCAGTGACAGCTGGAGACTTGTACTGAATACCTAAGTTATGTGTGCCAAAGCACAGTCCAAATTATGTCCTAGAGTACATGTCACTACAAAGGAAAACAGATTCTGTATACATCTAGGTGAAGCATAAGAAGATCAACAAGAAATCAGAATCTGATCCTCCTGCTCTTTTTGATTTTATTTTGTACACAATCTTAATTATAAAATAAGAAATATAATATATAATAAAAATGCAATGCATCTATAAGAGAGAAAAATTTAAATAAAATTATATTGCTATTAATATATTATCCTGTTATTTTTATTAGTAGTCTGTCATAGCACAGTTGGCTGTTAAAAATTGTTTCTTCAACCTGTGTCAGCTAGTACTCTCCTTACCCAATCAGGATATGTTAGAAGCAGACATCAGTGGAAGAAACTAAGTGCCAGTTTGCTTGCTTGCTTGCTTGCTTGCTTGCTTGCTTGCTGGGCATTGCAAGCCAGAGAATTTATATGTAAATTGGTTTGGGTATTTAAATAGGACTTTAGCTTTCCAGGCTGAAGTTATCTTATACAAATTCTTCCATCATTTCATAGCCACCATTTACATGTATTTGTTAACTGCAATGTCAAATCATCAAATCTAACAGGCTGCAAGAGGTTAATAACTGCGGTACTAGAACATCACTTGCACATCTAAGGAGCATTTGTGGCAAATTTTGGTAGCAGTGATCTCAGTTCTGGTAAGTGCAACTGTGCTCGTATCAGATTGATTACCGATTTACAACAAAAGATATTAAAAAAGAATCAAACTATATTTTCACTTTGCTTCCTCTAATTAGAAAAGTATAGTGAAGGATTGGGCACCTACAGAAGTACTCTATCCTGCTACCAGCAAGCTGGGAATTAGAAAAAGGTGTTGAGATACGTGTAACTACCAGTTAATTTTCACAAGCACTAGAAGTTCAGTCTATACCACAACTGTAACACAGTACCTATGATTTAACACAACATTTTAGAGGCACTGTGAGGGACTGGACTTTATGGAACATTAATCTGCAATGATTGTTATTTATGAGAACATTTCACCTGCAAAAGTGAAAGTGTTTATTTTGTAATTGGTGTATGTCCATTTTAAGTTGGCTTTAGCAGACAGCTTCTTCAAACTGCTGTCTAGTAGAGGTAGATATATGCCAGGTTGAAAGATCTTAGTGTCCTGGAAGGAATGTTGTTACTCTTCATTCAAGATCATCCAGTATTTCCCTTCATCTTAAAAATAATACAAAAAAAAAAAAAAAAAAAAAGGTAGGCTAATTGCTTAATTACTAAAACAGGGCCATTTTATCATGTTTGTGAGTAGTCAGTGAGGAAGAATATACATTTTTAAGGGTTTCTAAAAAATGTGAACTAGTACAACAGTTTAGCAAAAAATGGAGTGAGAAAACCCAATTTGATCTATTGTATTAACTTCAAATAATTTTTTTTCTTACGTGATGTATGAACTAAGCTGTGGAACTTCCACACAGTTCTACCTGCAGCTGCCTGTTACATAGAAAGATAAGAAAATAACCTCTGCTTCCAAAATAATAATTCTAAGGAGGTGATGAGGTGTCCCCCAACATATATAAGCAACGTACCAATATTCCTTTTAACGTTCTTCTCAAACAACAAGCAAAAATACTTTTATCTCTTACTGTTGTCTGTGTATTGGAAATATCTTGCACTGGGATATCTGAAATACAAAAGTCAACTCCCCATTCAAAGACCTGCAAAAGGAAGACAGGGGTGACTAGAAAAGTCAGATATGTTCTGCTCTAAAACACAAAAAAATCACTTCTATATTGCTTCCTAAAATAATTCCTCTGTTCTTTCCTTCTCTCTTTTCTTACCTCATAACATTTCTGCTCACCTATCTGTTCTGTAATTTTCAGATAGTATGCAAAAAAGAATCAGCAAAAGTCTATAGTAAACACAGGCAATAACAGTACATATATTCTTTTTGTAACATATTTTAGTGTTTTTTTACTTCAGTACCTTTACCACAACCTTCTTCCTTCCAAGAATTTAATTATTAAGAAATACCAGACAGAAATGTATTTCTCACTGCTCAATTGCTGTTCTGTTTTCCACAAGGGCAGCTGTTGCTATTACTTGCTCTTATTTCTGCTTAGTACATTGTTCATCTCATGTGTCTTACCTCCTCTCCTACCATTTTGTTTTATTCCATTCGTATTACTCACTGTATTCTTCCTTTCTATTCTGAGTTCATTTGATTGCATTCCTTTGGGAACCTTCTGACTACATCTGACTTAGAGATGAAGGAAATTCTTCTGGGTTGGCTTTTTTCCTAATTTCTATAGAAATTTTGACTGATCTTTCAAGTCACTTTCTAGCTAAAATTGCTGAGAGGAATGACAGTCGTAACAGAAAATCTTTGTCTTTTCTTAACAAGAACACTTCTTCTGGGACAAGACATAATACTTTTGTTAAAATTCTCATTTTTTAAACTAGGAGCATATCTGAACTGAAAATTATTGGGTACACTGAATGCATAGTACTTCACTGTTTAAGAAAAAAAAGTTTCTTCATCTAAACTGAACAGACTTGAGAAAGTTTGGTCTGGCCAAAGCAAAGGGTACAGTTTGTTATTTGTGCACTATGTCTGAAACAAACCTTCACACAAATATAATGTAGAAACAATGTGAAAACAAAATCTGGTATAGCTTCCTCAAGATATTAGTCATTCTGCGTGTGAGATGTCATTTCAACTTAACACTGCATTAGTAAAAGGATTAAGCAACCATTGCAATAAGGAGATACCACATTCAAGCACAGTTTCTAGTTTACACATTCACCCAATATGATCATTCAGAGTACCTTTCCGAATGTATCAAAGATAGCTTTTTCCCAAAATAGAAATATGCATTAAAGACAATGACATTACTACTCCAAAGGTCAGGCATAACAACATCTTAACATTTAACTTTCACTCTCGTTTGTGCACACACTTATAAGCTTAACTTCTACCTAGAAAAGAACAAATGTGTCAACAGAAAAATGAGAACTCAAGAAACACATTCCGAGACACTTAACTGGCTGAGTTTTGGATTTAGGAAATTATGCACAGGGCAACTTCACCGTGGCAAGAGTCATACATGTCTAAGAAGACTATTGTAAATAATGCACTGAAGTCAGAAGCTTTGGGTTATATTCACTAGTGTTCTTCATGATCTTGCAGCTCACTTAATTTCTCCATGTTCTTTTGCCTTTCTAGCCTTTCTATGATTTGCCTATTCAGATTAGATGCTCTCTATGTCTGTCGCATTCTCCCAGTTCAATTTCTCACATTCCAGTTTCCTAAGTAGTGGCATGTAGTAATACTGTCTGGGCAGGCCACCAGGAAAGAGAGAAGAGTCATAAATATTGTAAAATGAAAAAATAGCCACAAGTGATTCCTGCATAACAGTAACAAAATTTTCAGGTTTAATGCTTCTTAAAACAGGAAAATGTTGCAGAAAATGAGTAACACATTCACGTACACAATGCAAGCTCTATATCAGCAGAACCCATTGAGTACAGCTTTGACTATGGTTCAGTATGTCGGCCTTCCTGAAATAGTATCTTGGAAATAAAGCCTAGCTTCCTCCGTAAGCAAAGGAAAAAAAGGAAAACCCAAAAGGACAAAGTTTCCCTCACACACTTGGGAATAAGAGGTACATTTTGAAGATACATCTACTGTACTGTGGTGCAGAAGATCAACGGACAGCATGCTGATTAATATAATCAGAAACTGACCTCTGTTCACTTCAGAGAACTGCCTTTTATAGCTTCCAAGCTTGGTCGTGCGCTTAAGCTTTACAGTGATTGGTTTCTACACATAATGCAAAGGCAGCTGATTGGTTCCTTCTTCAGCATCCAGGAGCAGAACTTCCGCATACGTGGCCACAACTTTGCTCTGAAGTAATCTGTGAACTAGGCCGTTAATCCTTGCTACAAACTCTAACCAATGGCAACAGTCCTGGATCGCCCACATGCCCATTGTTTGTTAAAAGGCTCTCAACACTGTGGCAAGTTTCATCTACATTCTTTATCTCATAATCTAGCCAGATACATAATGTCTTTTATTACATGGCTTGCCTCTTATAATAAAATGTAATTATACAATTTCAGACATACATGTTTGCGAATATGTTACATTCAGATCAGTCACAGAAATACCTCATTGTATATGCAAACTTTAATTTAAAGGGACATTAAAAATAATGTTCAAAATAACTACAGTGTAAAAGGTATAGATAAATATGCAGCCATATCAAAATAATTTTTTGTGGGACAAAATATATAATGCATTCGCTCTACACATGAAAAGCTTTTCACTGATGATGTAAAAATAATGTGTGCAGTAAAACCAGAATCTTTATTTAGTTTATCACATACAAAGTGGAGCATATTTGAAAACTGTTGAGATTGGTTAGATGAAATCATTCTAAAGCAGTGCCTTTCATTTGTAGTCTACAACTCAGCCTTACTTGACATATGTAGAGTAGGCAATGCGTATTGAATGATATCTGCATGTGAATGCTCTTCCACATCCCCAAGGCAATTTGGACTTCAGCCTTCACTGTCCTTAACAAAAGAAACAATTGTTCCATTATGGGTTCTATTATCTGGGGGTACAGGAATTTTTGTTCTGTTTGGAAATTTGTTTGGAAAGATCTGCCTATTTGTCTTCAGGGCAAAGTCTTCAGCTGATCATATGAGCTGTTCTGGCCTGAGCCTGTTCTTGTACTCATGGTATACATACATACTCATGGCAGTAGGGTTGTGCAGCCCCTGAAATAATCACAGCTCAGATATAAGTGAACTAACAAACACCTGGGTACAACTGACATCTTTTCCATGTGAAAATTCTTATCTGGGCAAAAACTCCAGAACAAACAGCACAAATGCCTGTGCAGGTCAGCCTCGTGGACAGAGTCCCATGTGTGTTTGGCTTACTATGACCAATAACTTGTAACTTGTGAGATTTATAGCAGTAAGTGTGAACTTTGTGAATCCAAGACAAAACAAGCTCCCTCTGTATGCACTGCAGCATCCATGTACCTGAAAAATAGAGTCATTTATTATGTAATAAAGAGAGTTGTAAGTACAAGGGATCTCATGTTTACCTTCCTGTCATATGCAATTTGACTACAAGCCACCAACTTTATTCCATAAATATGACAGCCTAGGTGAGCTTTCTTTGAGTATTCCCTGCTAGGCAGTGTGTCTGCACGTCAGTGATCCCTTGAGCTGGGACACCTCTCATGGTTGCTCCTCGAGAAAGAGAGACCTTTCTGTCAACAGCAGATCTTTGAAAGAGTCCAATTTGAGTTCTCTCTAAATTGCACTGGACTGCACACCAGTGACTCTACCCTGGAGCTGCGACACCTCTCAAGGTTTCAGATTCCTCACCTGAGACTGAGAGATCCTTCCCTACCCAAGGTGGAGAGACACTTTATTCACAACAGAACCTCAGCAAGTTGCTGACAGAAAGCTAAATTAATGCTAATTAAATCAAAATAGTTAATTCCTTTAAGACATAAACCATTGTCCAAGTCTGAGACTAAGATATGACCCAGATGCACTTAAGCTCCATCAGGAGTTTAGAAAGCAAAGGCTTCTACTCTGAACCTCGTGACTGAACAGGAGGGTCTCCCTTACCCTTTGGCATCTTCGGTCTCTGTAAATCATTCTAACTTGATTTTAACTCAATTTTCCTTTGCATGTTTCATCCATGTAGTAAGTAAGAGTGAACTTTGCCACAGAACTTGTTAAGTCAAACTTCTATGAATTCATATTAAACCCACTTTTGCTAATACCTTCAATGGTGATTCTTTAACAACCTAAATCACTCATTCATGACAAATTGGCATAGTTGGCAAGATCCTAAATCAGGATTTGCGACATATACCCATGTCTCTTTTACACTGGAGAGCAAAGACCTGGAACCCAGGATCCCAGGACCCAGGAACCCCAGACTCATGAACCCAGGAACCAAGATATGTCTCACCAGGAATGAGTAGGGTGGAAGGATCACCTCATTCATCCTGTCAGTGGCACTCTTCCTAATGCAGTCCAGGAGGCTGTTGACCTTTTTGGCCACAAAAGCATGTACCTAGCCTTCTCCTTATGATTTTCAAATATAAAATAAGAGTACTCCCAAACAACACAACAAAACTCAAACCATTGCTTTCTCAGGATCTTTCAAGGTATATCCTGCTAACATTTGTACAGTGTTTTATTGTTCAGTCTGGTTTTGGTTCACTGCAGTGATCAATATTTCAGGAAGTCATTCATGTTTAATTTCTTCTGCATCCCAAATGTCCCACATATAATCAGTAGGTTTCAAATAGAACCATTTTATATTATACTGAAATGAAACTATCTCAGAAACAAGTAGAAATATTTTGCATTTGCAGAAGCAAACTTGGCTGACTTCTCACTCAGTTGCTCCTCTATAATCTACTGATTTTGAGAATCTGATTTACATAATAACTTTCTGGTTATTTTTTATTCATTTTACAGGATAGTAATCAAAACTGAGTAAAAGAATTATTAGAGTGCAGTGATTTGCATAATACATAGAAGGGCATGCCAGTCTTTTCATTATGATTGGTTAGTAATCTTTCAGATATGTGTTTGTAATAAAAGCACTAAGGCTGTTTGCCAGAAGACAGAAAATATTTGTCCTGTCACTAGAAGTCCTTGTAAAAAGTCCCTCTCCTGATTTCTTGTAGGTACCTTTTAGGTTCTGGAAGGCTGCTTTAAGGTCTCCCCAGAGCCTTCTCCTCTCCAGGCTGAACAAGCCCAACTCTCTCAGCCTGTCTCCACAGCAGAGATGCTCCAGCCCTCTGATCATCTCTGTGGCCTTCCTCTGGACTCAGTCCAACACCTCCACATCCCTCTTGTGTTGGGGATACCAGAGGTGAATTCAGGACTGAAGGTGGGGTCTCCTGAGAGCAAAGTAGAGGGCAGAATTACCTCCCTCGACCAGCTGGCCATGTTCCTTTTGATGCAGCCCAGGATAGCCCAGTCTGTGCCCAGCCGTGGACCTGATCCACCTAGCCCTCTACCACAGGCTGACTGCCTGGCCAGATGGTAGCCCTGCCTCCTAGTAGTGGACTCACGTGCTGCCCTGTGAAAGGGCTGACATCTGCTTCCCCACTTCTCGGGGATCACTAGACAGGGCCTGGTCTAGTAAGTCCCCTGCCCTGATGGTTGCTGTCACACCCAGCTGCTTCTCTCTTGCTGGTCCCTGGCAAATTCAGTATGAGATTCACAATGCTATGAATTTATTGATTAAAAAGAAGAAAAAGCCTATTTGATGTCATGTGTAAAGAAGACATTTTCATGCACTGAAATACCAATGTCTTCTCTATGAATAAAGCATGGACCTTGGTTACACCTCTCATAGATATGGCAATGTTGCACCGTTCTGATACTCTGTACTTGCAGAATAACACTAATGCTAAGAAAGAAGAAAAGAAAAGAGAAGAGAAGAGAAGAGAAGAGAAGAGAAGAGAAGAGAAGAGAAGAGAAGAGAAGAGAAGAGAAGAGAAGAGAAGAGAAGAGAAGAGAAGAGAAGAAAAGAAAAGAAAGAAAAGAAAAGAAAAAAAAGAAAAGAAAAGAAAAGAGAAAAGAAAAGAAAAGAAAAGAAAAGAAAAGAAAAGAAAAGAAAAGAAAAGAAAAGAAAAGAAAAGAAAAGAAAAGAAAAGAAAAGAAAAGAAAAGAAAAGAAAAGAAAAGAAAAGAAAAGAAAAGAAAAGAAAAGAAAAGAAAAGAAAAGAGAAAAAAGAAAAGAAAAAAAAGAAAAAAGGGGAAGCAAAAGATAGCAGAAGTTAGTAGAAATTATGGATCCTTATCTCATTTATCATATGAAGTGAATGGCCAGATGGCCACAAAGCAACAGAATCAGTAACTTCAAAGACTGTTGGCTAGAAGAAGAACATGTGAATAAAAGCCTGAAGCTCCAATTTGGAAATTTGAAGTTCACATGAAATGGTAGACTTTTTATCACCATCCCCTTAACGGAGATGTATAGATAAAAAAGTAGTCATAAATAATGCAAAATAGATTTTACTGCAGAAAAGGGAATGATGGAGCTAGTTGAACAGACAAAGGATACATTGATTGCTTAGGCATTTGAAGAAGTAAATGGGTAATGAATACTGTAAGTTGATCTTCTTTCTTGATTACAGAATCTACAAAGTTGATGATGATCACTGTAACTGAGAATTCATGAAAAAATATCTGAAAAACAGCTGATCTGAAACATTATGGAGCCTCCTTAAAAAATGACAAACAGCAACAAGGTCATCAATATATGCTTCTCTTCTGCAGTGCAGGAAATATAATAAAATTTCTAAATTCAGACCTAAAAAGTACCTATATGCTCAAAATGGCACCTACGTACCAGACATAGGTACCAGAAATTAAGCACCAAAATTCCAGACTTCAGCTACCTCATCTGTTATTTAAAGTCCACAGACAAGTAATTGCTGACTAGAGAGCAGCAAGATCCTCGGTCACAATAGCTAGGAAGGTTGTAAATTCAATTATCTCATCCGTCCTGCTGGGATCATCCCTGGTGCTGTGCTCCACGGGGAGGGCTCTGGCACCACCCGGGTCTGGCTCACCAGACTGAAGCCACAGCTTTCATAGGATGATCATCCTTGACCTTTGTTCTCCTTTTCAGTTCATGCACCTGTTCCTCCAGAGGTGAGGTAGGTTTTCCATCCCACTTTCTCACGTCTTCTCCGTGATCCTGCAGGTAAAACCATAGGGTGGCCCTTAGTGTGTATCTCCTATATCTTCTCTGTCAAGCAGTAGGACACCTTTTGTTAACAGCTGAGACATGGGTTGGTACACGTGGGTAGCTGAATAGATCAGACAGATCGCCTCTCAACTGTTTGAACTCCTGGGACAGTTTTTCCACAGCTGAAATAATGGAAGGAGTGAGATTGTCTTCAGACTATTGGGGTTGATGAATCAGTTTCATGATCAATGAGTCTATTGTATTACAAGTGATTACTGTAAAGTACAGTGAAACAAGAACCTGAGCCCAGGCACCCCAGCCAATAAACACTAACACAGCAAATACCGTCTGCAAGTAAGGTACAACATGCTGAAACTCTGAGATCATGAACAACAACTTTGAGAGCCAATAAATCAGCATTGTGATGAGCGACTATTAATCCAAAACAATGAATGCTTATCACAAATACGATTAGACCCACTCTGGTTAGATCTGTTGTTATCTCAACCCTCCGTGCCCCACACTGGGCACCACAAATTATGTAGTAGAGCTTCCCACATTTGGGAAAATCGCAGGGGTCACCACACAAGGAGTGCAAGGGACAAGCCTCCTCGTTCCCTGTTTAGAATAGCTAGGAAGGTTGTTCAATAGCTAGTATGGAAAAAAGAAGGTTGAATTTCTGTCCCATGCAGTCTACGATGGCAGTTTCTTTGCCCAATGAAATGCAGAGGCACCGTGCCCAACAGGGCATTGATACAGCTGGTAATACCTGACATGCTTTAAAGGAACGTGTCCACTATAGACATCCAACAGGAAAGATTTAAGATTAATGTGGTCTCTGTGTTTCTTCATTGGCTGACTTGCAAGGAGCATTTGCACAGCATATTGTGAGGCTCCAGACGTCCTTCAGTTTGCAGCACTGGAGAGTACTGACAGAGCTGGCACATAATGCTGGGTATCTAATTCCACTGAAAAAGCTGCATATCAAAAGTTCCGAGTTGCAATTCATGTTTTACCTATTTCACTCTTTTTACTCTTACTTCATTTCTTATTATGTTTCACTTAAATAACCAATGAGGAGGTTTATTTGGTTTTGTTTTGGAGAGGGGGTGTTATTCATCTTTGTATCCTTTCATTATCATGACCTCACCTAAAGGAAAGTTCGATTTCCAAAGAATCTAGTTTACTACTTTTAAGAGACTTCTGTGATAGTTTTATCATATTACCTACAAGCAATGAATAGTCAGAACACTTAACTTTTGTACACTGAATAGAAGTCGAATGCAATCAGTGCATACCAATGGAAAACAAGCAGGTTGTAGAAAGTTTTCTTGCTGAAAAAGCTGAAAAAGTGAGATGTCACTAAGTTTGTCAAAGACTGCTCTTAATGTTCTCTAAGCCTTGAGCAATATTTTTTTCTGTTAAGCCCAAGGCATGTTAGTGGTATGAAATATCAGATTGCAAATAGAAATATGAAACCCAGTAGGCTTACACAAAGTGGAATCATTGTGTTTCATATGTATGTTATTTCACTCTGCTGAATCCTTAAGGACAGTGACTTCCCCATCACTATGGTGAATTTTTTTGTCCACCTGTGAGATAAGAGGTAGAAAAGCCCCATGCCACCATGTTTAAAATATCTGTGAGGAAACAATACCAGATGAAGGGCAATTAAACTGTAAGATATAATTTCCCATTAATGGAAAAGAGTTTGCAAAGTTGAAATTTTGTCACTAGGAAACATTTCTAAATATCCCTAAGTAGCTGGATGTGCTGCCAACACTGGTTTATCACTGTACCACAAGCAATTCCTCTTGTCATACACTAGAGGATACTTATAGTGATGGTAATAAATTAAAATTTAATCCTTCAGATGTCTGTTATTTTTCAGATCTCCCTGCAAGGCTGTTTATACAGAGTTCAAATAGAAGGTTTTTAACAGCACTGAATGGAAGTCAGATATCCTTTATGTACACTGGAAAGACAGAAAGCTTGGTCCTCTTCAGTTGTCATTAGTCTGCATTTGATTTAGTGTTCAAGTTAATAGTGTTCTATAATTATTTAATTTAAATTAATGAGATAGCTATACTTTTTTAGAAAACTTAGGGAAATCCTAATATCATCTTATTCCTTCATATTATGCTGAAAGTATTTTAATATTAATCAATGCTTATTTGTGCTACAAATATCTACTGTATATAGCATTAATGCAATACACATTTTCAGATGTGCCAACACAAAAATAGGCATCTGAGAGTTTTTGATACCTTCGTGCTCCCCTAGACTCCTGACCAAACCAGATGACTGCTCCTGCAGAGATCACTTAGCATGCCACCAGCTTATAAAGGGTACTCAGACAAAACCATCCTAACTTCTACCAGAAACAGCACTTTTTTGTGTTTCCTGTGACCAAAAGCCAAGACACTGGAAGGCCTTACTCTGGGCCAGACATAGATTCACCAGTGTTAGATGGAAGATCTGCTCCACCAAGCCCCCTACGAGATCTTGGAAACACTATTCAGTGTTTCTCATCCATGCAAAAAAAAAAAAAAAAGATGAATATGTCCCTGTTATAAGCCAACAGAATTTGGCACCAGTACACTACAGTGTTCTTATATAATAGAATACAGTGCTACCAATTTAAGTGCCCTATGTTAATCACTTTCCATCACTTGAGATATTTAAAAATAGAAATAGAATGTACCACAAATAGAAGAAAGATATCCTACAGAGACACCAGGACTCATTCTAATCTGATTTACACAGTATCAAGAGCAGGTGTATACCCAGTGAAATTATACTAGTATAAAACTGGCACAGGAGAGTAATTCAGTACGTTGTAAGGAAGATACAGCAAGCATTCCATGTAATCTGCCACATGATGAATGTACCAATTCACTAAGGCAGAAGAGCACACAAAATTGGCTATATTTGACCGAACTAGTACCAGAGCCAGATGAGGATGAAACGGAACTATCAGTCCTGTGGATGCTGGGCCATTACAGCTTCCTCAGTAACATAATGACTGTGAGCCACTCATGAATCAGTCATGAGTTTTACAAAAAGGCAGCTGATACTGAGTGCACATCAGAAAATGGCATACAAAAACCAAAATTAAACACATCAACCTTCATAGCCTTCCAGATAAAGAGTTGTTAGTTAATTTTACAACTGAACAAGAATTATGTAACCAACTACACCATAAACTATACATGTGTGACTTTGCACTGAATTGGCCCCACAGCAGAATGCTGAGGAACACATTCCAAATTTCATGTATTTGTATATATTTACATATACATATATATAGTTAATATAAAAAGTTCAGCTACAATGAGCACACTCACTACTGTCTATACAAACCCTTTTCTACATGGCACATAAAAAGGAGAGAAAAGCAAAACCAATACAAAATCTACTAAAGATAAGGTTTTGAAAAAATAGGGTCAGTGAGACACCAGAGCAGTAGCAACCATGCAATATTGTCAGTGACACTATCTCCAAAGTAGAAAGCAGCAGATAATATCTGACATGTGTTGAGCAAATTAGGAGAGCAAGGTGAATATCACCTGAAGATGCTGACAGTATAATAAAGACAAAAGACTATCTTCAAGCCTAGCTCTGCTGAACAGTGATAAAACAGCTAGGGTGAGCCTCTGCTCCAAAAAGCACTTACAGTCCAGTGTAGTGATGATTTGCTGAAGAAAGAATAAAGAATTGCTAAGGTCTTCTAAATGATTTTCAAGGATATAAAAACCTAACAAATCCTGTTCTGCCATTGGTAATGCAGTTTGTCAGCTAGTTAGAATACATGAAAAGTGAGGGCTTTAAAAAAATTTCTCAGATTAATTGTTAAATAATGATGTTACTACAAGGAGAAGCTACTCTAGGTTGCGTTACTTCAAGTAGGCTGAGAGGCTAGAGAAATGGTTTTTCTCTGGATGATGGAGTGTGAAAACATGATTAGGCCCAGTTTACACATGCAACTTCTCTTGCATGGGACCTTGTTCTTTGGGGGCATTTTTGAAAGTTATTTACGGAATTAGAAGATCATGTTCATAGACTGCCAGAATCATGCATGCTGTAGGCATAAGGCATATTATTAACCTGCAAATCTGTCTGCATACTATTCAAGCAACTGACATCTTTGACAAATTACTTCGGTGTGACAACTATACCTTGTTACATGCTGGATTACAGACAAAAATATTTTCTGTTGTTTTGTTTTTTTTCAAAGTGGGTTATCTTCTTTGACTTTCTCCACACATGGGACAACCTAATAAAAAGTTAAAGGACAGCTGGTTGTAGTCTCCAGGAAAGGTTCATAATGCATCACTCCTCCAGTGCTGCATAATTAGTACCTTGCATTTGCTAGGCATTCCGCAGGAAAATTAATTCAACTCATCATCAGTGCATTGTTACCATGTCAATTCCCCCATCAAAACTTTCATTTTTTTAATTTTCCTTCACATCTAGAGGGGCCCATCTCAACCAAAAAAAAGACCTACAAGTCAATGCATATTTGTGGGAGAAAGACCAATTCTTTGTTGCCACAGTTTTCACTGGTGAGAAGGCACTAAGGAATCTGTTAGTGTTTGGGTTCTTTTTACCTTCTGCTGTGGACAGTTAATATGCTAATCCTACTTCATATTAATCTGTCAACAGGAAAGTAACTGAAATCCTGAACCTCCCCCTTCAGAATTCTCTGCTGCCAGGAGGACAGGGGAGAGTAAATGGATGAGAGACCAAACAAGTTACCAAAGCAAGACATTTTTCTTCTCTGACAACCAGAAGCTCTGTTTCACCAGTGGGAAAACCATACTTTCTTGTTTCCCCACTGGGAGTTTTCCCACCACAGTCTGCACAGTCAGGCTTCCTCTTATCAGTTAATGAAGGTATGTGTCAGTTGCTAGATATTTAGAGAAGGACAGATCACATCATAAGTGAGAAGTGAGGATATAATACACGCATAAAAAAGCCCTTATTAGGGTTTTTCATTTGATTTTAGAAAGATTATGTGCATTTTATTAAATAAGCTTCTCTGTTAACATTGATTCAGCCTAGTGTAGTTTATGTGGATGGAACTGTGCCAATTTACAGCTGAGGGCATGGCCAAATGGTTTTCCAACTTATTTCATGTGTCAGAGGGAAATGCTACTGTGTAAACTGTCAGCTCAGATGATCCTTTGGTGGTGTCGCTATAAATGTGAGTTGAATACTTCATAATCAACTCTGTGCAACTATGGCAAACCTGCTAATAAAACAGTAAGGTCAAGGTCATTTGAAGACAAGAGTGACATTTATGGAAAGTTTTACATTTTATTAAAGGAGACAAAATTTGAGCTAAATAGGCATGACTAGAAGCACTAGATGCTAAATTATTCTGTATAATTCTGTGACTTGGAAACATGAATTAGCTGATGCTTAAGGCAATGAACTGTTGAAGCTTTAATGTGGTGAGCTCTGCCTAGTGCCATTAATCAGAATTGCCAAGACTTCTCTCTCACATGTCACATACATCCATGCAATGACACCCAGCATGACATGAGTAATAACTAACTAACTGCAACTTCTGAAATCTACTTTAATACCCTGTCAAAACTTTTCATAATTCTGATATTTACTTTCGGAAAATGAGTAATACATGGTGATGAATAGGGCAATGAAGTTCAGATTTGGGATTAACCTCTGATTTGTATCTGCTATGTTGAGATATGATAAGAGCAAGATCCATTAAAATGGTGCACATATCATAGTGGCAGAGCAACAAGGCACAACATACTTATATATCCCTTCTATCAGTAATGTATATTAACAGTATTTTTTGTCACATAATAATTATTGGGATGAAGGAAGCAATTAAAATATACAGTAATTGTTTTAAAATCTTCCTGAAAGATTTTAAATTTTTAACAGATGCTGACATGCAAAAATCTACCTTAAAATATTCTCAGTGCTAAGAAGGGAAAATCAGGTTTGCATATTTGAAACAAAGAGTACCATTATCCTATTCTGCATTTCAGCTTACACTTTGTTAATTTATTTTGTCTAAAATAATGAAGTTTTATACATAATATCTAGCTTCCTGTCTGAGGTTTTAATTTTTTTGAACCACTTTTATATTGTAACATAAATGTCAACTAATATCTCATTTAATTCATTATCGTTCTCAGCAAGTCTGCTTCTCTTTGAACTTTTGGTGCAATTTCAAGTAAATCAGCACCCAATCCAAAGTAAGTGTTCTAAACCAGAAGTCACATAAAAACTACACAGCAACCAGTTGTATTTATATGCTATACTATTGAGTTTGTGATATAGTTATTGTGATCCTTCACAATATGGGCTACCTATTTATTTTTGAAAAAACTCTTTCTGATTAATGCAAAAGATAGGTTTATAAACACTGAAACATAATTTTGAAAAATGGCAGAGAATATTAATATAGCAAATTTTAAAACAAACAAGAACACCCATGAAAGAGAATGCATTATCTTCCATTTCCATTTTACAAGAGCAATTTTCCTAAAGGGTAACAAAATAAAAATATTAGTGTTTTTCTTGCCTTTTTTTTTTTTTTTAAATCATTATGTTTTATTTCAGACCTTATGATATCAAGATTCTTCTCTTGAAGGCTTGTCTTCATGGTCTGATTACGATTAAAAGAAACAAACAAAAAAAAAAAAACCCTAACTTTTAAGCTTTTAAGTGCAAGTCTAGAAAGGTACTAACAAGTCCATTTTCTTTTCAAAACTCAGGTACAGTTGAAGTTAATAATATTTTCAGTTTTCAGGTCAAATATTTAGGAACTTCATTTCCCTTGGTTCTATGTGTTAATTCTTTTGTAAATTGAAGAGAAGGGCAAAATTCCAGCTGACTTCAGTGAAGTATTAGAAAATCTCATATAGACAAAGAGATTTTTAAACCACTGGAGCTCTACAAATAGCAATACAGAAGTATTTGCATGCTTATATTAAATACATTGACATATATTAGTTTATATATTTTCCAAATAATACCAAAACTTTATGTTCGATAAACCATCCTGGATCTCATTATCAAAAAGTTTTTCACAACTGAAGTTAATAAAGTGCCAACACTGCGGGGTGGGGGGGGGGGGGGGAAGGCAGTATTTTCTCCCTCTGTAATTCTTAAGCATTCCTTATATCTGCCAAATCAGTACATGGACAGAAAAACATTTAAATTAATATACTCATAGAAAAACAGTTTAATTTGCATTTTTGTTATCATGCAACAAAACTGAAGAAAATTACTTTGCAGCATAGCAGTAAGAAAGGCATCCTGATTATTAAAACAAGACTGCTTTTAGCAGAGGGGAGAAAATGATAAATAGTGATTATATTTTTTCTCTAGACATTAATTAGCCATCCTTTTATTTTTTTAACGTCTCACTACTATTGTTTCTTATTTATTTATTCGTTGAAATTTTGACTTTTAATTTCATTTCTGCATTTTAAAAATATATTAAATATTAATAATAACCATATCAAGGAGGAAGTTATTTTTCACAGAAACAAATAGATTTGTCCTAGACCAGCTTACATGCAGTCCTGTGTTTATGGCAAGAAGACCTACTTTGGCAGAATTCTGTTTAGAATGAAATGAATGGTAAAAAATCATAGTTACTTCAGTAGGATCAAGTCTTTGCCTAAAGTAACATCATATCTTTACAGGTTTTTTTCAAGTTTTCCAAGAGGACTTATCTTTAAAATAGCTAAAGAAAAACTGCTAACAATTCTTTAAGGAATGAAAATGTTTTCTGAAGAAACGATAGATATTACCTGAAAGCATTGTTACAGAAAAGTAACGCCCCTATTAACCATTTTCTGCCCAATAAATCATTATAACTGTGAAATCATTAGCAAATGATTCATTTATTCTCTCACACACATGAAATTACTCAGCTTCACTGTAACTCTATTCCTCAGTTTCACCACTGTTCTCTGCCACTGTATATATGTTCCATTACATTATTCTTGAAGTTCTGACATCAGAAAAAAATATGTTCAAGACCTTCTGCACTAATTTCATAAATTTATGGGTTATTGATTTTAGTATTGGATGTAGTTTGGAAATATGCTTCTGCTAAACGTGTCCTAGATAATTTTCAATACCTTGATTTTTTCTAGTAAATTTGTATGGCAATCTACTGATCACATCATTGTGAACTTATCACACACCAGTGGATGGCTTTTTTAAAAGCAGAAAATACGTTTTTAAAAGCAGACAAGGAGTTGAATGTGCAGCTTTAGGCGTCACTTGATGGATGGGACTACCTAATATTTAGGAGGAATTCATCACTTCTAAGAAAAATGAGAAGGGTTTAATACCCTTCTTCCCTTAAAGAAAGAAAAGAAGTATGGAATAGAATGCCTGAGAAAATGTAATTCCCTATGCTGGGCTGTAGTTAAAGGTGAGAATTCTTGCGAAGTGCTCAATCCTAGAGCAAAACTGGGATCACAGGATAGCTTTTATATTGAGTGCTGAGTGCTCATGTCTTAATTCATTGATTTACAGACTAGTCCTTGATTCTATCACCTTTGCTGCCAATTTTTGAGCTTTGAGATTAAATTTGACTAATTGCTTCATTCTTCACTGAAACTGGTTGCATACAACTTGACAGTTTGATTAGAGATACAGTGATTTGCTGGGCAGAAATACCATGTCACTGGACTGCATAAGTTCCCATGGGCATGTTGGACAGAGCTTGGCAGTGCTCCATATTGAGCATTGCAAGTTTTAAAGGATTGTATGTGTAAAGAAAATTATGTTTCTGCGAACAAGCCTATAGCACATTTCTACTGGTTAGTCACCCATTCAAACACTTCTGTCACTGCTTCTGCAACACAAAGGAGTATGCTGACAGCTGTATTTATCTTCCAAAGCCGCAAAAAGTTAGAATAAACATCACTAATTCAGTATTGGGCAGGAAAAATTTTGGTGACCAAGAAGAACAATAAAATTTAATGTAAAGTAGATTTTAAGATTTTCAGCTGAGAAAAAAGAAGGTAAGTACACTGAAAAAAAAAATCAGTTACAGCAGGTCATCAAGTATTTAACTTCTTGATGATACAAATTATCAAGAAATTATCAATATACAAATTATATCTCCAGCCAACCACCCACTGAAAATAACTTGTTAGGTATAAATAAACCTGTCTGAAACAGGTTATTTAAAACTACGTCTGCAATGCTTAGCACTGAAAATCTTCTTAGATTCTCATTATTATAGAATCATAGACTCATAAAATGGTTCTGGTTGAAAAGGACTGTAAGGTCATGTAATTCTAACCCCTCTGCGTAGGCAGTGACACCTCACACCAGACCATGGCACCAAAGGCTTTGTCCTACCTGCTTGAACACTGCCAAGGATGGAGCATTTACCACTGCTTTTGGCAACATGTTCCGGTGCCTCACCACCCTCACAGTAAAGAACTTCTTCCTTATAACCAAACTGAACTTCCCCTGTTTTAGTTTAAACCCATTACCCCTTGTCCTATCACTACAGTCTCTGATGAAGAGTCTCTTTCCTCTAAATATGTTGGCACTTGAGATAGCAGAGCAGACATCCCAAACCAGGTGTTGCACTGGAGAGGTGGCTCAGCTATTGGGACAGACTGTATCATAACTACCAGGAGACCCACTGAAGAAAATGTGATTATCATCTGCTAAATGTGGGTCTGGATCTGAACTTCTAACTGAAGATATTGTTTTGCATCCATTGTCATGAAACCTATTCCACTATTACACATGCTTTTTCTAAGTCTACTTCTTCCAATCTTCCATTTTGGGGTCTGACTGTGATCTTATTCTGTTTCTATTTATTCTTTTAAGCAGCACAACTTTACTAGCTTCAGGGAAGCTGAATTTGATTTATAGTAGTGGAGTTATATTAGACTTAAACCAATGATTTTGACATGATCATTTTCAATGTTAGACTCATTCTGCAAAAAGCAGATTTTCCTTCCCTCTCCCCCATTTGCTGTCACTATGGCAACAAAATCCAATGAGTTGCTGTAACAGCATGAGCAGGGGCGGGAGTTGGGATGAAAATGTAGCCATAAAAATATTCCTCTTGGCAACAAATTAACTCTGAAGTCATATTACTATTTTATCTCCGTACATCTATCTTTTCCATGCTATCTTCCCACCAGATTGTTAAAAATGCCTGGTTGCTATTTTTAAACCATGTGATGCAGGAAACGTTTTTGCTTTGGCACTTTGAAGATTGGAAAGTGCTGATTCAGAGCTCTCAGGCTAATAAATTCAGGTTTATCATTTACATTGGCTCTTTAAGGCACTATTTTATTACTTCTCGTAATTACAGGAAAGCCCTAAGGGGACCTTGGGTGATATACACAGTATAAATATGAATATTGATTCAGTCAGTCAATCAGACAGGCATTATTTTATACTGTACATCTACATTTCAGTGTTCATCTTTGGCCAACGCAGATAAATAATGCAAAGGGAATTAGAACCATAAATATAGATTCTGAATAGGAAGAATAGTTTGACAAATGTAGTACATAATAAATATGCACATGAGAGCAACTTAATAGTAAGATTACTAGTATTCTGGCTTCTGTAGTAATTCTCTCAGTCATGCTATGAACCAGATGCTAAACACATTCCCTAGGGGCCAGCTATTCATTCCTTGGCTAAGCAGCAGTATAAGCAACATTAGTTTAAACATGGGCTGTTTCTCCTCTACTCTGTAACTATCCCACAGTGCTGCAACTGTAATGAAAAGAGAGCTGGAGTTCAGCCAGAGTCATTTGCAAGCCAGTCAAGCAGGTATAACTGCACAGAGACAGGGTTTTTCTTCTTATGCTTATTACCAAATTAAGGTTAAATACACCCGGTTTCTTAAAATTCCTTCTATCACTCCTGTAAGCATATGTACTTCAAAGTGACTTTCTTATTTGTAGATCCAGAGATTGTGTAGGAAAATTCTGCATGGTGCTAAACCAGCAAAAGATTAAAATGCATTCTTAACTTTATGCACAATCCCACTTCATAGAATCAAACATTAAGCCGCAGCTTATTTTTGAGAGAGTTAGATGAGTTTGAAGTGAAATATATGTGTATGTGCTTTGCTAGATCAGATACCAAGTTTTAACATTTCCACTATTTCCTTGACAAATAATTGACACTAAAAATTAAAAAAAAAAAGGTAAAAAAATTGGCAATGGAATATCTTACATCTGGTTAAATTCTGAATATTACAGTAACCAGTCTACGATTCTGTGAATTACATTAATAAAAAGCACATCATCGAATTATTTTTTGTTGACAGTATACTGAAATGCAAGGTACTCTTTGGAGAGGTCAATTATATTTCACTTCGTTCAATTAAATTGATTTGATTTCTGATTTGACAGTTGCACCTCATGCCTTAACAACTAAGCCTGTTCAACTGTAGCATAGCAGGCAGGCTTTAAAACTGACAGTCTAAAGAACAGAATGTATATTTTCCATCCAAGCATACACATATTGACAAGTACATAACTCCTGAGATGTAAGATTTTCCAAGACACATTCAAAGTTACATAGCTTCAGTACCAAAATTAATCTGAATTCTTGTAAATTTTGGTAGCAATTTATATAGTTCATACTTTATATAATAGTTTATAACAAGGAGAATAATTCTGGAGACATTCCTATTTGCTTGCCAGAGCTGACCAACAGGTTACAATTCTCAAAATCCCTACAGCATCCAAGTGCAGTCTCAGGTATCCCGAAAAGCAGCACTATTCTTCCTGAACACAACTGAAAACTGTCAGATGTATAACAAATGAACATCATTATTAGCATCGTAACTCCGCCAGGATGATCGAACACTGAATAATGCAGAAATATCATGCATGAGTCTCATTTAAGTCTCCACTTATTAGATCCAATCTGCCCAAGAACTATTTGCAAAGACTGTATAAACCATTTCTAGTCTGGTAGAAATGTCTCTTTACTTATACATTGTTATGAGGAACATTTCAAGATTTCTAATTGCCAGTTAGAATGACAAAGGGCTGGGGAGAAGGATGCTACCATAGAAACTTTTCTGTATTTTGAGTGCTTTGGAAAAATACTTCCAGAGGCATCTCAGTTATTTGAAGTATATAGACTTTACACATTCTTCTCCAAGAAAGGCTAGTGAAAATTGAAGATGTTCAAAGATGCAGCCTAGCATTTTATAGGATGAAACTGAAGTACACCTCACTATGAGGGAAGAAGGCAGGCCCTCTTGGAAACAGGTTATTGTAAGCTGACCCCAAATAACAAGCTTTTTCAGACTGCCATTGTTTAAGTCCAGACAGTAACTTGCTGAACCCATGACACAGACTTGTTCACACTCTCTCTTTTAGATCAGATTCCTCACTTGTAATCTCTGGCAATTCGCCATGAGACGGTTTAAGAATTTACCCTTTCCTTTGTTTTTCCCTGCCCCTGTGTCTTGCCAGAAACAACAAAATTAACAGTCTGTATGAGGATCACATGGTCATGCTGGTGGTAAGGAAGCTCTAGACCATGTCAACCTCCTCATTTTCTACCCTGACACTACATGGTCTGCTCACCTCTTCCACAGCTTATTCCTCTGCATCTCAACTGGGAACACCATGTTCTTCAGAGGAGGGCAAGCAACAGAGAACTCCTGAACCCCAAGACCTGAACAGCAACATTCTCCTTTCAGAGCTCTAGCTAGGTCAATGCCTCTGATGTGTCAGGACAGCTTCTCTAGCTGGTGCTACCACCATCCTGGCACCTTACCACTGCACCACTGCACAGAGTTAAGCAATCCCTTTTTACACCCACCCTCACTGCCAAAGTTGCTATTAGCTGTTCCTGTTTGCTGGAGTCCTGTTAACAAGATGATTGCTCCCACACAGCTAGTCATCAGTTAAAGTTTGGAGAAAGACTTTCCCTAATAAAGGTCCAGATAACCAGGAAACACCTAACCGAATCCATCAGATGCAGATTCACTGAGAAGAAATTATAAGTCCCAATCTAAATGAAGACAGAGGCAGTGGGGTGCAGCCTGGATCATGCCCCAGGTGCTTGCAGCCATCCTCAGCCTGGTACCTGCTATACTGCACACAATGCTGAGCTTTTAATGAGGGCCAAAGCTGCCTGTGGGCTGCAGCAGAGCCCGTGGTTAAGAGACATGCCTGCAGTGGACTTCATAGGTAAGCAGCCTTGTGCAGCTGTCCTGGGTTCAGCAGTAGCAGTCATACTCACTGCACCAGCCACGAAGGAGCGAAAATGCCTGCTACTGCTGAACCCAGGACAGCAACTGTTGCCACTCTTTCTCACAGTTAGGCAGATGTAATTGAAGGCCATTTCCAAGATGGTCAGTCTTATGTTGGCTTCAATATTATGCTTTCCAGGCATCCACTCTGTCTCTACACAGAGGGCTGCAGTCTTGGACCTGGCCTGGTGCCCACCTTCCTGTATAAGCAATACTGGTCCTGCTTCTCTATGTGCTCAGGCTTTTGCAGATACACCACAGGAGGGCTCTGCCCATCCCTTCTCCCATTTTCTTCCTGTCTTGTTCCTGGCCATTTCCTTCCCACCACCTCTGGAGCTGGGCTGGGTATGTGTCAAACTGGCTACATGGCAAGTAAAAAAGTCAGATTATTTTATTACTTACTTAGTGAAGGATGGGATTGGAAGATGTGGCTGATATCAGAAGGAAGACAAAGTGGAGACAAAAGGAGTATCACCTTGGATTGTTAGATCTGTCTCATGGCATTACACTTGGGAGTCTCCTGTTTTCCCTCTTATCCAAAGAGCATCTGCATTTTTCAACTCAGACACAGCAAAAATTTTGCTATTTTTTTATTACACCTGACATGGCTGTTCTGGGAACAGTATGCATGAAGTACGGAGAGTTAAACATTTGCCCCTTTCGCTCTGATCATGGTTACAGACAAATTTACATGTTCCATACAGAAAAAAAGTAGTCAGTATTTTACCATGAATCTGGGATGCCCATTTAGGGATACATATCCTAAGGCATTCTTCTGCAAGAGGTTATTCATACTTCTTTGTTTCTGATAAATAAGAAGGAATTACATTGGAATTTGCCTTGTTCTAAGTTTGGGAGAGAACTATCTATGTAGTGATCGGACAAATGAACAAAACAGGATAATGCATTCTATTTTAGTAAAATCTCTGCTTAAAAAAAAAAAAACTGCTTAAACTATTTGTATACAATATTTATGCATTAGTCAAGTTTTAGTCATGGTGACTTCTGATGCAAATCATCTGCTAACACTCTACAATGGCTATCAGAAACAGTAGATTAAGGTGGCATGACATAATACTGTTTGTGTAAATACATAATTAAAGAGCACTACAGATTGCAAGAATGTATAAATGAGCTTAAGCAGATAACTGGGACAATTATATCCCCAGCAAAAGATGAATTGAGAAAAGATTTAACGCTGGTTTTGTGAAGGGGTTTTGTATATCAATTTGTGATGAACAAAATACTTGAACAAAATACAGCAATGTTTCTCTTTTCAGGCTGCACAAAATTACGTCTCCTATTGTACATTTGTTTCTTAACATCTCCTTTCTAGCGATCTGATTATTTCTGAAGCCACAGACTTCATGCAGGTCTAGTGATTTTGCCAGATTGGCACATGTATAGCTTCTAATTAGGTTCCAGTACAACTAAAACCTTTATAACCATAAACACTTGACAGACATTACTCTCCATAAACAGAAACATGTCAATGACCTGTAGTTTAACAGCTGATACTGTCTAGGCGAGATAACTGATTCGAGCATGTTCTTTGCCAGCAAACACACTAGCAGGCAGTGTCCATCTATCACTGATACTTTCAGTGTTTGAATAAAGCAGTCACCATGATTTTAATTGGAAAACACCACCTGTAAAACATCCATATTGCACTGAGGTAGCGGTACCATCATAGCTGGAAAGGGAAAATATGTCAAAACATAAACACAGTTTCATGGTATGAAAGGCTTTCTGAAGGCTTATGTAATCTCAGAACATATGGAGAAGAAGTACTGCACTCATAATAGGGATCATAGTGTAACTAAGAAAAATAGCACATCCACAGCTGTTATAATCACTCCAATCTAAAATGTATACATTATCTCAAGGACTAAAAACTTTTCCATTGTTTTACTAGGTAAATTAAATTCAGGTGAAAAACGTACTTTCTGCAAGATGAGAGGAGACAAGATGGACTCATTTCTACATGGATTTTAATTGAATTGTCTCATCCCACCAGCTACAAATAAAGAAATTTGGTCCCAATTACTTCTTTCTTTTCTTATTCTAACTTAATGGTGTTATTTTTAAATGTAAAGTTAAAATGCAGTTTTGTTCCTAAAAGGAAATCTGTAAATACTGTTTTATCATGTTTCCCTAAACTCAAAGTACTCTTTTATTCTTTCTGACGAACACCAATAATATAACCTATCTTAAATGCGTTTTAAGGCAAAATAGGTTTGCTGCATAATTTGTATGCTGTAAAGTTAACATTCTGCATCTGAAAGTTAGTCAATACCTAAGATGAAATAGCAACTTATTTGCAGATCTACATTACTCCAGACCACTTCCTGTAGTTTTAACTATGCACTTTTAGCAAACATTCAAGCCACCTTATTTCTGTAAATAAAGAGATAAACCTTGGAACACATGCAGATAATAAAAAAAATAAAAAAAAAAAAAAACCAACATTGATTTATCAAGGCTTAATTTACAATAGAAGTATACTGAAATCTACTCAAAATGGAGTAATAATGATTTGTTCTATGTGGAATTTCATTCAGTTACACAATTGCAACTTCTTACTTGAGTCAGGTTTATTCAGCAGAGAGCCCTACAATGTCTAACAGCAATTATGCCTGCTGGAATAAAAAAAGCCCTGTGTGCTGAGCATAAAATGTATCAATGTTTGAAAACCATAAACAGATATGCAAAACCACCAACGATGAAAACTTATCCATCCATATTTCCGTTCAAAAAGCTTGTACTCTACACTTCTGTTTGGGATATACAAGTAAATTCACACTTCACTTGGGTAACCTGCAAGGTACCTCCCCGGGGCCTCCCTGCCTTCATTCAGAAGATGCATTTCAGCTCAGGCCTTCAACTTTTGCCTGTTTGTTCCAAGTCTCATGTCTTGCTGACTCTGACCTGCTGACTTGGAATCCTGGCTTGTCCTCAGACACGTAATGCTTGTACTTCTCATTCAGCTCACGTTTTCACTTGTGGACTACCCAACATGGGTAACTAACTATTTACAGAATCATGTTGTCACAACAAGGTCAGAGTCCAGAAGAAGGAGACATCAAACCCCGTAGATTTGTAGGGAAAAAAACTCCACAACTGTAATAAAGGTCAAATAATGCAAATGAGATGAGTATTGATCATATCTTCACACAGATTCACACTGACCATTGCAGCACAAAATGTAACTACACTTCTCACCCAAAATAATTCCTATGGCTGACTGAAAAATAAGTTCAATTTTTCTCCTGTGTCCTGGATTCAGCAGTAGCAGTCATTTTTTCTCCTTCTTAGTAGCTGGTACAGTGATGTGTTTTTGACTTTCAGCCTGGGAACAATACTGGTAACACTGATGTTTTTAGTTGCTGCTTAGCAATATTTGGTCTGACCAAGGACTTTCTGAGCCTCATGCTCTGCCAGGGAGGAGGGGAAGCTGGGAGGAAGCAGAGACAGGACACCTGACACAAACCAGCCAAAGAGGTATTCCAAACCACAGCACGTCATACCCAGTACATAAACTGGTGGCAGTTACCCAGAAGGGTGAGATCTCTGCTCGGGTAGGGCTGGGTATCGGTCAGCGGGTGGTGAGCAAATGTATTCTCTTCCCTTGTTATTTCCCTTATCATTATTATTATTGATGGTAGCAGTAGTGGTTTGTGTTATACCTTAGTTACTGGACTGTTCTTATCTCAACCCGTGGGAGTTACATTCTTTCAATTCTCCTCCCCGTCCCTCCAGGAGCAGGGTGGGGAAAAAGTTGGGGAAGAGGGGAGTGGGAGAGAGACTGTGTGGTTCTAGTTTATGGCTGGGCTTAAACCACAACATCCTGTCATAAACTATTAAAATATTATAATAGGCTATGTAAGTAGCAAAGAGACTGTTGTGTTTTATCAATTTTGACAGCTAATGCCAGGAAATATTTGGTTCCATGATAAAATTCTTATTACTTTCTTATTAATATAATTTTTCACCTTAATAAGCTCTCCTTGATATCTCCCAAGGTCCCACCTCTAAACCTCTACAAAATATCAAATATATTACTGTATGTAGTCAAAATGTAGCAAGAGTTTGCAGTGTTATGCCTTATTCAAACAGAAAGTTTTAACATGCTTCCACAGCCAATAGAGCTTTTTTGTAGAGGTCCTTAACTACAAACTTTTTGCTCTTTCCTCTTCCACATCCAGTCTGTTGCTCACTTTAACTTCCTCAAAATTCAGGATTTTTTGTAATAAGTATGATTAAAACTCTTCTGCTAGATGTTGGTCCTCTCCTATAGCAATTGTACTGACACTTGTTAAGTTTATTATTACATTTGTCCCTTTTCAGTGTAGAAAGTCACTGTCGCAATCATCTTTCACACTTTCAAATCACAGAGCATCTTCTTTTTTATCTGTTTAGGGACATCTTATCTCTTTATATAAGAGATATAATTTCTGACTTCTCATAAGCCCATCATCCTCCTTAATTTCCTTCCTTGTTTGTTCTTCCCCAGTCACCTCACTATCTTATCAATTCTTCAGTGTGACTTCTTTGCCTGCTTAAGCCTTCATGACTTCTAACATAAGGCTTCTACACCAATCCTTACCTACTGGAAAATGCCACCTCAGAGAAATGGGTGCAATAGTACATGTATGATTTATAACTGTCAGTGCATGACAACTAGCCATTAACACAATTCTGCATATTTGAAATATGCCAGATAGCAAATCTGTGCTTCAAATACCTAGAATAGTCAGCCTATTCTCCTGTACCTTGGAAACTGACTAAGTGTCTTATTTTCTTCACTGCTGCTCTGGGTTATGTAGCTATTTCTTATATCTTGTGTAGATAGAAAAATCTTTGGAACAAGGAACATACATTTTACTCATGTTTATAAAAGTATCATTTATTGCAGTCCTACACAGGTACACCCCCTTGAAAGATACACTTCCCCCTGTGAAGGATACACTCTTTCACGGGCAACCCCTTGTCTTGGGGAAAGAGCTTGCATGCCCTTGTGAGGTTGAGAGCTATGCTGGTGGTGGCATATCCCTCCGGTAGGGTCTCCCACGTCATACAGGTCTCAACTGAAGGGTCAGACAAAGTGTGTCCTTGGGCAGGATGCGCTCACTAGCATCCAGGCAACCATCCTAGGAGAAGGACAACTCTAACTTCAAACCCAGGCAGATGGAGCTTGCTTAGCCCTGTAAGGCCATCCATCTAAGAGAAGGATACTTTAACCAAACCTACGACCTGAGGACTTTGCTGTAATGGTCCAAGCTCGCTAGGCCCTGGCAGATGAACCTCAGGTGTAAAGGGTGGGGCCAGTTCCTATCACGCTGTGCGTCACCGAAAAGATCTACTGCGCAGGCCCAAAGGGTTTACCCACACTTGCAAAGCCCTGTAGCGACAGGCGAGGGACAAAACAGCAGGTGATAAGGTGCGCTGGAAGCCGCAGACACAACTCTGCCTGCAGGCGGTTCAGGACATTGGTCGCACGAAGTTGACCCAGGAGATGACAGTCTTGTTTGGCAACATCCTGAATGATCAGGCAGCCTTTTTTTCAAGGAGAGGACTGCTTGCTCCTTATGGAGAGAGGCCTAGAAAAGGTGGTCTAACCAAAGCCCATCTCCCCCTCCACCTGGCTGGCTAGCCATGGCCAACAGGCATCTTCTGTTGCAGTCGATCAAAGACAAATAGACAGAGGCACACACCTGCCTCCAAAGGTGTGTCCAGATTGACACTTGCATGTTGGAACATCAGAACCATGCTTGATACATTGACAAGTGTGCGTCTTGAGCGCCGTTCTGTGCTAATTGCCCACAAACTATCACAACTCAACATTGATATTGCTGCTCTCAGTGAAGTTCGCCTTCATGAGGAAGGTAGCCTTAAAGAACATGGTGCCGGCTGTACACTCTACTGGTCAGGCAAATCCAAAACTGAAAGTCATCTTTCTGGAGTTGCCTTCATGATTAAAAACTCCATTGTCTCTAAACTTGAAAATGTGTTGATAGGTCATTCCAATCCTATTATCTCCTTATGCCTTCCACTACACAATAAGCAACATGTTCTTCTCAGCATATATGCTCCAACTCTGCAAGCTGACCCTGCAGAAAAAGACAAATTCTACACTGACCTGCGTGGCCTCTCCCAAAAGGTTCCTATAGATGATAAGATCATAATCCTTGGTGACTTCAGCGCCCGAGTTGGTAAGAACTTTGAAGCCTGGAAATGAGTACCACACAAACACGGTGCTGGTAGCTGCAATGATAATGGTCACCTCTTGCTACAGTTTTGTGCAGAGCAGCAGTTTACCATTACCAACACTATTTTCCAGCAGAAAGACAGCCTGAAGACAACCTGGATGCATCCTCGATCTAAACATTGGCACCTTATTGATTATGCCTTAGTGCACCAGAGAAATGTTCACAATGTCTGTCACAACCCAAGTGATGCCTAATGCAGAATGTCAAACAGACCGCCGCCTTGTGAATTGCAAACTTAACCTCCACTTAAGCCTAAACCTAAGAGGGGCAGCATTCCGAGGAGGAGGCTCAAGGTTAATAATCTTCAAATAGCCCCAGTGAGGAACAACTTTCAGGCTAACCTTCAAACTAGGCTTGAAGACCATCTTGTAGATTCTTCTCCTGAAGTGCTTTGGTAACATACTAAAAATAGCATCCTGCAGTCCTCCGTAGAATCCTTTGGGTTCACGTTAAAGCAAAACAAATACTGGTTTGACGATAACAATCAGGAGGTCCAAGAACTGCTGACAAAGAAGAGATCTGCCCATCAAGCACACCTCGCTCAGCCATTTTGGCATGTAAGAAAAGCAGCCTTTCGTCTTGCATGCAGTAAACCCCAACAGAAACTTCTAGACATCCAGAACAAGTGGTGGCTCAACCTAGCAGAAAAGACTCAACTATGCGCAGACTTGGGTGACCACAGAGGATTCTATGAGGCACTGAAAGAAGTGTATGGGCCCACATACCAGGTTCAAAGCCCCTTACTTAGTGCCGATTGCCAAACGCTTCTTACAGATAAAATTTCCACCCTGAATCGTTGGTCTGAACACTTTCAAACACTCTTTAGTGCTAACCATTTAGTCCAAGGCGTAGGAATCCAGCACATTTTACATCCAGCGAAAAACGAATCGGATACAGCCCCTACCATGAGACTTTTAAGGCTATACAGCAGGTGAAAACTGGCAAGGCAGCAGGGGTCAACGGAATCCTGTGCGAAATCTGTGAGCATGGAGGCCAACCACTCCATGCTAAATTTCACGAGAGAGTTGTGCACTGTTGGGAACAAGGTAAATTACCATCACATTTTCATGACGCAATTATCATAACTCTGCATAAGAAAAAAGGTGTAAAGTCAGACTGCTCAAGCTACCAAAGTATAATTCTGCTCTCTACTGCTGGAAAAATCCTTGCAAGAATACTATTGAACAGATTACCACCCACTATAGCAGAAGAACTTTTACCTGAAAGTCAGTGTGGTTTCAGAGCTGAGAGAAGTACCACAGACATGGTATTTGTTCTCAGACAACTGCAAGAGAAGTGTAGAGAACAGAATACGGGGCTCTATGTAACTTTCGTTGACCTCACCAAATCTTTTGACACTGTAAGCAGAAAAGGCCTGTGGCTGATCTTGGAATGATTAGGTTGCCCCCCAAGTTCCTCAAAACGATTATTCTGTTACATGAGGATCAGCACAGCCAAGTCAGATACGGCGATGCACCCTCTGAGCCTTTCCCAATAACCGATGGTGTGAAACAAGGTTGTGTTCTCACACCAACTTTATTCACAATCTTCTTCAGCATGATGCTCCAAAAGGCAACGGTAGAACTTGACAAACAAAATGGCATTTATATTCGATATCATACCGATGAGAGCCTATTCAATCTAAGGTAACTGAAGGCCCACACTAGGACCTTAAATCACCTTGTCCGTGAACTGCTTTTTGCTGATGATGGCGCCCTTGTTGCCCGCACAGGAACAGCTCTGCAGTACTTAACATCCTGCTTTGTGGAGGCAGCTGAGCTTCTTGGGCAAGAAGTCAGCTTGAAGAAGACAGTAGTCCTCTACCAACCTGCACCACAAGAAGATTACCATCATCCCCACATTACCATTGGTGAATCAGAGCTTAAGTCAATTCAGCAGTTCAGCTATCTGGGAAGCATTATTTCCTCAGATGCCACAATTGACAAAGAGATAGACAACAGAGTAGCAAAGGCATATAGAGCCTTCATAAAACTCCATAAAAAAGTCTGGTGCAATAGACACCTGAAGAAAAGTACACAGATTAGTATCTATAGAGCCATCATACTGTCTACTCTTTTAAATGGGTCTGAGTCATGGGTTATCTACCGTCATCACCTGCAGCTCCTTGAACACTTCCATCAGTGCTGCCTCCGTACAATTCTAAACATCCATTGAAATGTTACTGTCCTTGATCAGCCAGGGGTCACCAGTATCGAGGCCATATTGCTGAAACTGCAGCTGAGCCTCCCTGAGATTGTGTTTTATGATAAACTCGCCACCGGCTGCTGCAAGAGAAGTGCCCCAGAGAGGAGATATAAGGACTCAGCCTTGGCCATATTGACCAGTGGTCCACCTTGGCCTCCAATCGGGAGACTTGGAGACACACCATACATAATGCCATTGTCTCCTTTGAGAACACACACAGAATTAGTCTCAAGGAGAAAAGACAATGTAGAAAGAATCGCGCCTCGTCTATACCACCCAAGGAGACTTTTCACTGTGCTTTTTGCAACCAGATTTGCCTATCCCACATTGGCCTTTTTAGTCATCAGCGCGCTTACAGTAAGCGTCGGTAAAGCCCTTCCCGAATCTTCATTCATGAAGTCCAGCCATCATCAGTCATACAGATACACTGATTGTGATTATTTACTAAGGTCTTAGTTGAGATCTTCAAGCTTTTTTCATTTGCAGTGAGCTGAAAAGCAAAATTTAACACTCATTCATAGGAATTTACTTCCTATGCTGGCTTTGGTCAGCATTTTGTTCTGCTATAGAGATCTGAAGATTAAGCTGTTTTCTAACCTATATTTTCTATCTGAACCTCTGTAACAACTGCTATAAAATGTCTCTTAGCATACGTCAAGACAGTTTAACAAAATGTGAATTTGTTTCGATGGCCTTCAGGATGAACAATGGGAAAATTAAAAAAATTATTCTGTCTTAAGTTTCCATGCTGATATGCTTACTGTGGGTCATTATTTCTTATATTCTAAAATTAAATCATAGAAAGCAAGCTAAAATATAAATCTTTTATTCCAGAAGTGCATATATACTTTAAAAAAAAAAAACCCACCAATTAAAAAAAGTACATGCATTTACTTTCATTTATGTTACTCTGGTTCACTGTACCTTCTTTAACATTTATGCTTTATTACCCATGAAGCCAGTATGGTTTAGTCATGTCTACCCCCTGGGTAAAATTATATTTAATACCGCAACCATTTAATTTTTTACTATCCCCTTCAATTTAATTCAGATTTCACCTTGAATTTTTAATAACATCTTCCATTTTACTCATTTGCACTCAAATAAAGGCAGAAAGTTCATTGGCAATGTGATACCATTTCTTGCCTTCTACCTTTATTCTTTCATTTTAAACTACTCCTCTTGTGGTTTTTTGTTTTTTGGTTTTTGGTTTTTTTTGTTTGTTTGTTTGTGGTGGTGGTTTTGGTTTGGTTTTTTACTTGGAAACTGTTTAATGTTATTTATTAAAGCTCTGGTTAGCTGGCAATTCCTTAACTCAGGTTCTGCACAAACACAGAAAGATGGTTCCAGAGTCTGTTTTCCCATTAGCTACTGAAAAGCCTTTTCTACATAATAGTCTTCCTTTTTATTATTTCCCATCAAAGTGAGAAAGCTCTATTCTAATGCAAAATAACGTTTGATGGTGTTTTGGTTAATATGTTTGCTTTTTGCAGTACTATTCTTAGTTTAAAAAACAAAAAAAAAGAATGAAAGCATAAAGGGAACAATTTGTAGTGGATTTACCTTTTGCAGAAAGGTATTATTTGAAAGGAATGATACACTCATTAGATCCTCTGGATGACCATAAAAGTAAAACAAAGGCTGAATTAGTACCTCAGCTAAAACTGTCAAGAAACCTCTAAGATTAGCCAGAATTGAGCAATTCAAAATAAGAAGCAAAAGGCAATAATTTCTTCCCTGCATGAGTTTATTCATGTAGCATATTCAGAATCTACTAACTCAGAGAAGACTGAATGAATTTATGTTCAAATTCATCAGCCAGACGTGAAATGTGCAATCACTAAGATACTGCAATTATGTTCAAATAATTACAGGAATTTAAACTTTTCTAAACAAATTTCATGCAGATAGGGAAAAAAAAAAAAGGCAGATATAACAGCAGGGGATTTTAATTTTCCAGTACCCATGAGATCATCAGCTATTTTTAAAGTAGTGTCTACTGGCAACAGTAATTAGCTAAAATTGACAAGGTATTCATTGTGGCATATTATGACAGGGAAGAATTTGTATCATATCTCTATTTTAGTACTTCAATATATTGTAATAAATTAGTTTCATGACCTCAAAAGGATATTCAAGTTTCCTCTCTTTTAATGTTTTGTAACTCCACCATCTTTTCTAGTGCATCAATATTAGTATTTCTATACCATGAAGCTGTTTAGAGGAGTCTCTCTACAAAATACAATTTACTTAACCACTGTCTTTATGTCTTTTATCTCAATGAGCAGCTACATGCCAGATTTCTTCCTGCTAAAGGAGAAAAATCTTGCAGCATAATTTCCCATTTACCTTGAAACACAAGAAATCTTTGTCACTTCAGAAGTACTCATTCCAGGTGTTGGGGGTTTGACTTATTGTTTGTTTGGGAATTATGCAGGTTTGATCTTTTTGCTTTTGCTAGTATTTCTTTTTGGTCCATCTCTGAGAGAGAGAGCAAAAGAATTTAGAGGCACATTAAAACTGGCTCAATACTTTACAATTTGTGCTTCTTTGAAGCTATTAATGACACATCAGCAGAAACACTAGAGGCCTGCCTAAACTTTACACTAATGCCTCCTAGATGAAATGATTTTTTGACACGCAAAACAGCACAGACAGGCAGCCTAAGCATAACTACAAGAGAATACTGCAGTAAACTTTATTTTTTTTTAATTGGTTTATAAAGAAAAACGTGGTTTCTGACTTTGGTCATTATGCACCAGTGGAGGGGGAAGTAAGAATTGTTCTTTCTTTCAACACTAGTCACAATCCCTATTCATGCAAACCCTGTGGAAGTGTTCCAAACCTTGTAAATGCTATTTTTAGCTGAGCAATTGTTTGGTGTCCTTAGCTAAATTGGAAGCTCTGCAACACAGGAAATGTGCAATCAAGTGTTTAAGGAAGTTACTAAGACGTATGACATGTTTTCCGTTTTTTGAAACTTTGAGCCCATACAGCATGGATATATCTTTGTTCTGTGCCACATTTTTATGTTTTTAAATAATTCTACAGCTTTCTACGAAAATTCACACTTAAAAATCTTGATAAACAAATAGAATTCATACCTGCAAAACCACAGTACATAACATCAAAGAGTTTCTTTTTGGTCTATGTAATAGTGTAACCCAATTATAAAATAATTGGTTCAATGGTACTTTGTATGATCATTAAATGCACAGGAATATAAATAGGTGGAAATCTCCTTTTGCCACATATTTACCTTTTTACTCTTTCTTTACCGTATCCTGCCAGTGGTTTTTTTCCTGATGTCCACCCAGTAACAGGATATGTAAGGCAGCCCATATATTACCTTCAGGAGATTTACACTTAACAGGAAGGGTTTGAAGTAATGAAGTAAATCAAACCAACTCTTCTTTCTTCATCTGTGTTCAAAGAAAACACCCAGAAATAGGAGATACAGTCTTGAAAGGATCGTTTTCTGATTAAGGCAAAGGACTGGAAGTTAGCAAATTGCAGTCTCTTCCCTAGCTCTGTCTCACATCCTTAAAAACCTCAGGATGTTTTTCCACATCTTAAAACAATGCCGATAATAACTAACAGCCTGAAAAAATACTACTGAGGCTTTATTCTTAAGAACAATGAAGTTTTTATCAGAAGGCAAAGAAGTAAACAACACTATCATTTCACATAGAGTGGACTAGAAACCATCACATCTAGCAGGATGACCACTTTTCCTTCTGGGTTCATGTCTACAAATATTTAAGACAATTGGGCCTCTCCCTTTTTTAACAATTTTTGAAGTATCACTTCTCTGAGCAGAAAATGAGAAGACCCTTCCTGATCTCCACAGGATTTTTGGTATTTTATAGCAGTAACATAGGATTATTGACTACTTGTCAACCTTATTGACAACCTTGTTCACTATTGTTTACAAACTGTGCAGATGACTTAATATCCAGTTGTTGGTATACCTCTACACAGGACAGTATTTTCTTGCTTGCAAGACAATATTGTGAAAAAGAAAGTTGCAGAGTGTGAATGTGTAAAAACTGATAAACATTTGAGCATGAAACTAGGCAGATGATATCTATGAACTGACTGAGCAGCAGCTCAGAATTCCGTTGCTCAGAATTCCTTTACTCAGAATTCCATTCCTGAAAATGTCAGCTTCTAGTTAAAAACACTTTCAGACTAAGCAATTGTAGAGGAAATGATGTCTACAAATGTTTCAAGATAATTCAGAAAAACTGAATTCTCTGCATAGGGGCTGAGAGCAGAGGGAAAGGAAAGGCTGTGATTCAGTGGTTTTGCATGACTGTGGTTGACATGCAAAACTTTTCCATTCAGTGTAAGTACTCACAATGTTCACAGCGCAAATATTTCTATGACATAAATTGTATTTAGTCTTTAGAAATAAGTTTCTTATTAATTTTTACTAGAAAGAACACGACTGATGTCAGATCACCAGTTCATACTCAAATGCAGGTGTTCCTGAAGGCTCTTGGATTCAGATTAAAAATTTACTAGAGCTACCACAGCTCCACATGTTTACAGAATAAACAGTAGTTTAATTAATATTAATATTAAAGCTCATTGTGATTTTTCCACAGGAATGATTTTACCTAAAAACTGATTTTCTGATGTAAAGTCAAAATCAAGTATTTGACTGTGGGTCTCTCTGACTCATACGTTTTATACTGCACACAAAAAAAGACATTCTTATTTTTGAAATAACAAAATATTAAATAGCATTTCCCAGGCACTATACTGCACGATGGAAATTATATACCAGGCTTCTATTCCATATTGGCCTAGGCTCTCAAAATAACATTTCCCACAATGCAGTATAAACTTCTCTCTGTTTGAATTGGCTGGTATTACATGAGAGAAAAATCTGAATTCAGTGTAGAAAGAACTGGAAAGCAGAAAGGACCCTGGATGCAAAGACATTGAATAACATGTTCAAACCAGTCTTTTCTCCCCTTGTCGACTGCTGGAACACTGAAATGCCATCATACACTGGTTCGAAAAAAAAACCATAAATAAATCTGAGAGCTGAGTGTCTACCTGAACTTCTGTGTGGACAAAACAGATCCTAGCCTCCATTAATCTTCCTTTACCAAATTTTGTGCACAGTATACTCTTTTAACTCCGAGCATGGATTTCACTTTCTGTGTTGGACCATGCTGCAAATTCACCAACTTTGCTACCACTGAAATGCATTCTTAGTATCAGAGTATTTCATATTAGACTTCCAGTGTCAGAGTCCTTTCTCTTGGCAGCCCATGAGTGACCTGCCAACATGCCCTGGAGAAATATCACCTTCACAGAACTCTAAGAAAAATTTGCACTCCTTTAGAAAAATATCCTATATCATTTTATTCTTGTACCCCATGAATATGTAAAGACTCTTTAGAATTTTGTGACAATACTTGTTTCCTTTTTTTTTTTTTTTTATAAAATTCAGACATGTCAGTTTCACTAAATCTTTTTAAGAAACAACATGTTCCTAAAATGTTTCCTGAACACTTGATGAGATGGGAGATGGATAGTACTTTAAGTTCTTGTCAGTGAAACCTGGACCAATTCTAGCAAAGTGCCATGTCCTGACAGCTCTTCAAAACATCTTGGCTCTTCTGAGGTAAGCACTCTTGAAAGAAAGATTGCTGCCCACTGAGTCTTGGTAAGTGATTTTCCTGTGAAGGTTGACTTAGTACAGATCAATAGACTGGCAGATTTATTTGCAGACCACAATCTCTAAAACATCTTTTGGAAACTGAGAATCATTTATCACCCTCTTTTGCTGCCTTTCCTCCGTCATAAAGTTGGCTAGAGCTTTTCCTGTGAGAAAAAAAGAGTGTAGAATAAAAGTGAGTGCATATTCACATGTCTGGTGGTGCAAAAAGAAAACATAGCAGAGCACTGTTGCCTGACCACAGTTTCAAGGGACCAGAAACTTCTTTTTATTTCTTTCTCATTTTGGCAGCTCTATTTCACAGTGAGGCCCAGACAGGGCAGGGAAGTAAGGGAGTACAGAAAGTTCAAATGAGAAACAGATGTTGGGAAAGTGCTGAAAAAACACTCAATGTCCCAACAGCTATTTGTTTCAGCACCCTGAATACCCCAGAAATGTCATGAAAACATATTATAATAAAGCATATTTCACTATGGTGATGGAAATGAATCACAGAATCATAGAATAGTTAGGGTTGGAAAGGACTTTACAGTCATCTAGTTCCAAGCCCCCTGCAGGGACACCTCGCACTAAATCATGTCACCCAAGGCTCTGTCCAGCCTGGCCTTGAACACTGCCAGGGACAGAGCATTCACAACTTCCTTGGGCAATCTGTTCCAGTGTCTCACAACCCTGACAGTAAAGAACTTCTTTCTGTATCTTAAAAAACCTTTAAATAGTATTCCATACTTAAATAATTATTTATGAGTGAATTAATTTATTTATGTAATTACATGCTAACCTAACAATACAGAACTCGGTAATACAATTTTGTAAGTTATTAGACAGCAAATTCTTCTGAAATTAATAGCCAAAACCATAACTGAAATGAGAATCATCAGGTAAATGCTAACTTCCCAGCAGCTCCAGCAGAAGCTTGACTACTATTTTTTAGTACCTGTAGAGTAAACTGAATGCCATAATATTAAATCACTGATGATCACGAAGGTTTTTCTGAACCAGAAGTCCTGTTTTGCTTCAAAAGATGCAACAGAGACTGACACAACTAAGGATACTCATACACCATTTTCATCTTTACAGGCAAGCTAACTGCCATCTTTATTTAGATGAACACAGTGGTGTCTCCAGTGAGGATCTCAGAGTACATACAGCAAGACAACTTTTCTATCACACTTATATATACTCCCTGCTCCATACAACATATGACTTTGGGAAGATAAAATATCCTATAGAATACTCACTCCTTAATTTTCTTCCTTTGGAAGAGGTCTGTGTCATTTATGTTGCATCCAGATGATTGCAGGTGGTCTATTAGCCTAAGGGGTTTTCAAGGAGACTTCATCAAGTTATATTTTTCTGAAGGGAAGGCCACCTCAATCTCATTACTGCTTGGTATCATACCTTGTAAAACAGTCAAAAGGAACAACAGAAGAAACATATTTCTTACCTTAGTTGAGCTGTATCCAAATATATATCTGACTATTTCATACCTACATTCATATATTTATTACATTAGGTGAACTGTATTAGAGTATGTATCTCACTACTTCATATATTACACAGAATCACAGAATCCCAAGGGTTGGAAGGGACCTCAAAAGATCATCTAGTCCAACCCCCCTGCAAGAGCAGGGTAACCTACAGTACATCACACAGGAACTTGTCCAGGCGGGCCTTGAATATCTCCAGTGTAGGAGACTCCACAACCCCCCTGGGCAACCTGTTCCAGTGCTCTGTCACTCTTACAGTAAAGAAGTTTTGTCATCTTCTCTGCAGGAGGTAAGAGGCCTTTTCTAAAACAGCTCAAACATTTTTTAATCCCTTTTTAAACTAAATTTTTAAACTCTACTTTCTAAAATTCAGCCACTGTAATTTGATGTTGCAATTTTGCTTTCAGCTACTGGCCATCATGGCAAAAACATTTGTAATGACAGATCTCCTACAAAAGACTGCTGCAATGATCACCCTGGGACCAAGTAATTCAGAGTGAATCAATGGTAATATTATTGTTAGTACAATTCTGTTCCCCACATTTCTTGTTCTGTTAAGAACTAGAAATTACAGATGTGAACTGGTGTTCACAACAAAACCTGAGTAGCAGTGGCTTGTACATAGAAGGATTGATTTTACATATTTTTTAAAATTCCAAAGTTCTAACTGTAATTTATTGTTACTTATGAGGACGTGAATACTAAAGTAACCTTTAGAAAAACCTTGGTGGACTTCTTAAAGAGAAGTTCTATATTCCCAAGGAAGCACAGGATTTAAGGATGTATATATATAAAACTGCTTTTTACCCATATACAAAGCTACAAATTCTTAATGAAAGAAAGCAGTTTTACAACTAAATTCCTCCCTATTCATAAAAACTGTCAAATACATGCTTAAGTCAAGTTCCTATCTAAGCTCATACATTATATGCATGTGTATTTTATACGTATGAGCTTATATATTATATATAAATATTATACATCCTAAATAAACCAGAGCCTAAGTTTTGGAAGAGCAAATGTTAAACTTGTAGTGCTAGTGAATATTTACTTTCCAAATAAAGTTAAAACAGCTGACTGGTTTCTCGTAACTTTAAATAATATCAAGGATGTTGTGATTTAATTAAATTTTCAAAAAAGTATTTGTAGATTTTTAATTTACTCAGATATTTTCTGGATCTCAGATATTAAACTCAGCTAAGACAAAAGAAATCCAGAGCAGTAACATCAGCTAATGATACACAAGTGTTAAGTGTTTTGTTGTCTTGAATAATGGAACTCCCATAATCTGAACATTTTTGCATCTTGGCCCCAATGTCAAGATTTCCCTTGAAAATTTAAAAAGAAGTATCTCCCCTTAAACAGTGTGAACTTTGACAAAAATAGTGCGAACTTTTAGAAGGCTATCCCTTCTAGCAGTGCCAAGTCCTTGAATAACTCCAGCAGTAGTCTTACTTCTATTTCTTATAAATAAAAGGATTTCAGTATCAACACAAGATGGGACGTGTGCTTACAAACACTTAAAATCTCCTTCAATCACTAAATATCTCCTCCCCAAAGGTGCTTCCAGGTTTTGGTGGTAGAAAACAGGCTATTTATATGTTAGTGGGCAAAATTTGTAAGAACAACTATAATATATGATTAGATCTGACTGCTGAGTGATGTCTGAAGGCATTGCTCACTGATATTAAAAGCTGGATAATTTCTCCATCCATATCCACCTTAGTTAGTAGTTGTATAACAGAAAGTTACAAATATCAACCTTACATTTTTACTCTTTCTTGTAAAGGAAAGAAAACACATACTGTTCCAATCCATATGGTATACCCTATGACCCATAACATAGGGCTATTTTCACAGGCTGCTATTCCTATTGTGTAGAATAACCACACTTCAGACATGACATAAAACCTACTTACCACATTTTAACTAGCACTTTGATTGATTTTATTCACAAAGCAGACAGAATTTGGCCACTATTACTTTAAAATTTAAAATTACTTTAAAATACTACTTTCACTCTGCTGACTTATGTGGACTGAAGATCCGTTTTATTTAGACATCTTTAAAAATATGATCCAAAATGTATCTGAACATCCATGTAAACGAATGTTGCAGGTTTTTGGGCTGCAGGGATGAGCAAATTTTAATAAATCATTTAATGACAAATACAGCTAACTTAGACCTATCAAAAAGATTGGGCTAAACTTACTTCAGAGAAGAAAAGTGGAAGAAAAGAAACCGTAATTCAGAAACAAAGGGAGAAGAGATTTTATCATCTACTCAAAGTCCAATAGTTAGGACTATTTCTACTTCATCTTTGCCACGGGCACCAGAACAGCTATTTCCTGTTACAGTATTCTAAACATCTTGTTGGGGTATTTTCCAAGGTGGATTTTTTCTTTTTTAAGTGGCTCCATGAATGTTTTTAATGGATCAGGAAGACAGAGAAACTAAGAAAAACTCTATAACCTCTTCCTTAAGGAATAAAACACAGAGAATACCAAAACTTGGACTCTAGGCCTTGCTGTACTGAACAGTAAATTTGTATAACTTCAGAAAGCAGATATGAGATCAATTCATAGAATAATTTAGAGGTTAATACACAAAATCTATGACAACAAACCAAGAGAAACCTCCATTCCTAATGCATGATCAAATTTAAAATTAAGTTGCTAAAACAGACTTGATGGAAACATTCAAATACCTGGATTATTGATGTTATTCATATTAAGGATCTGAGCAGATCCCTTCTCATGTATCAAGATTCTATATGTTTTTGCTAATATTCAGAGTGGAGAGCAGAAACCTGCTAAATATATCTAGATTTTCATTAAATCAGAAAATTATAATTTATTGCTTAGTAGTGATAATGTTACAAGAGCAATATACCACAAGCAATCCAAATCAGGGACCTCAGGTGGAGTAGGCATTTGTGAATTGACAACAAAATTACCCAAAGCATCACACATGGCAGCATCGGGGGATTTTTAACCATTCAGACATCCCTTGCAAAAAATAAAATAATAATAAAAAAAAGGCTACTTCTTTGAATAAAGAGGTGGTAATTTACTGATAACTTTTCAACAGATAATGATACATCTAAAGGTATGGCAGGAAAAAAATTTATTTTCTAGATGCTCATTCAAATGATTTTCTACAGAGTAGGAAAGGTGTGGTAAAAATGGGAAGTGCAAGACTGGCGTAAATGACCACTATTTTGAATTTATAATCAGATCATTTTGAACTTTTTTCCCTTCAAGTTTCCACGTTTGACACCAGGCCACAAAAATAAATTGTTCACACAGCATTTTTCAGGTTATGTGTGCAAGGTGAATCCTCTCATTCCTTTTGTTGGATGGTCCACTGAGGCTCATGTATTACTTTGATGACTGTATAATCATTCAAAAAACAGCACGGAAATTGCCTTCTGGACTTTTTCACTGATTTTGCATTTTAATGGTATCATAAACAAACTCATCATCTCTAAATGAAATATCTCCCAGAGGTAGCAGGAAAATTCCCATTGGTCAGATCATTATAACGAGACAAATCCTCTGCCCCTACCAAACCACTCAGGACTCTAAAGTAATATTTATTAGTGAGTTTTAACAAGAGACTTGAAATTAATTTGTATAAAAAGGTCTGGCTAAGTAGATTAATTACTTACATGAGCTGAGGCAAAACTCTTTATGTGTGAAGCCTTAGGCACAAGGGTGCTTTATGTACTACAGATTTTCAATACACCAGTTTCAGCCTAGATTTTCTGGTTCCCAGTTATGCTACACTCAGCAATGAGATTCACTAGTTTAGAACTTCCAGCAGCCCTGCGATTGCCTTACTTGACCCTTACAGAAATTAAAGCATTCTGATAGCCTGCTGCCAGTAACTGCAGAGAACAATTCAGTGGCTAAGGACTATCTTGACCTTGCTTCCTTTCCCCGCGAGCTTCCATGTCAGAGTGAGGAGCACAATCAGAATCCATTATCATCTTTATTCCCCCTAGAAGTTTTACACAGAAGTCATATGGAGGCTGAGCTATCAACTTTCTATCTACTTTCCAAAACTATTGCACTTCAGAACAATCACGCAGAGTCTGGCGTTTCACCTATAAATAAATTAATGAACCAGAAGAAGGACTGAAATAACCTCCCTTTGGAGGCCAGTGGTTAAAATTTTGCTAATAAAGTAGATAGGCCATGAAGCTGAAAAGAAGAAATCGTATTTCTTTTTTGGGTTGATCACAAATTTAAGCAAGCCACTTAGAACCTTAGCAAGGTAAATATTCTTAGATCCTGACCAGTCTTAATATTTCTGCTATGGCTGTCCTATAAAATCATCCTAGAAGTCAGTGTGCATTCCTGGGCAGCAAGATATTGGAGGATGTGAAATAATTTCACAGTATTTCTTATTCACATATTCATTTGATAAGTCCCCTTGAAATATGCCTTATTCTGTTTGGAACAAACTGAATATACTTGTTCATTTTCCAGGCATGACTGCCATGAATGGAAAAAATATGATCAGGTATTAATCAAGATACTAATACAGGTTGTAGGGATTTTGTATGTTCATTGGCAGAGAACCAGACAAGATCACCATCTGCATGCGTTTTTTCATAAAATAACTGCTATTCATTCAGAGCCTCATAGCACCATAACCGACAGCCACTTAGGGATATTCACTTTCAGTGACCGATTTCAGGAGAACTCATATGCATATTTACTTACCACATCAAGCCAGTCATCACTTTCCAAAACTAATAAAAACTGAAAGCCTATAACCAGTCAAAAATACTGTGACTGAATGATTGCTGCCACAGTTGTCAATGCCTTGGGAGTTTTCTGTTGCAACAGAAGCAACAGAGAGGCCAAGTAATTCACTTCGCTCCTCTCTTTTCTATTTGCTTCAGTGAAGGAAAATCTACCCAGAGCTGTGTCTGCACTAACTCAGCTGTGAAGATTCTGCTGCACCAGCCTTATGAACACCTTGTGAATGAGCTTGTGTAATTTTTTTTAGTACAAAAGACTTCTGCTCATTCTCTTGTGTAGTATCAAAATTAAGTCACAGTTCCAGAGTGTACATGTGCACACACAAAGTCAGAGATAAAAAAGAAACACTAATGTATGATAACTGATTTATTAGCAGGCTTAACAAATTCGATAATGCTAAAAAATCAAGGAAGAAAGCAAATAAGAAAATAGAATATTCTTCCTATGGTTATATAAATTAAAATGCACACATTAATAAAATTGATATATTAATAGAAACTTCAATGCATTTGCAAGAGAAAATAAAAAAAAAAACAGCAACAAATAAAACAAACAAACCACAACAAACCAACAGCCATTCTGTTACATTCTTACACATTCTGATACCAGCTTTTTGCATCGTAGACAGGCTTTTATTGCCAAAATGAAAGCTATTCCAAGTTAGAACCAAGGCCAGATATATATAACTTGTGCAATTTGGAAAAAAACAAACAAACCCTGAAAAAAAAAAAAAAAAAAAAAACCCCCCCCCCCAAAAAAAAAAAAAAAAAACAACAAAACAAACAAAACAGAAAAGCAAATCTGACAAAAAGATGTAAGAAAAAAACCCAGAAACAAACAAATAAACAAACAAAACCCCAGAAAAAGCTCTGGAGAGGACACATAAGTATCGCAACTATTTATGCCGCAATGCCAGCCATGAGTCTTACATGTTCTAGCATATTCTTCCACTCAGTTTCTACAGAAAAGGAAGTCTATGTTCTGAGAAAATTACAGGTCAGAAAATGAAAAATCACTTAACTTCATGAGATTTCCTCTCTGTCCCTTTCTCCAGCCTGCCCACGTGCCTCTGAAAGGCAAAAGGGTGTACTCTTCCCAAGTTTTTACCTCCTGAAAACTTCTGCACATGCTTTGTCTGACCTCAGTGTCCACTCAGCAATATTAAGAATCCACACTCCAATATTCATGAATCCCAGAACACTTCTCTCTTTCTTATATATACATTTATATATAAAGGTTATTTTCCTAATTGGAAATTTCTGAGAGATTCTTTTTAAAACAACTCCATATTTCTTTTATTTTGATGCAAATACTGTGTCCTGTTTTTAACATACTGAATTGAAAGTTAAATGAGTTTGTTAATGCACAATTTTGCTAGATTTTCAAAACCAGCCAAATCCCAAAGAAAATTATAATCAAATTATTTCATTATCTCACAAATTAGAAGTAATAACCAGTGGAACAGATTAAGAAATACAAGTTATTTATTGATAGAAATTTTGTATATAAATTCCCAGAAAGGATTATTGTTTTCCCTGAAAACACAACAAAATTGAGGCATAAAGTCAGCACACCCTAAGTTTCCTGGAACCTCAAAAATAAAGAATATCAGTGTCTGCAGCATAAATTTTACAGCTGTGATTCCTTTATCATCACTTTCACACCAAACCCACTTTTCTACAAACTAAATATAGAAAATAGTGTGCAGCACTGATGTTACTTTATCATTGCAACAAAGATGTGTTTGAAGTTTAAAATTATATACACAAAGTCTTCAGAAGTCAGAAAATTATGTCCCATTTTTACTAGTTTCACAGCAAACATTCAACAATTGCTCTGACATTTGAAAGACATCATGTTTTTCTGTCATTCTGTGGCTTGAAAGCTCAGTACATTCAGTCTTTGCCAAAGGATCATGTTACATAAACTCTGCGTATATCACATAACGTACTCTTTTGCAATAATACAAAGTGCTTTTAAGTGAAACCATTTTTGCCAGTCGTGCTGGTTCTACAAGCTCATAAATTATTAGACTCATTAATTTTTCATCTGTATTTTTCAACTCCATTTACAAAAATATCAAAACACTATTCTGCTAATGCTGCTGCAGTTACAGATTCATCAGGAGAATTTCCACTACAGACACTTACTCTCGAAGCTACCTTATAAAATTGTGTTTAGGTATAAACATTAGCTTCAGATTGCTTTCTAAGACCTATTGCAAACTACTTCTAGCCAGAACCACGTAAAAAAAAACAAAACCAAAAAACCAAAAAAAGAAAAAACAAAACAAAACACCAACAAATCAACCCCCCCAAAAAACAAACAAACAAAAAAAAAAAAACCAAAACAAAGAAAAAAAGCGAACCCCCCACAAAACAAAACAAAACCCCACAAAAAAAAACCAAAGAAATGATGCACTCATCTTTGGAACTTACTACAAATGAGTATCTGTTGACTGCCCCACACGACATCCTTCTCTCTAAATTGGAGAGATATCAATTTGATGGATGGACCACTCGGTGGATAAGGAACTGGCTGGACGGCCGTACACAAAGAGTTGTGGTCAATGGCTCGATGTCCGGCTGGAGACCGGTAATGAGTGGTGTCCCTCAGGGATCGGTGTTGGGACCTGTCTTGTTTAACATCTTCATCGCTGACAAAGTCCAGAGGAGGGCCATGAGGATGATCAGGGGACTGGAGCACCTCCCCTATGAAGACAGGCTGAGGAAGTTGGGGCTGTTGAGCCTGGAGAAGAGAAGGCTGTGTGGAGACGTCATCGCAGCCTTCCAGTATCTAAAGAGGGGCTTATGAAGTTCAGCCACGACAAGTGCAAGGTCCTACACCTGGGTCGGAGCAATCCCAGGCACAGCTACAGATTGGGCAAAGAAGAGATTCAGAGCAGCCCTGCAGAGGACTTGGGGGTGCTGGTCGATGAGAAAATGAACAGTGTGCAGTGTGCGCTCGCAGCCCAGAAAGCCAACCGTATCCTGGGCTGCATCAAAAGGAGTGTGACCAGCAGGTCGAAGGAGGTCATCCTGCCCCTCTACTCTGCTCTTGTGAGACCTCACTTGGAGTATTGTGTGCAGTTCTGGTGTCCTCAACATAAAAAGGACATGGAACTGTTGGAACAAGTCCAGAGGAGGGCCACGAGTATGATCAGGGGACTGGAGCACCTCCTGCATGAAGATAGGCTGAGAAAGTTGGGGCTGTTCAGCCTGGAGAAGAGAAGGCTGTGTGCAGACCTAGTAGCAGCCTTCCAGTATCCGAATGGGGCCTATAGGGATGCTGGGGAGGGACTCTTCACTGGGGACTGTAGTGACAGGACAAGAGGTAACAGGTTAAAACTTAAACAGGGGAAGTTTAGATTTGATATAAGGAAGAAATTCTTTCCTGTTAGGGTGATGAGACACTGGAATTGGTTGCCCAGGGAGGTTGTGAGTGCTTCATCCCTGGTGGTGTTCAAGGCCAGGTTGGATGAAGCCTTGGGTGGGATAGTTTAGTGTGAGGTGTCCCTGCCCATGGCAGGGGGGTTGGAACTAGATGATCTTGAGGTCCTTTCCAACCCTAACTATTCTATGATTCTATGCCTACAAGTAGAACTAATTACTATGAAGTTTCTACAATCCATCTGTTATATTATATGTATCTCCAAATTGACTGTTAATGTACTTTCCTATTCAGTTTTGTAACAGATGGCAGGTGAAGACACGTAAAGGCATTTTATGAAATATGTATGAGAACATAAAATACAGAATGCATCTAGCATGGCCTCTTCTACTCATATTCTTAGCTACCTAAACTTTTTAGCACCTCCCTTAGTTCTGTAAATGATTATGCTCATAAATATCAGCAGCTGTTTCTTTTAAGCCAGACCAGGGAAAGAAAATGTGATAGCTCCAAGAACTACTATGAACAAGTAACTACTTTAAGATGACTTATAGTGCATTCTAGACTTCTGTTTGCATTTTTCAATTTTTTGGGGGACAAAAAACCCACAAAAAAAAAAAAACAAAAAAAAAAAGGTGACTTTTTTTTTTCTCAGTATAAATTTTGTTTACTTTCAGACCAGGATATGACTAAACAACCCTTTTAAGAAGCTTGGGTTAAAGTGCAACAATCCTTTGCACATTCTGGTAAAAATACCTGTTAATTATGAGACTGAAATTCAGAAAACTTGCACCAACACAAATTTATTCTAGTATGTCTGTTATCTTCTCAAAACATCAAAACTATCGTTAGTATAACACTGAAATAAGATTCTCAATAATCATTAATGATATTGCACAAATATGCAATTCCAAAGCAGTACTCTTCCAAATTCTGATTATAAAGAACTAATTATTAACTAAGTTAAGAATCTAGTCATCCTAGACTTCTATTATCCTCAGCAGAAGATCTTAGATAAGCTCTGTTGCTTTCTGGAAGTATCCCTCTGTTGCTCTCTGAAGGAAATGGAAGGGGCAATTAACGCTGATTTGACTCCTGATGAAACAACTTGCCCAAAAGCCTAGCATTGGGTGTGATGAACTTTGGCCTTCAGACTTCTCAATACAGAAAAAAATTGTGCTTAAGAAAATTAAATTCTGGAATAAAATTATTTATGAATTGTCAGAGTACAATTAAACTATAATGCTTTGCTTTACATTTTCACATAAACGATTAACATTATCTTACCTCTGAGTAATTTTCCCTGCTATCATAAATTCAGCAGTCCTCTCAGGAGTGAAAAATACAGTTGTTGCTTTCTATTCCAAACTCACTCTTCAGTCAGACTCCTGTTTCAGCCTGTCTTTCCTGCTATCTTGTCAGGTCTAATCATCAATTAGGCTACTACCCTAATTCTACTCTCCAGCCATTTCTCCCACATCCTTCCTGAATCACCAATGACTGCAGCACCATCCTTTCAAAAGAAATACACTGGGCATTACAGCCCCTGTACTGGGCCTTGAACATTCAGATAATATGTCTTGTCTAAGGCATAGTGATTTTGCCTTGAAAGTACAGTCTCTCGTATTCACTCATCAAGCCAACACTCTCCTCAAGGTTTGCTACCACTTCAGTACTACAACTTGTGCCACACTGCAGTATGTGGCCTTGACTTACACAGTTCTGTGCATTGACACTGCATGCATATATTATCTTCCTAGATAATTTTCACCTTAACAACTTTCTCTTTGCAGCCCTGCTTCTGCACTAAAGATGAGCTTTTTTACTTTCAGATCTTAATATACTTTCCTAGATACTACTAGGAAACTAGTAGTTTGGCGTCAACAGAAAACTGCGTATCAACAGTATCACATTGAGGTGAGGGAGCAAGCAGCTGTGAAACCTGAGGTCTGCCTCTCACTGCTGATCACAAATGCAAGCAACAGTGCCATAAAGATCACGTTCACAATGCTGCTGGACAATTCAAAGCAAAACAAGCCAGAGCCTGCTTCAAATATGGGCAAACAGCGTTTGAAATGGGAGAACAGCACTTTTGTGCCTGTACTGTGTATTTACAAGGTAGTATGAAAAAGAGATCAACAATACACTAAAATGCATTAAAATACGAAATGCAAGAAGCCAATAATCCTGTGTGGAAAACTAACCATTATATGTTCTTCCTTCTCTGTCAGATGTCAGAATTACTTTAATACTTTGAAGAATTACAGTTTCTAAGTGTTATTTGAAAACCCCATATCAAATGTATTTTGAAATAGGCTTTTTACTGCCTTAGAAAGGTTATTAAAATGCTGACACCTTTCTCTCAAGAAGTTTTGCTCTATGCTTTTGTGATTACTGCCACCATTCTGGAATACCTTTCAATAGCAAGTTCAGTTGAATACATTAATAGAACCAACTGCTTGTAAAGCAGTTGCAAAACCTGCTATTATCTGGCAATGTTATTCCTTTTGTAGAGTGTTTCTAGACTGTCCTGTATTTAAGATTTTAAACTTTTACAAAGTCTTAGCACACCATATAAAAAAGATTACACTTAACTTGTAAAATGGGTCCCATTTTAAGTTTCTTGTACATATTCTTAACACACAGTATGTATGTCTGAGCCCAGTTATAGCTGGATCTTATTCCCGTGAAGCCAACATGCTGCAGAATGCTAGTGTCATTATTTCCATAAGCGTGTATTTTGTGAATGCCATGTAGCTGCTATAATAGGGGTGATTTAATTACATTAATTCACACCAAAAATACAGTGAATATGCCCTTTAGAAAAAGAAGTCAGAAAATGTAACTGACCTTGGTTTTAACATATTAACAAGCCATATATGAATACACAGTGAACCTGGTTAATAATTGAATTTTCATATCAAAATGTGAATTATTTACATAAGAAAAAATGAAATATATCTATTTTAAAAATCCTTGGTAGTCTATAAAATTGTTTATGAAATTAGTTAGACTATTAGCATACAAAAATTGGTTCTTGTCATTGCAGACTTATTTTTCTTACTTCCTCACTTCTAAAAACTGTTGTGTCTTCATACATGCTTAATGGCTACTGCGTTAGTTATGATCTTCATTGAAATTCAACATGCTTCAATCTGAAGTGATCACATCACCCTGTTACTAAAGAAGCAGAATTAACTGATGTTGCTTCCTGCTTAGCATCCCTTCAATGTTCAGCCACACTGCAAGCACTTAAATTTCAAAATTTTTTTTTGATTAATATTTTAATGTATATGAAAAGCAGCCTAAAAATATGATCTCGTGGTGAACTCCAGCATGGGACATGAAGTTTGAATGCGTAATGCACAGCTTTCTTCTGCAACCCATCACTTAATAATTCCTATATCCTACATTTTCCTTTTATATGATGCAGTTTCAGTACTTCACCTGGCTACTACAGTTGCTTGTTGTTTGATGATGAATTTTTCTCTTACATATGTAGAGAGCTAAGTAAAAAACACGACCCTACTGTCAGCTAGATCCTTGAAGCTTTATTATAATTTTAAAATAATAATAATTTCCAATAAAAGAAAGGAGCAAGCCCTGAACAGATGCCTTGGTATCAGCAAAAAGAAACACCTCTGAGAAAAATCAGAGCACAAGCTGCTACAAGTCATAGAACATCTTCTTGCTTTGTGGTCCTCAATGTCTAGTAAACACTATTGGCACTTGCGTTCTGCAAAACTTCTAAAATTCTTAAAAATTGGTTCACAAAACATGAACAATAAATTAAAATTGCTAGGATATACTTATTGGCATTTTCAACACAAAACCCACTTAATGCATATTTCATTACATCTCTACTGTGCATATGAGTGCAAGTGTCTGCAGCAATCACACATTTCAGTAAGTTCTCCAAAAATATGACTTATATGCATGGACTCCGGGATCAAGGCCAGGTGTAGCTGCAAGAGAGTGTGCACAGCTGCTGCTACATCACATAAGTCTGGAGAATGCCAAGATCAAGGGAGGGAAATGGGACCCTGTCATAACCCCCATTTTCCTTGAATAGCTTACCACTCTGACTCCTCTGTATCGTTCTGCAACATATTATGTCCTATAAATACATGCTGCCCTGCCACATGCACACACAAGCAGCTATTCTCAAACTGGAGAAGATGGTCCGGAAAAATATGTTCAAACACTGAGAAAGCATGCCAGAATATCTGAGTGAATTACTGACATGAAAGGAAGAAAGGTCAGAACAAAGCATCAAAGTATGAAAGTGTTATATGGGGCAATGCCTCAGAGCATACTGGCTGTGACAAGCTGACAAGAAAATCTTGACTTAGAATGAATTTAAGTCTAAAAAACAGTATGACAAAGAGCCAATGAACCAGGCGTTCAGTGATTCTAAACTCTGGAAGCCACTGAAGTTTAAAAAGGTGAAGCCAGAAAAAATACACATTTTCATCAGTGACTAAGTAAGAAAAACCTCAAGTTGTTGGATGAAGAAGGGTTACAAGTACATCATCAGGGTCTATGAGAAACTTCCAAAGCAAGTAATTTCAGTGTCCAGAGGAAATGGAAAGAAAAATTAAAGTTATGACCCAACAGGCTGCACAGAGAACAACTCTAATTGATGCGAGGCCAGGCTGATACTGGTTGGAGTCAGAACCACAGCTGGCTCCCTGGCCCTGCTTTTGTTTTTGTCTTTGAAAGTGTGCAATAGAATTTAAGACTTGCATATCTAGGAATTAGATTTGTATGAAACATTAAGACAAAGGGAAACACCTCTTTATTTTCCTTGCAAGATCTTTCCTTACTGAGTTTCTGATTCCAATTTTATACTCAGTGTGTACAAATACAACCTAGACACAATATTCTTAATTATTTTAAAATATACTGATGGTATTGAGTGCATCACATCCAGTACTGCTGCATATGCAGACATAATCAAAAGATGCTACTTCTCATGTAGAACACTATAGCTGTTTACTACCAGTGGTACTACAGTGGTGGTCTGCTGACTAGGTAGGTCGGGCATAACTGCTCGAGCCAGAGTTTTTCCAAATCAGCAGCTGTAGTAAATATCCTTCACCTGCCATTAGAGCCAAAGCATTCCCATCAACTGAAATCCCATTAACCTGAAATACAGCTCCAGTTAGAACTACTAATACTACATTATGAAGGAATGGGTTCAGAGTAGTTTCTGTTAGCTCTTTATTGATCCAAATGAAACCTAGCCTGCTACTGAGCAACCAGTACCACCTTCTGAAACATCCTAAATGTTTCAGAACTTAGAAGTTTTACCTTGATGGACTAGTTTGGCCTGATCCCACTTGCATGCAAGGCTGGATAAAAGTCACAGCCAAAGGTGATTTAGCTGCAGTTAATTTACAGGAGACGCCTGAGCACCACTTAGAAATCAAACATTAACATATAACAAGATGAAATCCTAGATCCTGCAGACAAAATGCAGCACAGAAGCAGCTGAGGACAGCTGTATTCGTTTATACTCAGACTTCAAAGCAGAATCATTCCAGGCACAACAGTGCCACCCAGGGACCAGCTCATGGTTGGTGCACAACCGCAGAATTCCCAGAAACTGGTTTTATTAGTATAAACAAAATGGTTTTACATTTAAAACGATTACATCAAATATTTTTAAATATTATCTCAGTTCTTGTGAACACTGCAATAGATGGTGACTTGAAACAATAACTGATTCATTCTCTAGACATGCCAAGACTTGTTTACATTTAGCCATTGAGTTCTACAAGAAATAAAAATACCTGTAAGAGTTTAAATCAGAGTCATAGGATTGGGCTTGGGTTGGAAGGCACCCTAAAAATTACCTAGTTCCAACCCGCTGCCATGGTTGCTCAACAGGTCCTTCTAGCACAATAAACTGGAAATAACGAGGAAATGCCCTGATGAAACTTCGCCAAACTCTCCAGACTTCGACCGGGCCCAACCTCCGCCTCTTTTCACCACAGCTACTTAAAATGAGCTGTGCGTGTCGAATTTTACCGGGCTAAACCTTTATTTCTGCGCCAAGCCGGCCCTGCCTTCTGCGCGGAAGGGACAATTAGGAAGCGGAAGCTGCCTCGTGTCGCGGGGAAACAGGCGGTACTGGGAAGAAGCCTGGAAGCGCGGCACCATTCCCCGAATCCTCCTGTGCTCTTTTCCAAGCTGGTCCCGCGGCGGCAGCTGCAAGGCGAGCAAACCGCGATCCCGAGCTGCTGCTGATGGACGCCAGAAGCGAACCCTCTCAGCCGCCGTTCCCAAAGGAGCAGGGACGAGGGCAAAATACACCCCCCAGCTGACGCTGCGCTCCCGGCCCGCACCGGCAGCCTCCGGCCGGCACTGGGGCGGGGCGGCCGCGGAGGCGGGGTCGGAGGACCGAGGTCTCCGAGACGTAACCTAGAGCGGCGGTTTCACCATAGAGTTTGGGCTAGGAGGGGTGTCGCCGCCGCTGCACTCCCGGCGCATGCGCGCAGTTTCGCTTCCCGCAGCCGGTGCAGCAGCGTGTGGGGAGCGTGGTGGGACGTGGGAGTTGGGTGAGCAGTGGCTGGTGCTATGGCCACCGTGCTGAACCTCAACAATGAGGTGAGTGAGACACCTGTCCTCACCTCCTCTGGTGTGCCGGCCGGGAGGGGGGGCGCGGGCCAGGTGGAGGCCGCGGCGCATGGCGGGGCCCGGGACCCTGGGAGGGAGAGGTAGAGGTAGAGGTAGAGGCAGAGGCAGAGCTGGGCGGCGGCGTGTGCGAGCGGGCCGGGCCGGGCCGGGCCGGGCCGGGCCGGGCCGGGCCTGACCGACCTTCCCCAGGGCCCGCGTGGCTGCATGGAGTGGGGAAGAAGGCCCCGGTGTGGTCTCGGCCACCGCTGTCGCCATGTGGCCTGAGGCGGCTGCCGCGTATCCCTGTGAAGGCCTGCGCAGTGTGCTGGGATTTGGCGACAGGTCTGTGTGATGAGAGTGAAGATCTGCCTTACGAAGATAAACTACCTTTAGGGAGGCGCTACGGAATGGTCGGCATGTGCTTCGCTTCAACATCCTGAAATTTAATGTAGTATCGTTATCATATCGTGTCACGTCTTAGCGCGTTCTCACTGAAGTTTTGCAGGTGATTCTAGTAGACCTACCACAGTCTCAGTTGCCTCTGTCCTGGATAGCAGGGATACAGTATTGCCTTATTGCACTGGAGGTGCTGTTAATGACAAATGAGCAGATTAGAGCTAACTTTTGCCAGTTCTGTTAGAAGTCTGATATTTCATATTTGTCAGATTTTTTTTATCCTGCTTTATACTGTGAATTAAATTAGTTTGGTGTATGTAACTTGTGATGGGTTTTGACTACACATCTGCAAATAATAGTGTATGGTAAATCTGACACAACCAAACCAGCCTCTTTAAACTGTTGCTGCGATACTTGAAGAGTAGATTTCAGTCTTGTTGGGTATGTATCAGTTTCTGCAGATGGCATTGTGCAATTCCAGGATTCCTAGATAATTTACAGTATTGTTAAAGTTGCTTTTTGTCATCAGCAGACTCAAAATGACAGATTATACAAGCATGTTCAGTTTCTACTTATACTTAAGGTAGGTTTCACATTCTAGATGTATAATAACTCTGACAGAGATTGGTTTGCAAGTCAAAGATTAAGTGAGAGGTAGCCTGTTTGTCAGAAAAAAATGTAGTTTGATATTCTACAAGTATGCTCAGTTTCTATTTATATTTAAGGTAAGTTTCATATTCTAGATGTATGATAACTGAGAGAGATTGGCTTGCAAGTCAGAGATTAAGTGAGAGGTAGCCTGTTTGTCAGAAAAATATGTAGTTTGATATTACATAAAATACAGGTGTATTATAAACTTTTGGTCCTTGCTATTGAAAGTATAAGGTCAAATGTGAGTGATTTAATATTGAAGTGTGCCAGTGAATCACCAAAGAAAAAGGCATTTTTGTCTTTCTCCATAAAAACATTTGTTGTTGAAGCAGAGATTTTATTTTTTTTATTGACCACGTTCAGGTGGTGTTTCATGGTCTTTCACCAGAGAGATATTAGGGTAACAAGGGATTAGGACAGGGTTATTATTTGACTGAGGAGTGACCAAACAGTCTTTCAGAAAGAGATAGAGTACAATGAGTTTCTGTACAAAAGACTGAAAAAATTGGTAAAGATAGTGAGGACGCTGTTCCTTCTCATAGTTCAAGCACCACCTTATCCTAAGAGGAAACTGAGGTTTTTTTCTGGAGGTTGGAGCTTTCATCAGAGCTTGGTTAAAAAGTAGGCACTCTAATAAGTTCATCTGAAATGTGTAAGGTAGTACAGAGACTGAAATCATGGATGCTACCTCATCAAGAGAGACAGAAAGTCAGGAGGCCTCTTATGACTAGGTTAAACAATTTTTTTCCATGTCCACACCTGTGTCTTCTCATAAGCACCAGAGCTGTATTAATTACTACAGTAATTAGTCATAGTACATGAAATACTTATTTTCTTTACAAATATCTGGATATCTGCTCTTTATTTATTACTGAGATGCCTTTAAAGAACATATTTTACTGTGTCATGGTTTAAGCCCACCTGGTAACTCAGAACCATGCAGCTGGTTGCTCACTCCCCGCTTTTTCCCCACCCTGCTCCTGGAGGGATGGGGAGGAGAATCCAAAGCATGTAACTTCCACATGCTGAGATAAGAACAGTCCAGTAACTAAGGTATAGCACAAACCACCACTGCTACCACCAATAACAATAATGATAAGGGAAATAACAAGGGGAAGGAATACAGTTGCTGAACACCCATCCACGAATAAGCAGCCCGACCCAAGCAGTGATCTGAGCCTTCTGGATAATTCCCCCCAGTTATATACTGGGCATGACGTGCTGTGATATGAAATACCTCTTTGGCTAGTTTGGGTCAGGTGTCCTGTCTCTGCTTCCCCCTGGCTTCCTGTGCCCCTCCTCACTGGCAGAGCATGAGACTGAAAACGTCCTCGGTTGGAGTAAACATTACTAAGCAATAACTAAAACCATCGGTGTTATCAGCATTGTTCTCAGGCTAAAGTCAGAAACACAGCATTGCACCAGCTACTGAGAAGGAGAAAGATGAGTGCTACTGCTGAACCCAGGACATACTGCTAAGAAATATTTATCTTCTTCTAATAAAGGTGAAGTGGAATTTGAGCATAAATAAAGTAGCAATTTTAGAAAGTCTCATGTTTTAAACAATTTTCTTTAGTGTTCTCAGAGTTTGCTAAAGCGATGCTTTATTGTAATTACAAAGTAGCCCTATTAAGGTGCACTTCTAGCATTCTGCAGTCAACCAATACTAGGCACCCTGCAGATTTCTTATTCTTACCCCATTAGGCCATATGAAATAGGCATGATGGTGCTTGTTGCAGAATGAATTTTGTCACCCTTGTATAGCTGATAACTTGTTTGTCTTAGCTGGATTTATGGTAGTTCCGTGTAAGGTCTTGTAAATTCATCTGTATTATATTTTAGTTCTGGTTTTAATTCAGGTGTTAAATCTGACAAAAGCATACTTCTGCTCTTAACTAATATCATGAACTATAATGGTCTGTTGTATCATGGAGTCTTAAATCCTAGGATGATAGGTTTCAAAATTTTTTTACCAGTTCATATTTTGTTTACAGGAAAAACAAATAGCTTGAGACCAGTGTTTCTCAGTAACAAACCGTTGTCTTGATAAATCTTTTAAGTCAAATTACCTTCATTTTCCTTACTTCCTGTTATGTATTTGATACCAATAACTAAGAAAACAAATAGTTATCATTGTCCAAAGCTTACTTGTTCTGGAGTGTCTACAGTATTCCTATGATCTGTATTGTCCAGGAAAAAGTTGCACAGGGTCTGCTTTGTATAGGTAAGTTATACTTAATAGCTTATTTCTGAATGGGAAGGATAATTACTTACCATTTGAGTAGGTAGCATCCGTTCAGTTTAATTCAATGGCAGGAGTTGTGCTAGTGTTACTGCCCTGGTAAAAACAAACACAAAACCCCTCACACTCTTAATGGAAAGTTTTGTTAGTACAATGTAAAAATCAAGCCTTTGATTCCAGTATTATAATGAAGTAGAGTGCATATGTGTTTAGAAATTAAAGGACACTTAAAAGGCTAATGCTTTAACTTGCCACCAGTGAAATTTCAGAGTTGAATATTATGAAAAATTATCATTTGATTAAAGAGTAGTGCCTCCATGAAGCAGCATGCTCCCAACTGTAGTGATCTAATACAAAGACTGAAAATGTCATACTGTTTAGGTGGCTGTATGAATGGGATCTGAAATTCCTGTACAGTGGTAAGCATACTGGATAAAAATAAGAGGGAATTGCAGTTGTTGTGATGAGGTGAAATAAAATGGAAAAGTACAAGAAATCATTAATAATTAGTCTGCTATTTACAGAATAATTAGTTTATACATTCTATTCATAATTTGTCTTTCCATGTAAAGTTGCTTATATTGGTGTAGCAGCTTCAAAAATGCGTATTATCTCAAGTTTAACAAAATGTATTGTGCCAAAAATGTATAAATCTTCTTTTTCTCTAGTTGCATGTATAGCTAGATAATAACAGAAAAAAGCAAGACCTTGGCAGTACCAGTGTTTGGCAAGGTCCAGTAATTTTAAGAAGCCATCATCTTCCTGCTGGCAAATAATGTGGTACAGTTTCAGTTTGACTGCATGACTGAAAAATTAGGATTGGAAAAGAGTTAAAAAGTGCAAACTTTTTTTGTAATTCAGACATCCCAGTTCCTGTATGGCATTATTGCATTTTTATTTCTGTATCCAAGGAAGAGTGGGGTGGGAGGTGGGGAAAAGTAAAGACTGCACTAAGTTAGAACAAAGTGAAATAGAGTTTTTGAAAAGGAAGAGTAAAATGCAGTATTTTTTTACCATTTTCTACTTACCACGTTCTTTTCTACAAGGGAAACATAACTTGTGGAATAAAAATGTTTGATTTTGCAATTATTATGTATTCATAGAATCATAGACTGGTTTGTATTGTAAGGGATCTTAAGATCATCTACTTCCAACCCTCCTGCCATGGGCAGGGTGGCCTCATGGTAGACCATTTCGTCCAAGCCTCTGTGCAGCCTGGCCTTGCGTGCTGCCAGGGATTGGCTGCATATGATCAGTGATTTTGCAGGGTTTGTATTGAGCCTAATTGTATTTTCATCTGGTACTCAATTTTATAATACAGGCTGAAGGAATCTTTTTTTTTTTTTTTTTTTACCCCCAACTATTTTTGTATATGTTTCCTGTTTCAAAAAGCTTTCTAAATTTTCAGGTGTCTTGTCACAGAATAGCTTTGGAAGTTAAACTTTTCTGGAAATGCTAGATGGCAGCACATAATCATCAGCTGCCATGGACGAGGGAAGTGTAAAGGGAGTTAGCTCATGTTTAATGTGAAAAATGATTGTTGTTGGTCAAAAATATACAGTTGGGGGGCAGGGTTTGATTGGGTTGGTTTTGGGGTTTTTAATTTTAGAACCTGTACTTCTTAAATGATGTTGTTCTGTTTTTACAGTCATACTCTGCTACCAATATTGTATGTTTGCAACAAATAGTTACCTCTCTGCCCTTCTTTTTTCATTTCTTTGTTTTAATTTCTTGTGACTAACTCAAGGAATTAAGCTTCAGAAAGCCCATGAAGCTAATGCAAATTATGCCTGTATGAATTGTTCTAAAAATAAGTGTTCTAATGTGTGTCTACCTAAGTGCTGTAACAGCTGAGGCTGACTATTAGTAAGCAAATTTAAATTTTCTCAGAGTTGAGAGGTTTTTTATGTCTGTGGACATACAAATTTAGTTTGCTAAACTTGTTTGGGAATGGAATTGGTATCAGGTGAATTTTTCTCTTGAATTTATGTTCAATAATCAATTGTATGCATCCAAATTAATTTCTCTATAAAAAAATGTTATGGATCTCTTGCTGAATTAGAAAAGATTGAACTTTATTTACAAAGCTGTGAGGATTAGAAAATTAAAACTTATGTCTACAAAATGCTTGTCAGCCACAATTAGAGTATTCTCTTTTTTTTTTTTCCCTAAAAGGTGGAGTGAAGATACATTTTATCTTCAGAGCAATATGTGTGCACACACATATTTCAATTGGCTAAGCAAAGTGCAGATTTCGAAAGTGTAGGGAGCTTAATAAAGAAGCTCAAGGTAGGGGATTCCAGTCAGGTAGTGGTTTGGGTACCGACACTTTGTGTTGTGATGCTCAGGCCCTTTTACTTTTCAGAGTTAGCACTGCATCCTGACCCAGTTTGCAATTTAGATGAATGACAGAATCAGAAAGCAGTCTGGACATGTGGCTGAGGATTTAGGCTGGTGTACAGCAAAGTCAAAGATGGATAACATGGCTGATTATGAAAAAAAAAACCAAACCAGAAGAAAGCCATGGGGAATAACCTTAACTTGTGAAGAAAACTGACATACAGCCTCTTAAAGTCTGAAGTGGCAGTCCAGGTTTTATCTGTAACTGTGAAGCTTGCCATAGTGCAACCAGAAGTAAATGTGTGTTTGTAGATGCTTGTATAAAGCTTGGGTTGGCCTGGAGTAGCATGGGTAGGTGTTGCGTTTGTCATTAGGTGGTCAGACACAGCTAAGATAACAAAAGTAAATAGAAAAACAGTTACTGAACTTGAATTTATACATACCTTCACTCACAAATTGCTGAAAGGCCAACTGCATTTTTTTACTTTGAAAGGCCTTTCATATAAAGCTTTTTGTGAAGAATTGATTGGTTTGTTGTATATTAGACAAATACAGCATTCCCCCAAAGGACTGTGATTCTGTGACTGTGGCAGTTGTACTTACTGCTCCTGAAGCTGGGGCTTCTCACTCTCTTTGTTCCTCACACATTCCCACCACATAGTCCTGCCTCCCACTTATGTGAGCAGAATAAATTTTTTGCTAGGGTAGATCTCTGCAACTGATTTAAGGTAGGAGGGTCTAACAGGCTGTGAGAGCCGCAGGAACAAGGGACCAGGGATGGATGGGAGAGTCTTGGAGGAGGGGTGTAGACAGATTGTCCCTCTTCCACCTCAGTGAGTTGTTCAGTTGGTTTGTGGCACTGGTACTACTGTGGTGTTCTTCACTACTTAAATGTACATCTTAATATAGTGGCTTTTCTCTGAAATAACATTTGGGGAGGGTGTGCAACCAGCAAAACCCAAAATAGGATGAATATATGATGTGCAGCTTTGTTGTCCAGCAGGTGTTTATGTTACACAAGTTAACTGTTTGTCGCAGCTATAACGGCAGAACTAGAGAGTTGAAAGAGGAAACCAAAGGAGCCTTTTATTTGTCTGATCTTGATAATGTTACATGATGAGTTCATTGGAGAGTGACTGCAAATCAGGTTGAAAGAAAAATCTAATAGTTTCGCTGTTAGACTTAATTAAGTTTATTTTTTGAAAATATGACTAAGGGGAGAACACAACGGGTCTCTTACCTGTTTCAAAAGAGCCCTTAAAATAATTTGCAGTCCAGGAATAAGTAAAGCAAAATGTAATTTTTCAGGAGTTGTATTTTGCACATGAATTAGAGAAGTTAATACTTAGGTCCTCTTTCATGAATTTTCTTTAAAATTGCATTTCACTATCATGAACAAGCAAATGTGAGCATTAATATTTTAGTGCATCGTATCCAAATGGCTAGCATTACCTGAGATATGTTTTGGTATTTTTAAGTACATTCCTGGATATTCTTTACCAGTGATAAAGAATCCTAGATGGAAACTTTCAAAATAACAGTGACTGAGTGCTGTAGGCATTATGGTATTTAAAGCAGTTTGAAATGCTAGGCTGTGAGCCCAGTGAGGTGATCCAGGCTTCTCTGGGGAGATATTTGACCAGTTACCTGATATTGAACTGAGCTGTGAGATGTCCTGCTGCTCATAATTCAAAATATCATGCTGTCTTTCAAGGCATGCCTCTGTCTGATGGGGAAAAATGCTTCAGTTTTTGTTTAATGATTTAGTTGTTAGAAAACTTTCTAGTAGTTGAAAAACTTTCTAGTAGTAGTTTCTAGTAGTGTGTGGGTTCCCTCAGTCTGAGATGAGTTGAATCCTGTGTGACCAGCAGAGAGCGCTAATCACAAATACTAACTCTAATGCTGGGCTACTGTCCGGCGAAGAAGGGAGATCTTACGGGGTCAGGCGAGCCTGGTCATGTATTTCCCTAGTGGGAGCATTTCCGTAGGAAAAGTCCTTGGCAGTGCTCCAAAGGCTGCTTATCCAGCAATTAATATGAAATGTGTGAGTTCCCTCAAAGGAAATACTGGAACTCGGAACTCTTTACCCGCGAGGAAACTCTTCTTACTGGTCTACAGATGAGTTCCCTTTTGTTGTCTCTCACTTACGAGCCTTGTTTATTCCAGCACCTATTCAGCATGCTGGTCAAGCTATTCTCTTGAAGTGAAAGCATTTGTCCAGACTCCCTCAGATTGAAGAAGGTTTGTAATGTTAGGCTTTTCAGTCCTGGTAAGCACCCCAACCTCTAGACTGTGCTTCATGTACTAGTTTCCCTGGTGGACACTAGTTCTAACACTGTTCTGAGCTATCTGCCAGTATGGTTAAACTCTGAGAGACATGTTCTCTCTCTTAGGCAACTTAAGTCAGCTTTGATTTATCTGCGACCACTTCAAAATTATTGTTTAGGTAAAGTGGTTAGCACCTGGGAAAAGTACAGGTGCCTAGGATGATCTGTGGTCAGAATTGAAGCTGTGTCTGAATTCTGGCACTGCCAAGATCTGTATATCCTTGACTTGCACATGGTCTTACAGACTTCCTTGAAGCTGGTAATGCAGTCTCTTATATGTCACTGAAATCGGTCTAAAGTCTTTGAAAAAGCATATAAGGAAGTTATGAGAACTGAGTAAAAGAAAAAACTGCGCAGTTCAAAACCAAATAGCTGATCTTTTCCATCAGTTAATTTGTGAGTATACTGGTAAATAACTTTCTTTCTTTTTCTTTTTTTTTTTTTTTTTTCCTGTAAATTACAAATCTGTAGAAAGTTAGAAAGCAAACAAGACTTTGAACTCTGGAATACTTGGCAGCAGTTGCTTTAGCTCTATGGAAATGCATGTAAAAATTCTTGCATTACTTGTGTTACTAATAATTTTAAGCACAACAGTTTCTTGAAGGAGAAGAAGATTGTGCTTGATTGGGCTTGAATTCTGCTTAAAACAGTTCGAGTGTTAAATTACTGACATTCTTTTACAGACCATATAAATGTCCTAAGGAAAAGGTCTTTTGAAAGCTTATGAGATTTCCAAACTTACACTCTGTGAGATAGAATTCTGAGGAATTGTGGTTTTTCTTTTCTTTTCTTCTTTTTTTTTTTCCCTAGGAACTGTTCCAGCAGCTGTTTCTAAAGTTTCTAGAGTTGCCACATCATCACTTATACTAATTTGAACAGCAAATTCTGATCTCCTATTCACACAGATTTTGTTTCAGCAGATTGCTGAAGCAATTAAACATGTCAAACTATGCATTTTTTTGCGTCTGACAATATTGCATACAGCCTGTACTAGTGTACTTCAGGACTTCAGGACAGAAATGAAAACTTTTCCTCAGCTTGAGTGGTTTTTATAAAGTGTGTGTGGTAGGCCACGTAGACTAGTAAGATGCTCGCTCTCATAAAACAAAACATCTGTGGTTCCTTGGTGTGGTAGTGTACAGTAATGAAAAAAACATGCAAACACGGTCATGGGAAGCTTTGCAACTTTTATTTTAACAGAACTATGAGATACTTGCCATGCACAGTGTAGTGCAGATGTAATTTATGGGTATGTATCTATACATTAAAATTAAATTTTTAAAAACAGTTTTAGTAGGGTAAACATGCTTAATTTCTTACTGCTGTCATTGCACACATTTGCATTGCAGGGCCTGAAGCTTGCTGCTAAATGAAGAAGGAAGCAAGGCTGAAATGAGCGTAGAAGGGAAGGGGTGGTACTGGATTTTTTCCTAATAGAATTTGAGTGCTCGGGGGACTGTGACTTCTACAAAGAGAATAGTAATCAGTTGTGGATTCATTGAGAATTACCAGTTAGTATAAAAATGATGAAGTTTCTTTCCGTTATCTTTGTGGAGGTCAGTAGTGAAAAACAGTTAAGGGAAAAGTTTTTAGTTAAGGTTTTTAGCACAAAAGTGGCCATTTACTGAATTCAGAGACTTTTTTGATTATCCATTAAAGGGTATAAGAGAAAGAGATTTTAAACTGTCATACTGTTTTTATATGAAAAACAAAAATAGCATTACATTATTTCTGTTGCAGAGATGGTTCAAAATGATACATTTGTTCATATGGCTTTTAATACCATACTAACTACATAGAATGTAAATCAGTTACCATTTTTTTTAGAATTTAAATATTCTGTTCTTTTTTATTCTGGTATATTTTCTGTCATGTGGTCACACGACTGACAACAGAAAAGCTTGACTTTAATTTTTGTGTTGAGTAAACAGGTCAAAATTGGGTCTGTCAGAGTATTTGTGTAATGCATCTTAAAGAACTTCCATTTATATCACCACTAAGCTTGATATCGAGATCTCCATGACAGCAAAAATAAACCAGCAGCAGTAATTCACAAGTTTTAAGTTTGGCTGTACTATCTGGAGATCTTGTTGGATACATTCAGTTGTGCTGGAAGCTACTTTATTGTATGTTTGTAGACCTGTTTGAATTCTTTTTGTCTGTGGTCAAGCAAACATTGGATTTGAAGTAGCTCTCAACATCTGAACTGGACAACTATCATTTTAAGGTAGTGTTGTATAGCAGCTTGGTAGAGTGAGAAGTTAGATTGCAACGTCTTTAAAATTGATACAGCGAAAGAGAGTTGAATCTCAAAAATTCTTTTACCTGACTACAAGCAGAAATGAGTAATATTCCAGTAGGAGCAGGAGCTCAGACTGAGGAGTAAAATATGAGGGACTTTTTGTTTCATATTTTTAATAAGATATATAGAATATTGTGATTTGATTTATATAATATTTTAATGAGTCAAGTGTTGGAATTAGGGCTTGTTTTTTCTCCTAAAAAGTCCTGTGTGTTAAGGTAATGTGCAAATGTAAGCAGTGAATCTGGAATAGCTCTTTCTTTGGAAGCTATTTTAGAAAAAGAGTGCCATCTTATGATTTGGCTTACTCGGTGTCCAAATAAACATTATAATGAGAATAAGCCAGTTTCAAATAAAAGTCTCTGAATATGGCTTAATATTGCTATAAAATTATGTACATTCCTTAATTTTTTTTTGTGCAGTTCAGAAGTTTATTTCCCTAGATTCTGACCTTGATAATTTTAATAGAGAATGAAAACTAGATAGCAAAATAAAATACGCCAATGGAAAGCAAAACTTACTTGCCAGGGTATAACTGTTAGTACTCTTTAAACTAAAAATATTGAAATAGCATTTAGTCTTGGAAAAAAAGTTCACAAGAAAGTCCTCACCATTTAAAGAAAATAAATTATTTAAAGCTAATGGTGTAGCAAGGCAAGCAGAAATGAGATTTTTGAGCAATGTATACAGTATGTCACTGGCATATAAATACCAGTAAATGCTGAGTATGAGTATCTGGGAGAACATTTTCCTTTGAATTTGTAGCCATTACAATGTGCCAAGTAGACAGCATCATAATTCTTACTGTGGTAATAGGCTGCTTTCGTTATTTTCAGAATCATCTATATCCTTGGTTTCTACTTAGGGGTACTGAGGGAGCTGGCAGAAGTGCTTGCAGAGCCACTTTCAATCATTTATCAGCAGCCCTGGGCTAACCAGGGAGGTCCCAGGTGACTAAAAGTTACCAAATGTAACACCCATTTGGGGGTGGAAGGAGGATCTGGGGAACTACAGGCCTGTCAGTCTGAACTTGGTGCTGGGGAAGGTCATGGTGCAGATCATCTTGAGTGCCATCACACAACGTGTACATGGCAGACAGGTGATCAAGCTATGTCAACATGGGCTTATGAAAGTAGGTCCTGCTTGGCTAACCTGGTCTCCTTCTGTGAGCAGGTGACCTGCTTATTGGATGAAGGAGATGCTGTGGATGTTGTCTACCTGGACTTTAGTAAAGTCTTTGACACTATTTCCCACAGCATCCTCCTGGAGAAAACTGGCTGTTCATGGCTTGGACAGATGTACTCTTTGCTGGCCTGGCCTAAAGAGTGCTGGTGAACAGAGTTAAATCTGGTTGGTGGCTGCTCACAAGTGCTGTTCCCCAGGGCTCAGTACTGGGGCCAGTTCTGTTTAATATCTGTATCTGTGGTCTGGAGGAGGGAATTAAGTGCACCCTCATCAATGCTGTACATGACAACATTTGGGCAGGAGTGTTGATCTGCTGAAGGAGAAGGCAGCTCTGCAGAGGTGTCTGGACAGGCTGGATCAATGAGCTGTGGCCAGTGGTGTGAGGTTCAACAAGGCAAAGTGCCAGGTCCTGCCCTTGGGCCACAACAACCGCATGCAACACAAAGGGCTTGGGGAAGAGTGCCTGGAAAGCTGCACTGGACCCAGGGGTGCTGTTTGATGAAGCTGAACATGAGCCAGCTTGTGTCCAGGTAGCCAAGAAGGCCAGCAGCATCCTGGCCTGTATCAGCAATAGTGTGCCCAGCAGGTCTAGGGCGGTTACCATCCCCCTGTACTGGGTACTGGTGGGGCAGCATCTCGAATCCTGTGTTCAGTTCTGTGCCTCTCACTACAACAAGGACATTGGTGTTGGTCTCTGTTCCCAAGAATCAGGTGATAGGATGAGAGGAAAAGGCCTCAAGTTGGGCCATTAAAGGTTTAGACTGGGTATTAGGAAAAAATTCTGCACCAAAAGGGTTGTCAAGCATTGGAACAGGATGCCCAGGGAAGTGGTAAGAGTCACCATTCCTGGAGGTATTTGAAAGATGTGTAGATGTGGCAGTTGATTTAGTAGTGGACTTGACAGTTCTAGAGTAACGGTTGGACTCAATGACCTTAAGCATCTTTTCCAACCTAAATGGTTCTATGGTTCCTGTTCACTCTTTTATGAGACCACATTACAAGAAGTCTGAGGTCGTGTACAGATATGCTAAATGTAGGAAGGGATGAGTGAATAGAGACTAGTTGCATGAGAAGCTGGTAAGAACTGTTTTAAATGGCAGCTGGTTCAAAGAATAAGTTATTTCATTCAAGACAAAAATCACTGGGGAACTGCTGCAAAGGAAATGAGTAGCATAGGAGCAGAAGAGCATAAGTTAAATTTAGTTGCATAATATAATAGGAATTCAGATGATACAAAGCAAAAGGGCAGTTAAGGTGATTGCTTTTGGAACAGCTCAGAAATGAGATTGATGGAAGGAAGGGATGAGCAAGATAGCTGATAATTCCTTTAAATATTGCAGCCATCTGAAATGGTGGGTGGGTAATAAGGTGTGTTGGACAAGACGAAATAGGATGAGGAATGAGAAGGGCTCGTAACAGGGGGAAACTTATGTTTGGTATAAAAATGCAAGCTTCAGAAGAAGGGAATCCCCCAGTAGAACCACCACTTGGTGTGGTGAGAGGTTCTAAAGGGATGAACAATAAATATACCATGCCTAAAATAGATGGGTAATGTGAGATCACTTGTTCTGTTACAACAGAGGAGATTTTGTAGGAACCTTTGAGCCCTGTTAAAGTTGCTAGCAGCTAATACTGGGATAGGTTATACAACCTTTTGTAGATCTGGTGTCTTGGCAACTGCCTGATGGAGAGCTAATTGCATGAAGGTACAGTTTTTAAACGAAAGGCTAACAAAGAGTAGTGTCTGTCAGACATCTGAGAGGGATATTTGAGCTCCTTACTCCTACTTTTCATCCTTGTCCTTTTCCCTAGTTTCTGTTTTATGTCATGAAGAAACTTCCAGGAAGAATGCAGAATATTAGATATTTCTCTCTGTTTTCATAGAATCATAGAATAGTTAGGGTTGGAAGGGACCTTAAGATAATCTAGTTCCAACCACCCTGCCATGGGCAGGGACTCCTCACACTAAACCATGTCACCTAAGGC